>NC_051076.1:178299-500799 GCF_004664715.2 Peromyscus leucopus | reverse complement strand
CATTACCTAATCATATTTAATAAGAGTCTTTGTGTCGTAACAGAACCAATCTGTTTAGTGAGATGTCCTGCAATGACAAAATGTAAGAAATCACTGTTGTTGTCAACTACAGTAGTACTTTATTTAGATTTTTTTGGCATTTTAGGATCTGAAATTTGCTTTCCATAATGGACACAGTGTACATCCATGAAGGTGTAAGGACACACACACACACACAGCCCAGTGAAACAAGACTAGATCTTTTGGCTTCTTGTCACAACTCTAATACTCACTCCATGAGCCCCAGGGCTGTCCTCTGGCCGCCCCGAGCCAGACACTTTAGTGCGGGGCTGGGCTCTAATATTTCAGCTGCCTTCCATTCCCTGGAGCTCCTGCTAGTGGATGGCGCTGACTGGGTGGTGGCTGAGAGTCCGCCCTTCTAACGAGCTCCCATGTGAGGCTGCTGCCGTTGCCTGTGCGCCACACGGGGTGGTAAGGGTTTTGGATGACCCCTGGAGTTCTTTTCAGCTCTATCATTCTGAAATGTGTACTAGCTGCAAACCTGGTGGGGAAAATGTATTGTGGTACATTAAAAAGCCAGGCAAACCTTTATTTTTTTTTTTATTAAATGACTTATTAATAGCAAGCATTTGTTAGGTTGATGGTATTCTTTTAGTCATTTTAATTTGTTGCTTTCCAAAAAGAGTTCCATAAAACAGATTAGGGATATTCGCCTTACTTATTTATGGGTAGAAAATGAGCTATAATGCAGGAGATTGTCTCTTCTTGTCCAGGACTGCACCAGCACTTGGATGATTAGAATTACATATTTTGAGTTTCTATTGAATGTGGGGGCTTTTCTTGATAGTTTTCAGTCCACAGCATGGAAATTAAGTGTGCAGGAGTTTGCATTATAAATAGGCCCATACGGAATGAGACTCCTCACAGTAAAATCAGGATGCTTCCTGCTCTGCTGAGCCAGAGTAGGGAGCAACTGTATTTAATGAATGAAAGAGCGATCTCTTCCTGTGTGTAGTCATGCACTCGAGTTGTGTTTTGGTAGCCAGACATTGTAACACATGTAGTCAATGATGAGGCGATGCCTACTCAAAAGATTGTGGCATACCAAGCCCTCGTTCATCGTGTGAGGATTCATTCCGTGTTTTTCACACTATGCAATACATTAGGTTTAACTTGTTTTTGGTAGGTTTACTGTGACAGTGAAGTGTGTCTCTGAGTGTGTGTTCTTCCTGAGGCCAGCAGCACACTGTAATCTTGCTGGAAGTGTAAGCTGGGACACTGACCAGGTTATTAAAGAGAATGTGTGCCTCTCACACCCTGACATGGCACCTCTTTCCCTGAAGGAATATCTGGAAGAACAACTCTTTGCTACGAATGGTTCCGAGGAAGCGCCCTTACCCAGCCAGCCTTTGAAGGTGACCTTGAGGGATGCAGAGGATCAGTCTCCTGTTTTTAACCCTTTCCGTGTGTACAAGACATTTAGCGAAAACATGCTAGATCAGGTATGTGGGAATTAAGTGTAAAATTAAACTTAAATGTATGGTCTCTGTAAGTCAGAAGTAAGACACAACCCATGTTTTAATACTGTATGCATGGTCTTTCCCCCCCACACACACTTTTTTTGTTTGTTTGTTTGGGAAACAAAAATTCACACGGTTACTTACATGACCTGTACAAGTGTTTTAAGTTGTTGAACTCATTTCCATGTTAAACTGGTTCGTATGTTTGGTCTATAAAATTTAACTTTCACTTGGATCCTTTTGCTGTTAGGCTGTATCTGCCTGCATGAGGCCCAAAGAGCCAGGCATCTTTTGTCACTCCCCCTCTGGAGAGTCAGCCCCCCCCCCCCCCCGTTAGGACACATGATTACACGGCATCTCTCGGCCTCTGTGAATGCATCAGGTAAATTAGGAAGCACTTTAAATGAATTATAGAACATGGAGCCCCTATTATAAATGGCATGAGATAAATTTGCTTTTTTATAACCTTAGACACATCCCCAAATTTAAAATGGATTTTCTAATGACTTTGAAGCAAAAATATTTAAAATAAAGTCAACACGGTAAAAACAATACATTTTTAAAAGTCAGGGTTTGCCATTGTCTCAGCTGCGCACTTCAGTAATTTCATTAAAAAAGAATATCTTTCCACAAAATATGTGAATTGGATTCTTTTTGTTTTGTTTGATTTTTTTTTTTTTTTTTCATTTCCCTAGAACCCTCTTGACAGGCAACTTGAACTAGCAGGGCAGAAGAGAAGGATTGCTTGACCTAGAGTGCTGATGAAAATAAGAATTAAAACACTGGCCTAATTTGGCATGCAGATAATACTTTAACCATGCCTGTTACAGCCTTCGTCCACATTCATCAATACTGTAGTAGAATAAGACCTTCAATGCTGACAACCCGGGGCGAATTCTCCTGCTCTATGACAGGGTTGCAGCGCTAGATTTATCAGCAGTGACAAGGGATAGCTCTGGTTGGATTTCAAAGACCATGCTGGAGTCTTATTATCCAAACCGTTTAGTTTACAGAGCAGATGCTCCTAGAAGATTTTAAACCTAATGTGTAAGGTTCAGTTTCTTGGTTGCTTCTTATACTGCACACTAGATTGCTTTAAATTACAAATAATTATTGTAGATATTAAATCATCCTTACTTCACTTAAATAAATAGCATGTTTACCAAGTTCTGAACTATGAGAATATTTTTCACAGTAACTTTTCTCCTTATTCTTCTGTGAAATTATCTATTAATGAGAGAAAAGAATCATGTATGTTACTTACACTTGGAAATTCTTATAATTTTACCATTAAAACATTTTCTTAACAAAAAATAAGAGTAGTGATAGTGTCCAGTTCTAATTGAATTGTGTCTCACAGCGTGAGGCCTAGCCCTTACTAAGTTTCCCTTTTGTATCCACACTGAGGTACTGGAAAACAACCTGGGAAAGTAATGTCATCCATGAGAAGCTAGCCAGTCACTGTGCTTGCTTTTCAGAATCACCTCCCAACAAAACTTGTTGGGCAAATGCCATTAACACTTGGAAAAATAACGAATCCGGAAATTGATTTATATTTTTATAAATAATGACTACATCCTCAAATGGATTTATAAATTAATTGCTGTCTTATTGGAATAAACACCTCCTCTGTGGACATGATTGATGTTATCTGTCGAAGTCCTTGTTCTGAGCCCCCTCCTTCTTAGTTAGAGTATCACAGCTGGAGCTTTAATTTACTGATCATATTAATTCTGATTAATAACTAACAATAGTGTCTTCTCATTTATCAACAGGCGGCCACAGCAACATGGTGCTGGACCTGGTCAAACTTGCTGCCAAATTACCTGCCACTGGATAAGACGGCCTTCAGTGCACTGCTCAAAAACAGGTAATAAGATTGAATCTGGGGTTCAGGGAGTATGTGTAACATGCATGTCAGTTTTAAGAAAAGTGAAAATATTTTATTGGCAGGGTAATCACCTATTTTCTGATTTTTGAGGCACCCATCTTAAATAATATGACTAAAGTTATATGTACACCTTCCAAATTCTGTTTCCTGTAATGAATAGTTGCAAAATTAGTTGATTTTTTTCCTTAATTTTAAATATTTTTGACTTTGTATATTGAATGGTTCGCTATTGTAAACACAGAAAGTTACTGGCTTGAATGTCATTATCAGGGTATACTTTTGTTTACAGCAATTTCATGAGTGCATGCAAAATGCCAGAGCAAATCATCTAGTCAAATCAGGGCAAACATAAGTAGTAAGACTGTCAAGACTGAATTGTTTTACTTTTCCACCAGTATCTACTATACCCTCACATGCATGTTGTTTTAAACACACACACACACACACACACACACACACACACACACACACACACACTCTTTCACTGTTCATATGTCATCTTTAGGCTTATAACTAAGTATGGAAATTAATTTCTGTTTAATCTCTGTGATGTAGCTCCATGTTTTTGCAAAAATATTGAATAACATTTTCCTTGAAAAATATAATGACAAGGACGTAGTAGAAGTGATATATTATCCTTTACAAATCTTAGCATATGAAAGAGAATATCTAAAAGAGATTTCCCAAATGGAAGTTCGTAAAGCAAAACAAAACAAAACACCAATGTATGTGTCACCAGTAAAAGTTAAACCTTAGATATGTGGTCACAGTAGCATTCTAATATTTTGCCTGTAGATTAAGATCATTCACCTACTAGGACCAAGTTCAAAAAATGACCAGTTTCCTCTTGAAGGACAGAGCGTTTCCCTCAGCAAGTAGCCTGCACGCAATTCATTTTCAGTGTTTGGTGGAACACTGAACCCTCTGGTCCCATCCCCAAGTTATCTGGAAATGTTAGAGGTGGGTTGATGAAAGGGAGTCCAGGTCCCCTGTTGAACCAAATTATATGGTGTGAGCACAACATTTTTATCTGGCAATACCCTTGAAAGGATGAGCTTTCCCCCTGCTATTCAGAAAGTTTTGAGTTTATGCAGATTAAACATTATAGTTTCCTAATTTTTCTTCAGTTGTAAAATTCCTGCTTCTAATCAACTAAATGATACTCTAGGGACAGCACATCCTTCAAAACTTACTATATTTGCATTGTATAATATCCACATCTAAGGAATTTCTGCTTTAACAGAAATTACATATTGTATCTGTGTTTAATAAGAATATTGTTTAATAATATATTTTAATTATTTAATCACTGGATATTAAAGTCTATTTCTCTGAGATACATGCAGGAGTGAGTAGGAAAGAAAAAAAGAAAAAGAAAAATTCTACAAATTTACTCCAGAATAGCAGGTCAGACAGTTCCCTTGGAAAAGGCTCATGAATCTTTAATGGAGGCAGCTACAATCTAATCTTAATAAGAACCTGAGATTTTAAAGAATGGTGTAAAAAGCATTCTACTGAAAACCACAAGACGCCACAGCAGCAATGAGCCTAATTGATTTACTCTAGAATGATGAGAGACACCTGAGGGGCCTATCAGCTATCACTTCATTTATTTTAGAATTTTCTGTCTGAGTTTGGATTGATATTGAGCTAGTAAGGAAAGGGTTTCTGCTATTTTTCTCTATAATTCTAAGCCACTCTCTTTTTTGACCTATCTGAAAATGCTGACTTGTAAAATAGAGTTTGGAACTTTTCGATAGTGAGGTTCTCTTAAAAAGTACAGACTGCAGAACCGTGAGTCTGTAGAAGGAGGGGTACGCATGCCATCGGTGTCTCTGTGAGGTGACACTTCCTACTCGCAGCCTGGTCTTAGTGCTAGGCAGTGCTGAAGGAGACCCCCAGAGCAGCCAGTGCTGAAGGAGACACCCCAGAGCAGCCCAGCTATTGGTGAAATTATTAAGGCCACTCCACCTAGTTAAAAGATTTATTTAATGGCGTAACTTACTGTTGCTGGAGGGCTTCTCTCCAGGTTCCCCAAGCCCCGCAGTCCCACAATCCACTTATAAAATAATCACTCAGACGCTTATATCACTTATAAACTGTATGGCCGTGGCAGGCTTCTTGCTAACTGTTCTTTTATCTTAAATTAACCCATTTTTATAAATCTATAGCTTGCCACGTGGCTGGTGGCTTACCGGCGTCTCTACATGCTCTTCTCCTGGCGGTGGCTGCAGTGTCTCCCCTCCTTCTTCCTGTTTCCCCAATTCTCCTCTCTCTTTGTCCCGCCTATACTTCCTGCCTGGTCACTGGCCATCAGTGTTTATTTATATAGAGTGATATCCACAGCAACTTACAAATGAAGGAATAGGTAGGTTGAGGGTTCTGGGAAAGACATAGCAGTAGTCCGGTGATGTTCTCTGGAGAACTCTCTGCTGTCCACCTCTAGCATCCGGGCTCCCAGCAGCAAGAGAGCGCAGCACATCCCAATCTCAGGTCTTCAGGGTTCTCCTTTGGCCCTGCCTTGTGGGCCTGATAGTTACCAAAACCTCAATGGGGGTTGGAACTTCCAGACCAAAGCTGGAATGGCTACCCACTACATCTCCCCCTTTTTGTCTAAATAAGAAGGTTCTAACTTAATACAAGACTATATACAAAGGAATAGTTATTAAATATTATCCAGGAGTAATGAGGGATAATGACCTAGATAAGATGGAACTACAATCAATGCAAACAATATCAAGCAAAAAAACACATACTAAAATCCAGAGAAGTATAGAGCATAGGTAAACGGCATGTTATAAAGATCATTCAAAGGTGTCCTATCCTAAAGAATCTGAATCTAATACTTAATATGTTCTATCTAAGATTTTATATATATATATATATATATATATATATATATATATATATTAAGTTGTAACTATAACTGTTAATCTTCAATCCCATCAAAGACCTGAGAAGGAATATAATGGTACCTGAGAAATGGTAGATGGATGCAAGCAACTTTCAGGAATCTTGCAAGAGTAGACAGAGACAGCTGGCAGCCTGGACAGTCACCTAATGTTTCTCAGCATTGTTGGTGCATTCAGATTGGCTACAGGCTTAGAGTATCTGACAGACCATTTTCAGAAGCATGAATTCTGAAAGACCATCTTACCCTTTCTTGGCAGAATACAGTGGTTGCTTTCTTTGTGTCTGGCTTGTCCAGGAAGGACAGCATTGCATTTGTACTGTCAACAGTTCAAGCAAGGGCAGTTCTTTGCCCAGTAGGCCATTTTGTGCCAAGAAGACAAACTTCCAAATGGAAATGTCTTAGAAGCCCAGTGTTCTCTCAGGATCAAATTGATGCTGCCAGGAACAATTGTGTCTCATGTCAACAGAATTCTAAGTTATGTAAATGCCAGATTCTCTAGGTCTATGAAGTGTTTGAAGATTACCTGTCCATCCAACCTATGTATCTGTAAGTCTGGATAACCTAACTAACGTAACTATAGAGATGACAAGCATAGGTGACTATGAATCTATAAGTCTTATCTACCGAAATAACCTAAGTACTAAGGTTTCAGGTAAACAAAGTAAACAGTCTATAAGCAAATGTATGGTAAGGAATGATGACTTCAAAATTGTGACAATACACAAGATATTTATAACAGAGGTAGGAATATATAGTGCGATATGCAGTATGACAATAATCTTAATTATATATCAATATACAGAATATCCTAAACAGAGGCACAACATACATACAGTATGACAGATATAAATTTACATTTGTATCAATATACAAATATTTCAAATAAGAGTAGAAATATATGTACATTATAACAAATATAGTTCTGTATTTGTATCAATATACAAATTATCTTAAACAGGAATATAAAAATAGTTTACATTTGTATCAACATATAAGAATACATAACAGTGCAAATTACAGTGCAAATTATCTAAGGCTGCAATTTTACTAAATTTGTTTATTAGTATATGCAATAATCTACCATAATATCTTATACCTACATAATTTTACTTTGTTAAGGTTAAAACCTTTCTTTGAAAAAAAAGGGGGAAGTGCTGTGGGATGTTCTGTATGTCCTGTGGGAGCCCGTTCTCGGGTTCCTCGTGGCTTTACCCAGCAGGTCAGAATAGAGGATGATCAGGACCATGGGCCTGAGTGCAGGTGTCTGAGATGGTCTGCACTTGACTGTGCTGTGGGATGGTCTGTATGTCAAGTTGCTCTGATTGGTCAATAAATAAAACCTGATTGGCCGTGACTAGGCAGGAAGTATAGGCGGGACTAACAGAGGAGAAATAAAAGAACAGGAAGGCAGAAGGAGTCACTGCCTGGAGCCACCGCCAGGACAAGGAAGATGTAAAGCACCGGTAAGCCACGAGCCATGTGGCAAGGTATAGATTTATGGAAATGGGTTAATTTAAGATATAAGAACAGTTAGCAAGAAGCCTGCCACAGCCATACAGTTTGAAAGCAATATAAGTCTCTGTGTTTACTTGGTTGGGTCTGAGCGGCTGTGGGACTGGTGGGTGACAAAGATTTGTCCTGACTGTGGCCAAGGCAGGAAAACTCTAGCTACACCCAGCTGTGTGTTTTCTGCCCTTTGGCATCGAATCACCAACTGCACAAGTAACTTACCCCCTTTCTGCTTCTTTTCCCAGTGATAACGTTGTACTGATTGTGGCTTACATGCATGAATGAGGCTGTGAGTGTTGACTGCAGACCTGATGCTATGAAGCAAACCAAACTCAACATACAAATATTTAAAAATGTTTAGGAGGACAGCATCCACCTGATTCCCCTATAAAGTGCCTTAGTGACCAGACTTCTCTTATCCCTAGAATAGAACAAGCATGAAAAAGTAGGATTCCTGAGTTCTCAAGAGCTTATAGATTCCCATATAGATAAAAATGAAATTATATAGCTACTCCCTGGAGTTGACACACCAAGAGTGTTAAAATATTTGTAAGTTGGAATACCTTTGCAGGAATGTGCCCAGTGTTAGTTCTGTCTTGGAAGGAGACTGTGACTATTCACTGTAGCTTAGTTGGCAGAGTACTCCTGCTGTATATGAGGCCCTATGTTTAATCTTGTCTAAAATAAATAAAGAGTTGTGAAATAAATCCTCTAAGCCACCAAATTGGTGGCAATTCCAGGCCTAAATGAATAGATAAGGCTAGACAAGAGAGCTATCCAGGCATAGGGCATGTGGGTTTGGAGGACAATCAGGAAGAAAAATGTCAAGAATCAGGAGGCCAGGACAGCCATTCATGAGAAGGGACCTGGAGCTGAGTACTTGAGAGGCAGTCTGAATGTATTCAAGAGAAGTCTGGGTTCCAGGAACATCTGCATCTAGAGCAATTCTGGCTTTTATTACATAGGCAGTTTCTGTGCTGATTCCAAAGGCTGAGTAAGGCTTAAAGTGGCCACCCTGATAAGTCCTTGTCAGGGAAGTGCCCTGTGTTCTATCTATAGTCTTACATCCAAGTGCCTCTCTCTAGTCCATGACACTCTGTAGACTGCCTTTTTCAGGTTCCTTGAACTCTCCATTTCCCACAGTGAGGTCCCCCAGCAATTCACAAGGACAACACCATCCAATCTGGGACAAATATTACCTTCCGAAAGTGATTGCTCTTTCCTTACCCCCTGTTTAAAAAGGTCTGTGAGCCATGCGAGTCGCCCTCCATTCTGTTCTCTGTGGCGTTTTCTTAACTAATTATGACGGAAGTCTCAATCATCGTTTCTGTTCTTTCAATCATATGCAGCAAAGTGTGAGTTCTATGAGATTAATACCTGCTTTGTTTCAACGCCAGCAGCGATGCCTTGAACAACCTGGGCACCGTGGGCTCTCGGCAGTACGAGCCAAAGTAACTATAAATGAGGGATAGGAAGGTTCAGGAAAAAGTTGGCTCCTAGCAGGTGAGCACAGGGTGGGTTGTCCCTAAATGTGATGCTGTATTAATGGCCATGTAGGAATGCAAAATGTTCTCTGGTAAATATCAAGTTAAAAAACTATAGCAAAATATATATCTAGCCTCTGCATTTTCAACATTTGGATGGCATTCAGGTTAGTTGTACTATTTCTCTTTAAAATGCCTGGTTTATTTTTATTATTTTTATTATGTGAAATTTGGCTCAGATTAAAAGAACAGGAAGCTGGTCTTTATTTTTAATTAATTGGCCTACTTCGAGCCATAACCCTGTCAGCAACAAAGCCAGTTTATCCACTGTCTGGTTCGTAAGTCTCCTGACATTTGAGGGAGGGGTTTGTGTCGTTAAATGACACAGACCAGGAGGTGAGAACTTCAGATGGCGTCAGCTGCCAGTCGTCTCCAGCCTTTGTAAATTAATTATGAGTGATTTATTTTCTGAGACATTTGAAGAAACTGAAATATCTGAAATCTTATGAGAGAGATCCTGAATATGTATCAATGATATATGTGTTTCAACTTAGAAAGTTTGCCATTATAGAAAATAAAAACTCCTGGAGGTTCAGAAACCCAGCACATAGATCAGTTCTACACTTCACCCTTTAACGCCCTGGAAGAGTGAGTGCTGTGATTGTGCATTGATCTTTTGAAATCATCAAGGTTCTTATCCCCTGCTTCTTACTATTCCATTCCTGCTTTCACTCTCCCTCACTTTAAAATAAATCCAGACCATCGAACGAGATGGTGATTGCATTTCTGGAGAGTGTGTCGAAGGCAAGCTCTGTTTCTTCCTCCATGGCCGAGCTCCAGATTGCCATTTGATATTGTTTGCCTTGCCACAGGAACAAATTTATGTTGCTTCTCTTCTCTTTACCTTATTTACTCAGACTAATGCCCAAGAATTGTGGTGCTGAAAATAACCCTTGAATACAGTAGAATGCTATGCTATTTTAACTACCTAAATATACTGCATATGAGTTTGGCTTCAAGTTGAGCAAACACAATTAAATATGATGGCAGGAACAGCCGAAGGGGTGGTGGTGGCAGATTTCTGGCTATCACTTTGAGGCCTTTCCAGGTGGACAATAACCATGCATCTGAAAGGAAAAGATTAGAAAATGTGTTGAAAAGAGCTGTTCATCAGTGGTGTTGTTTGCCTTTACTAACAAATATTAAGTGACTTTACTCTGTATCAGATGATAGTGTGCACCCTACCAGGACCCTGTATCAGGTGACAGTGTGTGTCCTACCATGGGTAGACAACAGGTATTGTTGGCCTCAAACTGCACACCCAGCATTCCCAAGTAACCATTAGCAGGCTCAGCTGCCATTGATCTAATGTTTATAGTTGTTTACGACAGTAAATTCCTGGTGCAGCAGCAGGCTGCATGGGTATAGGGAGGTGGGCTTCAGGAAAGATGCTGGTCTTGTGAGTATACACCTCCAGTTATTACACACTTACCCAGGCCATGGCGTTCAAAGTTGGTATCTGTTGCTGTTTGTTTGCGTATGTCCCAGCTCCGTGGAGGACCAATTTCTTCCCACCCCAATCAAAAGCCCTTGGCCTCAGTTACTCCCCCCCCCCCCCGTCATTTTATCTTCTAAAGCAGAAGGCTACACTCCCATCCAGAATTCCTACAGCAGCATGGTGTCTGCACAGAGCTTGCTTCGTGTATATTTAGGATGATTAAATTTAACGCCGAATCTGAGGGAACTGGTGCACAAACCAAACAAACACATCAATACCATTCTCTAGTGAGAAGCGCATGTCTGTTGTTCTTTGTGGTATACACAACGTTTCCACACAGATCTCTTTTGGCCCTTACCATAGCCATGTAACGGCAACTGGTGTTCAAACGGAACAATCCTTACTCAGTGTGCGGTGCTTTAGGGAGCAGCCCTACTCCTGGTCAGCTGCATAGCCTTGCAACAATCCTGATGAGAGTGAGGACAGTGGAGAGAGTGCGCTGCATGGCTTCCACAGTTGAGGTTATTTACACACGTGGTGTGACATTGATCCTCCAGTAACCTTATGAGATAGATCAGTGCCATCCTTGTATTAGTAATAAAACCAAGGCACGGAAGTCTAAAGAATGGTGTTCAGTTTCTGATTCAAGTCCATGTTCTTCACTACTTTGGTCTAATGGTTCTGAAGACTTGTGCTTTAGTCACCACACATTCTAAAGCATCTACTGTGGTCAAGGCATTTATTTGAATAAAATAACAATTTTCTAGGGAATATACATAAACGCCGATGGGCTGGGCAACGTTTCAGTCTGTGCTGAATCACACATATGGTAGAGTCCTATGAGATGAGACCGTACCCCTAACATTGAAGCCTTCTTGGGTTGTGTGATCTTTGCATGATGACAGAACAGCCTAACGACTCATTTCTCAGAATGTGTTCCTAATCATCAAGCAATACAGCACTGTCCTTTGACAGATCTGTTAGATTTTTGTTACTGACAAACCTAATAACTAATGTAGTAAGATTCAAGTTACTCAATAAGAATCTCCCATAGTTTCTTCTAAAAGTCCAATTTTGTTTTTGTTATTTCTCGTCTTTTCAAGAAAGAGAGCTTTCTCATGTTGAAACTTTGGTAGATAAACTTAGTACGTGGATTGGTCTGGCATTGGGGCTGTGACTGACCTTTGACTAGTGGATTTGAGAGGACCACCAAAGTTTCAAAGTAACACAGTGACAAGGACACAGAACTACCCAAGGTCGTTAAGGACAGTTGAGGTGGGGAGACATGGTGGATACGAAAAACGGGTTCCTATATATGGCAAGAATAAGTAACTGTGAATTATGTAAGTTAACAAGGATGCAATTTAAACAAGGTCTCCATTACTTGAGAGAGAAAATAGACAACCTAAATAAATATGTTAAATGCTGCTGACAGAAATGCAGAATTGGCAACATTCTGATGAAAGGAAGGTATAATAATTTTCTCAAAAACAGTCTTGGGAGAATTTTTTGCTTGTCACCGTGAACCAAAATTTACTTTGTAATAAATTTTCATCTACCTAATTATGCATTCACATGCTGGCACTTTGGGTTCTTGCAATGGATCAAAAGCTATTTAAAAACTTGCTTCTATAGAGCACATTCTTTTTTCAATGACTACTTCTTTAAGTATTTCCCCCGTTAAATACCGTTCAGATTCCAAAGCCTCTGTGATGTTTCCTACAAAAAGTTCTCACATAGGTTGCATCAGGAGTGGGTGCCATAGACCCACTGAGTCAGTCTGACTGAGGGTGAAAATGCTATGGACAGCTTGAAGGCATATTGATCATCACTGAATATCTCACTTGCTTATAAACAACATAAAATGAGCAAGTACTCTCTTTGAAGATATTTCCCTATGATACAATGGTGGATAAATTTATGTCTATTAAATACAAGTAAATACAGCAAATCTGAGCAACAACTAATGCTGTTGCTCCTTCTTTGTATGGAACATGTTGTTGATTTTCCTAATGTGCTGCGGGCTTGCCATGTCTGTGCAACACTCAGAGGACCTGTATTGCTCCCTAATACTGTCGATGGCGGTCTCATCATCATGGACCTGGGGACCTATTTCTAAACCTTTTCTCTTTACTCCATACTGTGCAGTCTTGGGAAAGTCTTTAAAAATCAAGTTGAGTAACCTGAATATTTATCTTAATGTCAAAATTTATTTTGTTACAAAATATAAAAATACATACATATAGCCTGGTGGTGGTGGTGGCGTGCTCTAATCCCAGCACTTGGGAGGCAGAGGTAGGCAGATCTCTGTGAGTTCAGTGCCATTCGGGTCTACAAAGCAAGTTCCAGGACAGCCAGGGCTACACAGAGAAACCCTGTCTTGAAAAATTTCAAATGGTAAAAGATGATCAGATATGGAATATAAAATACCTCTCCCTAGTTCTTCAGTCACATAAATTCCTCTCCAACTGTAATTGCATGAAATAGTTTTGGATTTATTAATTTAGGTTCATAAGTTGTTTAAGGGATATTCTACATTCTTGTTTTTACAAATTTGTCAACTTAAAATTATAGTATTGGCTCCTTGCATTGAAACACACAGAATTTAATTTATATTACCAACTCATTTCGCTCCTCTCTATGCTTTTCTAAAAACATCAGCTGATTTGTGTTCTTTTCTTAGTCATATTTATGTGATATGTTATAACCATGGCAGGGTACTCCCGTTCCATCAGTTACAAGATGAAACATAATTTACTGACCAGGACTAAGCATTCCTTCAGCTGAGAGACAGACTAGAGGCTGCTGAAGAGAGGACTCGTGCAGAGTGAAGGACTGTGGGAGCTGAGCACTTCCTAAAACCCATACCTGAGAGCTCTGTGTGGATTAAAAAAGTAAACGTTGTCCAGGCTTATGCCCTGTGCTTCCCTCAACTGGTGTCTCTCAGTTCTTCTCCTGCAAGATCAGCTCATGGCCATCATTAAGTCCTTCTCCAGTCCCCACAACTCTCAAAAAAAGTTCCTATTTTCTAAAGTCCCAGGGCATCTATGAACGAAGTAACCCGCGTTCATTTTCAGCACATGTCATCCTGACATCACTGGTACTTTTGACACCTGGTGGCACCTGGGGAGATATCTCAGGTGCCTCCTGCTTGTCACCTGTGCTGTAGGTGCACCACGTAAGAGGATGCTTTTCAGGTTCAGGTTCCAGCCCCAGTGGATTGTGTTGGGGTGGCTTCCTTTTGTTTCAGAACTTTCTGAATTAAGGAATATCTCCAACAAACAGGCTTTGCTAATGGATTTATGAAAAGCTTTACAAAACTATTTTAAATCACATGTGCTTATTAGAAACTAAACAATACTGGTGTTGGCCACTTCTGGAACACAGCTTCTCTGTGCTCTCAGGGACACTTCCCAAAAGAGTTCAACTCTGTGATGCTTTTTAATCACTACTAATTTCTTAACTCCAGCTGACCAGCATCAAGTATCCCAGCAAAGCAAAGTAATTTGCTTTTGTAGTTATGGTCCCAGTTAATCACAGCTGATTCCTTAGCCCCAGCTAACCAGAACCACAGAATCTTAATTCGGAATAACAAGTGGCCCCATCGCATCCTTGGACTTCCCTCTGAAACGTCACGAGCCAGGCCTCTGCACTACTCTCAGGTCCTTATCTTTGATGCTCCCACAGAACATCCCACAGAGCTCTTAATACTCAGTGGCTCTTCTAGCCCCAAGTTCCAAAGTCCTTCACAACTCTCCTCAGAACACGATCAGGTTTGTCCCAGCCACACTCCACTATGCTGGCACTAGTTAGTCTTAGTCAGGGCTCCTGTTGCTGCGACAAAACACCATAACCGAAAAGCAAATTGGGGAGGAAAATTAGGCTTACACTTCATCCTCATTGTTCATCACTGCAGGAAGTCAGGAGGGGAACTCAAACAGGGCACGATCCTTGAGACAGGAGCTGAGGCAGAGGCCATGGAGGGATGCTGCTTACTGGCTTGCTTCCCGCTGGCTTGCTTGGGAGAACCCAGGACCACCAGCCCAGGGATGGCACCACCCGCCATGGGCTGGGACCTCCCCACTGACCACAAATTGAGACAGTGCTTTATGGCTAGATTTCGTGGAGGCATGTCCTCAGCTGAGGCGCCTTCCTCTCTGATGACTCTAACTGGTGTCAAGCTGACACACATCAGCCAGTACAGACACAGTTAGCGTTCCCTACCACACATAAGTTTGTATAAAGGACAGTCTAGAGCCTTAGTATTTTATTATGCAGAGAAAATGTATGCTGGCAGACATAAGAAGAGTATTATTTAACCCACAAAAGTAGACGAGGTTTTTTTCTTTCATTTTTCTTTATTAAGAAATTTTCTACTCACTCCACATACTATCCACAGATCCCCCCTTCTCCCTCCTCCCACCCCCCAGCCCTCTTTCCCAAGCCACCCCGCATCCCCACATCCCCCAAATCGAGGTCTCCCATAGGGAATCAGCAGAGCCTGGCACACTGAGCCTAGGCAGGTCCAAGCCCCTTCCCACTGCACCAAGGCTGTGCAAGGTGTCACACCACAGGCACTGGGTTCCAGAAGCCTGCCCACATGCACCAGGGACAGACCCTGATCCCCCTGCCTGGGTGCCCCCCAAACAGTACGAGTCAAACAACCATCTTCCATGTCTAGAGGGCCTAGTCCAGTCCCATGGGGGCTCCACAACCACCAGTCCACAGTTCATGGGCTTCCACTAGTGTGGCTGGTCATCTCTGCACATCCTCCCATCATGATCTTGATGTCCCTCTCCTGCAGAATCTCTCCTCTCTCTCATGAATTGGATTCCCAGAGCTCAGTCTGGTGCCTGGCCGTGGATCTCTATATCTGCCTCCATAAATCACTGGACAAAGGCTCTATGATGACAGCTAGGTTATTTGCTAGGCTGATCACCAGAGTAGACTGGTTCAGGTACCCTCTGGACCACTGCCAGCAGACCAAGGTGGGGTCAACCTTGTGGATTCCCGAGTCTCCCCAGCACTTTGCCTCTTCCTATTCCCATGATGTTCTCATCTATCATGTTATCTTCCTTCCTGCCCTCCCATTCTGTCCCTGTTCCAGCTTGACCCTCCCATTTCTCTATGTTCTCTTCCCCCACTCCTTGCCCTCTGCCACCCCACACACACACTCCCAGTCCACTCATGTAGATCTCATCCAATTCTCCTTCACAGGGTCATCCATGTGTCCCTCCTAGGGTCTTTCCCTGTTAGCTAGCCTCTCTGGAGTTGTGGGTTGCAGTCTGGCCATCCCTTTCTTCACATTTATTATCCACTTATGAGTAAGTACATACTATGTTTGTCCTTCTGAGTCTGGGTTACCTCACTCGAGATGATATTTTCTAGTTCCATCCATTTGCCTGCAAATTTCATGATATCATTGTTTTTTACTGCTGAGTAGTACTCCATTGTGTATATGTGCCATATTTTCTAAATCCATTCCTCAGTTGAGGGGTATCTAGGTTGTTTCCAGGTTCTTGCTATTATGAATAATGCTGATATGAACATAGTTGAGCATGTGTCCTTGTGGTAAGATTGAGCATTCCTAGGGTATATGCCCAAGAGTGGTATAGGGGTCTTGAGGAAGAATTATTCCCAACTTCTGAGAAATCACCATCCTGATTTCCAGAGTGGCTGTACAAGTTTGCATTCCCACCAACAGTGGAGGAGTGTTCCCCTTGCTCCACATCCTCTCCAACATAAGCTGTCTTCATTGTTTTTGATCTTAGCCATTTTGACAGGTGTAAGATGGTTTCTCAGAGTTGTTTTGATTTGCATTTCCCTGATGACTAAGGATGTTGAGCAATTCCTTATGTCAAATGTTTTTCAGCCATTTGAGATTCTTCTGTTGAGAATTCTCTGTTAAGCTCTGTATCCCATTTTTAAATTGGATTGTTCAGTATTTTGATGTCTAGCTTTTTGAGTTCTTTATATATTTTGGAGATCAGCCCTCTGTCAGATGTGGGATTGGTGAAGATCTTTTTCCATTCTGTAGATTGTCGTTTGGTCTTATTGACCGTGTCCTTTGCCCTACAAAAGCTTCTCAGTTTCAAGAAATCACATTTATTATTTGAAGTAGACGAGGTTTTAAGACCTCATCCTACTCTTGAGTCTAGCAAGACAGACATTGGGTAAGTAGATGTATGACTGTTCACCTGTTTGTCCAACATTCACTGGGTGTGACAGATAAGGAAATAAGTCAGACACAGCTCTCAAAAAATTCAGACTCTAGTGTAAGTAAATGTCTTTAAAAACAAAGCAATGATTATAGCTATAATTGAGGTTCAGACAAGTTTCTGTGCACCTACAATAGAAAGTTACAGTAGACAGATAAAGCAAATGATAGAGAGGAAGTCAAGAAATGTAAGAGAAGCAGTGCCGGTCCATGTTAGAACTGAGTCTTAAATGTTGTCTGCAGGATCACATCGGGACACTGTAATATTTGGGGAGGTTCTGGGACCTTTGGGATGTGGGACTTAGTAGGAAGATGGAGACCACTGGAGTCAGCCTTGAGTGGGATACCTGCTTTTGGTGCCATCGTCAACTGTCTGCTTCCTGATCAACTTCGGTCACATGCTTTCCCTGCCATGACAATCAGAAACCAGGACCCAGTCTTTCTGTGCTTTAGGTTGTTTCTGTCGGGTGTTCTGTGATGAGATGAGGACAGCATAGTACAGTCAGATAAGCAAGGCTTGAGGCGTTGTAATCTGGAGTTGGTGCTGAAGTTGGCATCTAAGCTGTGGTGAATTTGGAAAGTGTTGGAACTTTAAGAAGGGCCTCGTGGAAGAATTGGGTCACTGGGCAAATGCTCTCAGAGGGTACCCTTGGAGCCCAGTCCCTTCTTCTCTTCCTTTCATGTAAATGAGGCAAAAAGCTTTTCTGCACCATGAACCCCTCCACCGTGTCTTAGGTGTCTTATTTCACCATAGGCCCCAAACCAACGAGACCGCAGTCTCGTCACTGCATTTCCACTGTTCAGTACATTCTATTTACAACACAGAGGCAAGTGGGTGGATGCTAGGCTGCCTAGGACAGAGCTGCATGCCGAGCTGAGGGAGGAATGTGGGGAAGATGAAGACTGGTGCTCTCAGGCCTATTACTGCAGACTCTCCAAAGAGTAAGAGTCTTTCTCTCAAATCCTTGACTTAAGATGACCCTGAAGCTTCTTGGACATGTGTAAAGCAATTGCAGGCCTGTGCAATTCATAGATCAAATGGCCTTGGAGTCTGCTGCTAAAATCCAATTTGCCTTATTTTGCACAGCGTCAATGGGATGCACCTTCATAAGGACACTTTTGGCATGTGATTGATGGCTCTCGTGTCAAGATGTGCTCGTTTAATAGTGGCCTTGGTGAAGCAGGAGAGGTGTGCCCGATTTGTCTTGCTCTTCGTCACTCAGTTCTTACAGTCTCTTCGGGAGTGGCAGTCTGCTGTTTAGTGCTTGAGTTTGTCTCTGAATGGCAGTGGGAATGCTCAAGAGACGGGGAGCTGTTTGCACGTCAGAATGGTCGGGTTTCTGCCCCAAATGGACTTGCCTGAGATGACCTTAAATTAAATTATAGTCTCCATTAGGTCTCGGAAGATGAAACAAAGTACAATTGGTTGCCCATTAACTGTTCCCTTTTAGCTTTCAGCTAAATCTAGCAAGGATTTTAAAGCTGAAGTTGTGTTTCAGCAAACGTATAGATGCTCCTTCATAACAAGTCTGAGTGTTTATTAGATGTGTGATTTCAATACACTCATTGGAAATAATGTTATTCTTCACAAAGTAAAAGCATCCGTAATTTTGCTACCAGGAAGAATATTTGCTTCCTCTCACACATTTTATTTAATAATTTTACTTCTTTAAAAGGAAAACAGCACACAATTTGAAAATGCAATTTCCCTGAAGTGTTCGGTTTGCCGATATGTTTTTCATTTTCTTCATTATGCTGTAGTGGAGGGTTGCCATACTTGAAAATGTGCAGCTTCTCTCCCCAGAGCAGCAGATGGTATGACTAATGTGTGCTTTGGTGTAGGATTTACCATGAGAGATGATATCTACACAGCAGGAGATGGGAGTCCTGCCCTCAAAAAGCATTGACTCTGATCCCAGTTGGATCATTGACATTCACATTTAATTATTTTAACGTATGAAGAACTCCAAAGTTTAAAAAGGTTTCGGTGTATTTAGATGGTTCTTTTTTTCTTTATTTTTTTAGTTTTTATGCAAAAATACTCCATCTAGAAACCATTTGGTTTCCATGTTACCCAATCTTTTGTTACTATAACAAAATACATGAGATAATTGACTTAAAATGAAGAAAGGCTTATTTTAGCTCACAGTAGGTTTCACATTCTCATTGAAAGAATATTTCAGTGACCTAAAATCTCCCTTGTAACAACTCCATCACCTCTCAATAGTCTCCTTTGCTGGGTGCTTATAATACAAGCCTTATGGACCTTTGGGACATTTTACCTCCTCGCTATAGCAAGTGATTCCAAGTACATCTGCGAATGTTTCTTTTACTGGTTGCCTCATTACTGGAAGACTAGCCAACTGCTTTGCAGGATATGATTTTTGTCAGGGGATATCCACAAAATCCAAGTCTATGAATCAAGCTTCAGCTGTGGAAGTCTGATAGTTTGGTACACCCTAAATAAGCAATATGTACTTGTAAAACCAAAACTAGAGTTCAGTTTTCCTAACTTTGTTTGAAAAATACCACCTAAAGCAGATCTGGTCACTTTCTCCTTTAAGTGAAAATAACATTTGAAACTGTGTTATACTAATACAAAAATGTTTAGTTATGTAGTACATCCCTCTGTGGTGCTGTGCTGTCTGTCGGGGACAGATTCATATGCTGTCAATCATGATGTCCTTGTGCTGGTAACTGAAAATAACATTTTATCGGTTACTCGTTATTCTTTTATATCTCTTTAGATAGAACGATTAAGCCCTCCACTCCCAAATGGAAAGAGTTCTGAGTTGTGAATTCCAGCAGAGTGATTTTTCTCTAATGCTGTGATTAATTGGCAATATCTGCCACAGACAGGAGCAGAAGATGGTGGCTTAGTACATTTGTTTGTGTGGTTTAATTTTCATCTTAGTGAATGGAAACAAGAAATCACCTTGGTTATTCTTTAACAGCATTCTGTGCCCTTGGAAGTTCTTTTAAAATGTGTGTTATTTTATATGGAAATAAATCTTAAATCTTCTCATTTCATGGTTAGAAAACATTTTTCTTGAGGGACTTACTGTGAGTAATAAACCACGATAATAGATGTAAATTCAGAAACTCATGTTTTCATTTTCCAACTTATTCGAGGTACCACTTTTTGAGGATATGAGTGAATATTTTATTCTTTGGGGTTATCAAAATAAACATGAAGGACATTATATAGACTTAAAAGTATTTAGCCAATGTACCTTAGAATGATTTGGGAAGAGAACACATTATGAGTCCTGATAGAACTTTTGTTGATGATGTCCAGTTAAGTTCCTGAACAAACGAATACTTTAGGAGCCAAAACTCTACTCTCAAACCTTTCCAAATAACAAAATTATAAGCCGAGATTTATGATTATTACATATTTTTCATTCCATAATTCTTAGTTCAGATCTCAAATAAGAAACTGGAAAAAAAAGTAATAATTATGATGATTACGAAGAATTTTCCTTAGAATCTGACATGATAAAGTAAAAGCGAATGCTTGCTTGGAGAGGGGTGTGCCTGTCTAGAAATGGTACCTAGACTCTGTTCAGTTGGTTTCCATTTCCAGGGAAACAGAAGATGATAGTGTAGCACTGAGTAATTGAGAACATAACTTACCAATTCCCTTCCAGTTCTTGGGGCTGTTGACCTGTGGAGCTATGATGTACAAAGATTTGATAATATCGTGGCTCAGAAATTGGAAATTTTCAAATGGAAACCGTAGGCTAGGTTGCTGCCCATTTATTGATAGTTCGTAGCACTGTGAATCTCTGTCATGTAAATATGGATCCACTTCCCTCTCTATAGTGACAGGTGACTGCTGCTGGTCTTGCATCTGGACAACATATAACACGTAGTTAACCTGACAGTGAGTTTTAGTATTCACGTGCACATCGTGGGGTGTTTAGAAACTGTGAAGGTGATTCAAATGAATCTGTGGTGTTCCTGCCTTCTGAGACTTGGCTTCCAGCTGCTTTGCCCTGAGCAGGTCAGGTTTGGATTTCACATACTAGCCTCCCAGTCCTCCATCTGCCTCCTCTCACCTTTTCTTGCCCACACTTTGTTTTAAGAGACTAGGCAGAGAATTGCTTGCATTTAAACGTTTTAAAATTTCTAAAGCAAGACTTGGTTCTCAAGAAGGGAGCTGCCTTGTGCTTTGGGCTCTAATGCAAGTTCCAAGAATGAGATCGGTGCTTCCTGTGGACTAGGAGAAGGTGAGGGGTTTAATCAAGACTCAGATTCTCCAATTGTGCTAATCATTTATAGAAACTTAAAGCTAAGTGACAATCTCCTGGTGGATCAGAGCACTCCTACTTCTTTTGAAAATAATGTGTATAGCAAAAGAGATGACATTGAAGAAGTCCTCCTATAGTGCAGGGAATCTGGAATTATCACTCTAAAAGTTGACACTATGAAATATGTCATTAAAGGAGAGCGTTTTTATGTTACTCTTTAGATTGGCAAGTTATGACAAAACCACATTCATGTTACTTGAATACATCTTTTGTCTAGTTTTACATGCTTTTTGACTTGTCTGGAAAATGACATATTGAGGTTTTCATCAGTTTTAACCAGGTGTGATTTTCTTATGGAAGATACCCAGGCAGGACTGCAGTTTAAGTGGAATAAACCAGTGAAGCTCAGAAAGGCCACAGCCCTTTTTCAGATGGTAGCAATGAGCTGAAAGACTCATTAATCAACCACAGTCACAGGTGTGATGAACTGCCTGCAAACTGCCCACAGACTGTGAAAGTCACATCCCACCTGCTGAATTGTCAAACTAGTCCTACCCACAAACACTCTAACAGCAAAATTTCAACTCTTTCATGTTTGAGATGTGATTTTTGAAATGTTAAATTTCATCCAAACTTTCTGTGAAATATATTTTATTTCATAAAACAGATTTTAAAACAAAATCAAGTTTGACATTTTATCTCATAAAAATTTATTAATGTCTTTATGTCTTCTATTATTTCTTCCTAATATTTACTTTTACTTCTTTATTTTAAAAATCTATTCTCTTATATGGCTTTTTGGATTTGTGGTTCTTTGAAACATTTAAGAAATTAAAATTTTGTACTGTTTAGTTTACAAAAGTTTGTGTATCATTTAAAGTAGTGAAAACCAACTTTAAGATTGACATGTGGCCTTCCTGGAGTCTTACAGCATGATTATAGTCATTTGCTTTAGTAGTGAGTATATAGTTGTTTAGGGAAGTTTTTGATAAAATTTAGTAACATATATGTGATGGCCTTAAACAAAGCTGAGATTTCCAAAGCTGCTACTGTGACCTGCAGTGACTTCTGTTTTTGTCTTTGCACAAGTCAGCCCCCTCCCCCACACACACGCACACTTGCACGCGTGCACGCGCACACACAGAGGAAGAGAGAGAGGGAGAGGGAGGGGGGAGAGAGAGAAGAGAGAGAGAGAGAGAGAGAGAGAGAGAGAGAGAGAGAGAAGAGAGAGACATCCCAGGAATATATACATACATATATACATACACATTCTCATTGGCTTTTGTTTGTTTCTTTAATGTTGTGGCCTGTGCCTGCCACATGTGTGCAGGTACTCAAAGAGGACACAAGAGGGTGTTGGATGCTCTGGGTCTGGAGTTAGGGGGGGTTGTTAATTGCCCAAAATGGGTGCTGGGATCCAGATTCAGGTCCTCTGGAAGAGCAGCAAAAGCTTTTAACCACTGGTCTCCAGCCCCTTATTTTGTTGATTTCACCACACAGAGGAAATCATTAATGCATATTGTTCTCCTAACCCTGCAGGCTCTCTAGGCCTGTGCCTCCAGTTCCTTCTCTTAGAAATAGCCTCAGGCTGTAGCAAGACCTGCTGAGTCAGAAACAGTCCCATGGGTGGGAATCCTACCAGGCACTGACTGTACACAAGTGTCTGCAGCCCAGGAAGAAGAAAGATTTGCAAAGTTCCTTCATCCTTTTAGATTTTTCCTGCCATTTTACTTCCCATCAGAGCAAATACCTTTAATAATGAGACTCATCACATAAAACACAAAACAAAATCTGATTTCATTATCTAGACATGTCAAGCAACATCAGATATAATGAGCAGGAATTAAAACAGCTCTATTGTTGAGTCCGGGGTCTTACAATAATGGGGGAACAGACCACCAAAATTGATTAAACCAGAAGCAAACTTTATTCCAGAAAAATAAAAAAATTAAAAATTAAAAGAACAATAATAAAATACCGTGGGGTACAAAAGCTTATCAGCTAGCTGAGACCGCAGCCAATGTTTGAATTCTGGGGCTGTGTCCATGGAGGTGGGTACTGGCCCCCTTTTATAGTGTAGGCACGGGGTGCATGCTAGGAGTCACGTAGAAACAACTATATTAAAAGTTAACTTTGGTCCAGGCAGTTGTTGCCTACAAGGGGCAAGGGTTAAAAGTTAACCCCTGGCTGTTGACAGAGGAGCTGCTGTAAAGCAGACAGCCATTGTTAGCAGTTAACCTTTAGAGCTGATGACTGTCAGTTTTTAATCTCTTAAGCTTATAATTTTATATTTCTAATTCCTGAACCCTTTACTATGAAGTTGTTTAAGGTGAGAAGTGATTTCCTAAATCTAGTGAAGAGAACGTTGAACCAAGACCAATCACATAGTATCAAAATTTCTATTGGATGGAGCAGTGTGTGGTTGAGTATGGAGAGAGGATATAATCTTACAAATATCTTAATACACTATAAGGAGTTGGATGATATAGCTTTAAGGTTCAAATGTGGTCTCATTTTAATTTATTCTTGAATGCTTTAATGCTATTGAGAAGAGGAACATTCTTTAAATTAGCAAAACATCATTATATCCATTTTGAATTTCATTTGAATTGGATGTTTCCTTCAAACTCAGTTTTGTTTATAAAATAAACTGAATAAAGTAATGTTTTCCATTTTTTGGAGTTGTTTCTCTGTACATTGTGAAAAATATGAGTAAATATTTGGAATAGACTCTATAATGTGAAAAAAGTAATTGAAGTCATGATTTATATCTTTATGGGATGTCCATACTCTAACTCACATTCTTTGTCCATATGTGTCTTGCCAAAGTAATGCTAGGTTATGGACAGTAAATGCCATAAAATACCCTTTTTAGGACCGGGTCCTGACCCGAAGTTGACATTAGAGGGTTACCTCAGAAGAATTCGAACTTTTACAACTAGAAGTTATTCATAACCCATTTCATTGTAATAAATTGAAGCTGAGCAAAGTGATATTTTTACACTGTTGTGGATACCTGATTACCTCTGGGGCTTTGTGTGAGGGTGGCATCCAGCTGGGCTACTCCAGGGAAACCCAACAATGGCTTGTATTGACTTCATGGAGTATCAATAGCCATCTGGAAACACAATAGAGAGGGAACAGGAAGGACAGGTCCATGTCCTGAGAATGGGCTGAACTCCCACACACTCTATCTCCTCTAAACTTGTTTCAAATACACAAGTTTGGTGGAGAAAAGCAACAGCACTGTAAAAGGTTAGAAGGTCATCAGCGGTATAATGGCAAAGGTGACAGACAGTTCCAGTGAAAAGACACATACTTAAGACTGTCGTTGACATGCAGTGCCCAATGCCTAAATTAGTCTCCACACACACACACACACACACACACACATTGCAGTAATTAACCTTGTGAATCCTCCAGCATTTTGCTGTCTCCATATTTCCATATATAATTTCTGGCAGCTACTCTCACATTGGCAAAGAGTAGGAGGAAGAACTACCCAATCACAGCCTCATTTTCAGGTGAAACATGACACTGCTTTCGTTTTAACTTAATGGAAATATGTCTGAAGAGATATCACTGTGATCACAGAGAAGTAGACCTTGATGAAAGTCAAGCAATCTACTTTTGGCCCAGTTGTTACTCGCTAATAACTTCTTGCTGTTTTACTGTAGTTATATACTCACTTAAAAAACATGAACATAAGCCGGGCGTGGTGGCGCACGCCTTTAATCCCAGCACTCGGAAGGCAGAGCCAGGTGGATCTCTGTGAGTTCGAGGTCAGCCTGGACTACCAAGTGAGTTCCAGGAAAGGCGCAAAGCTACACAAGAGAAACCCTGTCTCGAAAAACCAAAAAAAAAAAAAAAAAAAAAACATGGACATAGTCCCTTCCATTATTATAGTAGTCTGAGACCTGCACTGAAATATATCCAGATTTAACCACTAAAGTGTTAATGAAATTAACAATAAAAAGGTATAATAATTCATACTTGGACCATTACGTGAGTAATTGCATAGATTTGGGTAAAACGAGAAGCATTTGTATGATACACAGTTAAACCTCTGTACATGGTATGTAGAAAATCAAAGACTCTGCATTGTCTTTTGGATACAAAAGGGCTCCCTAAAACATTAAGTAGAACACTTTTTTTTTTTTTTTTTTTTTTTGGTTTTTCGAGACAGGGTTTCTCTGTGTAGCTTTGCGCCTTTTCCTGGAACTCACTTGGTAGCCCAGGCTGGCCTCGAACTCACAGAGATCCGCCTGGCTCTGCCTCCCGAGTGCTGGGATTAAAGGAGTGTGCCACCACTGCCTGGCTAAAGTAGAACACTTTTTAAAGGGTAAATTTTATCACATCATTCTTCTAATAAATAGCTCTTTAAAACATTTGAACAATCGTTTCTTCATGACTCTATTGTCTTTTGCATTTTTAAAATATGATATTTGGTATAACTTTTGACTTTATAGCAAAGTTAGTAATCCAGTCTGCCTATTGATTAATTTGATCAATTAAGGCAACAGAATGCACTGTGACTTCTCTCAACTTAGTTTGTGGCATTTTCTCTCTGCCCTGTGCTGTTCCACCCATCATGCTGATGCAGGCAGCCATAGTTAATCTTGATGGGTCACGACAACAGAGAAAACCGTAGTGACATTAAAGTAGGAGGACCTAGAGGGAAGGCAGGAGCCTAGCAGGGGTGACGGGCACACGACTGGGTGGCAGGGAATGGATATAACAAAATACATTTGATACATTGTAGCCAGAGGTTTCTCTGGACAAATCTCTCCCATTGGCTGTCCCGCAGCCGCTTATAAAATAAACACACAGAATTATATTAATTACAAACTGTAGAGCCTATGGATCAGGCTTCTTGCTAGCTAGCCCTTACAACTTAACTCAGCCCATTTCTATTAATCTTTGCATTGCCACGTGGCTTTGTGGTGTTACCTGTTCTCTCGCATCTTGTTTCTCCTGGCGGCAGCTCATAGCACCTGCCTGAATCCACCCTTCTACATCTCTGTCTACAGTTTGAATGTACTGCCTAACCTTATTCTGCCTCTTTAGCAGGAATCTTAAAAGTTCTTATTAATAAAATCAAACCTGAGGCCAGTTATTGGGGTCCATGCTGGTAGATCAGAGAGACAGAACAAGCCACAGCTATCTCACCTCACTGGATCCTCAGCTGGTCTTGTCTCCTCAGACTGGAGGCCTCTGAGTCCTCATCCGGAATGGGTCTCAGCTGAATTACTGCTCAAAAGCCTGAATGCTTAACCAGCCAAAACCTTAACCAGCCAAATGCTTCTAGTTTCTGGTCCTCACGCTTTATATATCTTTCTGTTTTTTACCACCACTCCTTGGGATTAAAGGCTGGCTTTCTGGGATTAAAGGTGTGTGTCACCATGCTTGGCTATTTCCAATGTGGCCTTGAACTCACAGAGATCCAGAGGGATTTCTATCTCTGGAATGCTAGGATGAAAGGTGTGAGTGCCACCATTTTCTAGCCTTTGTATCTAGTGGCTGTCTGTTCTCTGACCCCAGATAAATTTATTAAAATACACAATATTTTGGGAAACACAATACCACCACATGCCTCACAGTGGGCCAAACGGCTTTATTATCAACCAACAAGAGCAACACATATTCACAGCATACAGGAAGGCATCCCACAGCACTACATATACAAAGTTCTCCACAAAATCAGCACCCTCAGCTATCCAATTGTAGCAGATTACAAGTATGAAGAAATCTCTTCCTAATGGGAAGGACCATGTTTTGCATGCTTGCTTGCCTGGCAATGTACTGTATATACGCACATGAGTCTATCATCTTTAAAACTTCTTGAAACAACAGCTACATGCTCGTGTCATGAATTCAAGCAGATAATGACAAAAATATGATGGTTTGTAAGAAACCCGAATGCCAATATTCATGACAGCTTATGCCCAAGAACGGAGCACAGCCAGTGCCTTCGAAGTGCCCCACCTCCAAACAGCAAGTGCCAAACATGACCTCCCCCATTCCTGCACACTCAGCAGCCACACATAGTTGTGTGCAATAATACACAGATCATGCATTGAAAAAGTATTACCACCATCTCCAGACCTTTACATTTAACCAAACCTAGATACTTTGTACACAACAAACATTAGCTTCTCTTCTCTCAGCACCTGACAGTCTACCTTCTACTTTCTGTCAGTATGAGGTTGAGCATTCTAGATAGGTCCTATAACTGGAGTCACATCTTTATCCTTCTGTGCATGAGCTTATTTCAGTTAGCATAATATCTTCAAGGCACACCCATTTTGTAGCATATGTCATGACTTCTTTCTTTTTAAAGGCCAAACAGTTTTCTGTTTTAGGTGTGCAGCACATTTCACTTTTCCATGCATCTGTGTACATACAATATAGATTTCTCCTATCTTTGGGCTACTGTAAACAGAAAAATTATAAACATAGATATACACACCAAATATACTCCCAATTTTCAGTCTATTTGGATATATACCCAAGAGTGGGATTGGGAGATGTTTACATCCTGGGAAATGTTTATGTTTCCCATAAAGGCTGCAGTATTTTATATTACTATCTCAATTCACAAGGGTTCCAATCTCTACTGTTTTTTATTGAAAATATTTTTCATACAATATATTCTGATCACAGTTTTGTGTTGCATGAGGCCTACCTTTAAGTGTGGTTTATATACCATTGAAATTCCATGAGAAAAAAACTGGTTTTTCCTTTGTTGGTGGTTATCAGTTGGAGATAGCTTCTGGGTTAGGGATAGGGACTAACATTCACTTCCCATCAGTGCTGGGACCCCATCTGGCTTAGACCTGTGCAGGCCCTGTGCATGCTACCACAGTCTCTGAGTTCATATGTGCGGCAGTCCTGATGTGTCTACAAGACCTTGCTTCCTTGGTATATTCCTTCCCCACTGGCTCTTAAAATCTTTCAGTCTCCTCTTTTGCATAGGTCCTGAGTCCCGAGCAAAATGATTAGATGAAGACATCCCACTTAGAACTGAATGTTCCAAGGTCTCTCAGTCTTTGCACGTTGTCTGATTGTGGGCCTCTGTGTTAGTTCCTGTCTACTGCAGAAGGAAGCTTTTCTGATGATGTCTGAGCCAGATACTGATCTATGGGCGTAGGAATAGTATTTGGTTTCCAGGGTTCATGGCCCATTTAGGCTCAGATTCTTGGCTACTCAAACAGTGTCAGGCATGGGTTCCATCCCATGAGGTAGGCCTTCAGTCGGTCCAGACAGCTTTGGCCCCTCCCACAGCCTTCAGTCGGTCCAGACAGCGTTGGCTCCTCCCACAGCCTTCAGTGGTCCAGACAGCGTTGGCTCCTCCCACAGCCCTTAGTCAGTTCAGACAGCGTTGGCTCCTCCCACAGCGTTTGCATCCATCGCACCAGTGCGTTATGTCGACAGGTCACCACTGTAGATCGAAGGCTTTTGTAGCAGGGTTGATGCTTACCTTTCCTCCCTGGCAGCATGCAGCGTGTGTTCTAGCACCATTAACACTAGTCAGTAGGGGAGAAGGTTCCACGTAGACACCGACACAGTTTCTCCATAAGATATGTAACTGCTGTCTTCAGCAGTGGAGGCTTGACACCGGGTTGTGAGGAACAACCAATAGCTTTGGCAGTTGTCTGAGTTGTTTGGGGGTTTCCATGGAGCCCTTTAGCCAACAACTCAATTAGATGTAACCTATTTCTGGCACTGGGGGTTTCACTTGGTGGTGAGAGATGTCCTGTCAGAATTTTGTGTCCCTCCTTACTTGGTGATTCCGTGTAGATTTGTTTCATAAATGCATATATTTTACAAAGCTTCTAATGTAGTAGGTATCCATATAGGCCATCACATGGCCCTTACTACTAGCTGGCCGTCCCTGTCTTTCCTCTGCGAGCTCACCCCTTACTCCACCTCTATGACTGATTTTCCCATCCCAGTCTCTCCAGTAACTGTATATTCTATTTCCCCTTCCTTGGGAGATCCTTTCCCTTCCCCTTAGTTCCTTATTCCACACCTAACTTCTGTGGTTATATGAATTGTAGCTGCTTTACCAAAGGCTTAAAGTCTAGCATCCACATGTAAGAGAATACATACCATATTTGTTTTTTTGGGGGGTCTTGATTATTTCACTCAGGATTTTTTTTTAACTCCATCTATCTAACTGCAAATTTCATGATGTTTTTAAACAGCTGACTAGTATTTCATTGTAAAAAAAAAATATACCATATTTTCTTGATCCATTCTTCCTTTGATGGACATCTGCGTTGTTCCCAATTTCTGGTTATTATGAATAGAGCAGCCGTGAACACTGATGAATAAATGTTTCTGAAGTAGGATGTCGAGTCCTATGGATATATGCCCTAGAGGGGTATAGCTGGATCCTGAGGTAGAGCTATGCCTCAGGTAGATGCTTCCTGAGGAACTGCATCCCTGATTTCTATGGTGGCTGTACAAGTTTTCACTCCCACCAAGTATTCCCCTTCTTCCACAGACAGCATGAGTTGTCATTTGTTTTATTTGTTTTATTGTTTTATTTTATTGGTGTAAAATGAAATTTCAAAGAAGTTTTGATTTGCATTCACTGATGACTAAGAATGTTGAACATTTCTTTGTTTTGTAGTCATTTGTGTTTCCTCTATTAAGAATTCTCTGTACAGATCTGTATCCCACCTTTTAATTGTTTTATTTGTTTTCTTGATGTCCAGTTGTTTTTCTTTTTTCTTTTTGAGCTCTTTGTATATTTTAAATAGTAGCCTCTATTGGCTGTTGAGTTCATAAAAATATTTTTCCATTCTGTAGACTGCTTCTTTGTCTGAATGACAGTGTCCTTCACCTTACAGAAGCTTCTCAGTTTCATGAGGTCCATTTGTTAATTGTTGATCTTGGTGTCTGCGCCATTGGTGTTCTGTTCAGAAAGTCTCCTGTGCCAATGAGTTCAGGGTTATTCCTCACTTTCTCATCTATCAGATTGAGTGTGCCTGGTTTTATTTTGAAATCGTTGATCTACTTGGACTTGAGTTTTGTGGTGATAAGTATGTATCTGTTTAGATTCTTCTACATGTGGCCATCTAATTTGACCAGCATCATTTGTTGAAGATGCTGACTTTTTTTCCAGTGTGTATTTCTGACTTCTTTGTCAAAGATCAAGTATCCGTAGGTGTGTGGACTTATATCTGGGTCTTCAATTCAGTTCCATTGATCATTGTATCTGTATTTATGCCAATACTATGCTATTTTTATTTCTTTAGCTCTGTAGTACAATTTGACACCTGAGATGGTGATACTTACAGCAGTTCTTTTATTATTCAGGATTTTTTTTTCAGTTATATTGTTTTTTTGTGTGTGTGTTGGAGCCCATCTAGGCTTCCTAGTGGCTGTACCCAGCAGGACTGCATAAGAGGTTGATTGGACCATGGGCCTGAGTACCACGTATTTGGAATGGTCTACACTGGGCTGTAACTAAAAAGGGGGAGGTCCTTTGCCCCTCCCCTTGGCATTGTTATAAATAGCCCTTTGGAATTAAGTTCTGGACCAGTGGATAAGGATCCAGACCTGCCCAAGGCTATCCAGTGTTTCTCTCCCCTATTTATTTTTACCTAAGTCTCAAGAGTCCCTGGGGTAAATAAATGTGGGAGCTGGTCCCCCGCAGATGGTGCCACTGAACAGGGAAAAAGACAAAGACAAAGAAAAAAATAACCCCAGGACTTGGTGAAAGCCATAAGAGAGGAGTGTTGTGAATGTAGGCATGCTGATAAGAAATTGAAAAATGAAGGCAACAGTGTTTTTTTCTCAGGTGTATAGGTTAGGCAGTGAAATGACACAAGGCTACAACGTTAGATTTCTCTCTAGGTTCTCTGTCTCTGTCTCTGTCTCTCTCTCTCTCTCTCTCTCCTATCTATAAAAATTAAGGAAAGTAGAAAATAGAAATATAGTGTAGGAAGAACTTAGAAGAATAAGGTAGAGTAGGAATGAAGGAATATAGCATAAAGATAAGCAACTAGACAGAGAAACTATGTCCTTAATTTTTAACTATGGGGCTATGAATGCAAAATCCTGAGGAAGAATCAGAGGAAATATATATATATAAGAAGAGCTGAATGGGGAGACAGAGACTCCTGTGGGAAGCTTTTGGTCCTAAGCAGCAGGGAAATAATTTTCCCTGAGGCAAAGCCAAATGAAAAGTTTTCGGAAAACTGAAAGCCTTTCAGAACTTTCTTTCTCAGTTTCTTTCTGTAAGGGCAAAATTAGATTCACCTGTGGTTCACTCTAAGAAAAAACAACAAACCTCTTGGAACTAGGCAAATCCTTTCTGCTAAAGTTCTGTCTCTCTAAGCTAGAAAGATAAAAAGCAGCCAGGAATCCCTCTGCAGCTAGAACCTGGCCATAGACGTGGAAAAATACAGGCAGAGGATGCAGTAAAGCTGAGGAAAAAGACAGACGGCCTCTGGTTAGAAACCATCTGCGGAGCATCTCTGCCGGTTCTGGAATCGCTGAGAGAACTCGGCAGGAAAGGTGACTTTGGGAGCGGCATTGTCCCGAGAGTGTTACAGCCCCCTAGCAACAAGTGTTATGACTCCATAGCGACAGCACTCACATAACCCCAGGGTTGAGAGAACCACTGACAAGTCTTGTTTCAAACTGTCAGAAGACTATAAACTGAACTTTACTATAAACTCTGAACTTTAGAAATGATTTGCATACTTCCTGTTTGTTAAGAGAGTCTTTCTAATAGTTCATAGTTTTCTCTTAAATATAAGTTTGGTAAATAGTACTTCTAAAATCTTTTCTAAGAGATAGGTGATATGTTAAGTGATAACAATTAAGAGGTCTCTTCTAGATGTTAAGGTTTATAAAGTAGTCCTATAGGATGTAAGTTTACTGTGTAGTGTTGATGTAACCAACCGTCTTATTAAATAAGAAACACAGAAACAATGTAAAAGAGAAAGCCGAGAGGTCAGAGCTCAGAGCTAAAATCTCACCCTGCCTCCTGCGGTCCCAGCTTCCCGAAAAGAGAGCTATTTCCTGTGTGTAAGTCGTTTTTTTTTTTCTAGCCATTCTGCCTTCTCATTGGTTGTAAACCCAAACACGTGACTGCCTCATCACTGTCTGAATGTACAGCCCCCTAGGTCTTAAAGGCATATGTCTCCAATGCTGGCTGTATCCCTGAACACACAGAGATCTATGGGATTAAAGGCATGTGCCACCACCGCCACACTCTGTCTATGGCTCTAATAGCTCTGACCCCCAGGCAAGTTTATTTATTAACATACAATCAAAATCACATTTCAGTACAATTAGAATACCACCACAGTGTAGGCTTAAGTAAGACTTAGGTAAGGTTTATAAAGTAAGTTATAAATTTAGTCTGAGAAATACAGGTTTAGGGTAGCATAAGCTTTAGGCATAAGGATATGGGCTTTAGGTCTAGGGACACGGGGAAGGTTTAATAGGGGGATTATATGGTGAAGGAACCTAGGATGCAGAAAACAGCGTCCCCAGCAGACTGCAAACTCGGCAGGTCCAAAAGCCACCCATAGCAATTACAAAAAGCAGCTTCAGAAACTGCCGGCTCAGAAAGCAGCAGAAAAGCACGAGCGGCTGCCCTAGCCGAGCATAGGCAGCTGAGACCTGCGGAACCTCCAGGCAGCGCAGGTGGCAGGTGCATGAGGGTCTGCAAGCTCTCTACCGAAAAGAAGCTATGGTGAGGAGTGGACATGCTAAGCTATGAACGGCAGGCAGCAGCTTGGAAAGCCTAGCAGAGATGACATGCCACGAGAAAGGTGAATGGCAAGCAGCGGTATGCAGCAAAGACTTCGGACCCCAATTTCCGGAACAGGTCTGTCTCCCAGAGCCTGAGATGCCACCGGAGAGATGGAGAGCCAAGCAGGTGGCTCAGCAGAGGTGCCATAGCAGAGGCTGAGGGCCGAGAAGCGTGTCAGTGCAGGCGAGCACCCAAGAGGCACTGGAGGTGAGAGCCACGCTCTAGGCTAAACGGCCAGACCAGGACTCTGCAGAAACTGCTGAATGCTACGGAGGATCCCAGGACCTGGGGTGCTGAGCACTGGACCATCACCGAAGCAGGTAATGGGAGCCCCCTGCTCAGAGCTGGGGTTGCTTTGAGGGGGCCCTGGTTCAGCTTGTGGCCACTGAAGGAGCCTTGAGCCTGTGTGGCTGTGAGGTGATTGGAGGGGCTGTGGTCTCTGGACATGGGGGTCTGGGAGCGGCCTGGTTATGGGAGGCCCAGACAGACTGAGACTGTAAAAGCAGTCAAAGCCTGAACGAAAGTTTCAAAGAGGCTTGCTTGAGCTGAAAAAAAGTTTCGGTTGCAGGACTCCTAATATTTAGAGCGGTTTGCTTCAGAATCATTACAACTCTGACAGCTGTACACAGACTTAAGGGCAGCTGACAAGCCAGGCCCCAATTTCCAGCGCTCAGAGGAACTTTTAGGAATGGCACCAGAACTCTTTTTGAACTTTTGAACTTAAAAAATGAAATGGACAGTAATGATTTCATTACAATGGGACAGTTTGAATTTACGTGTGTATATAAACTCTATCAACAGTGATGACTTGTGAATTCTTATCGAACTGTTTTGTGTTAAAAATAGAACTGTTTAAATGGAAACGTTTGTTTTTTTTCTAACTAGGTTTGAGATTTAGTTTTAAAAAATTATAAAGAAAGGGAGAGGGCTGGAGAGATGGCTCAGAGGTTAAGAGCACTGACTGTTCTTCCAGAGGTCATGAGTTCAATTCCCAGCAACCACATGGTGGCTCACAACCATCTATAATGAGGTCTGGTGCCCTCTTCTGGTGTTCAGGTACATGCAAGCAAGCTGAACACTGTGTATAGATGATAAATAAATAAATCTTTAAACATATATATATATATATATATATATATATAATAAAATTTAAAAAAGAAAGGAAGAGTGTTAATATTCCTTAGTCTATTTAATTTAAAAAATATTTTCTTGTTACTTGAGTGAATTAATGTTATGTTTTATATAGTTCTATTAAGAAATTGCTTTTGAATGTAGGTTTGTAAGAAAGTGTTAAGGAATTATAATTGTGTATAGTAATATTTATGTTAGAATTATTAACCTATTGATATTGATACACCATGGTTTGGTGAAGTTAAGGGAGTATTTAGGTTTGATGCAGATGCATCAGAAGTGTATCCTATGTTGTGTTAGTAAGAAATGCATATGGTTGTATTAAGAGATTGCTTTAGAATGTAAAGGGTTTTTATTAAGAAGCTGCTTTTGGATTTTTGCTAAAGTTTTTAAAGTGTTAATGGTTCTATTAAAAGTTTGCTTTAAGGTGTAAGATTGAAAGAATTGTAATTATGTATAGCAATATTTATGTTACAATTATGTTAACCTGTTAATGTTAATGATGAAGCTAAGGGAGTCTTTAAGTTTGGTGCAGTTGCATGAAGAGTTTTTTGATTATGAAAGGGCTTGATGCAGCTGAGACTGCTGTAGTCACCTTAGACCAATTCCAAAAAGGACATTCCATATTTATCATCCTTTGCTCCTTCACTGGGAAGTGTGCTGTGAGCTCTTAATAGGGATTTTGGTTTTGTTTTTGTTTTAAATATTAAGAAGGGGGTACCTATTGGAGCCCATCTAGGCTTCCTAGTGGCTGTATCCAGCAGGACTGCATAAGAGGTTGATTGGACCAGGGACCTGAGTACCAGGTATTTGGAAGGATCTATACTTGGCTGTATCTAGCCGTGGGAGGTCCTTTGCCCCACCTCTTGGCAGTGTTATAAATAGACCTTTGGAATAAAGTTCTGGGCTGGTAGATAAAGATCCAGGCCCACCTGAGGCTATCCTGTGTTTCTCTGTTTCTCTCCTCTCTATTTCTATCTAAGTCTCTTATTCCTCATTCCTCAAAAGTCCCTGGGGTAAATAAATGTGGGATCTGGTCCCCCACATTTGTGTTTCCACATGAAGTTAAAATTTGTAATTTCTGTAAAGGATTGTTTCGGAATTTTTATATGGATTGCCTTGAATCTCTAGATTGCTTTTGTGGTAAGATGAATGTTGGGGATCTTAACATCTTCTGATTTCTTCTTCAATTTCTTTCTTTACTATCTTAATTTTTTTGTTGTTATTGTTTGTTTTTTGAGACAGGGTTTCTCTGTGTAGCTTTGAAGCTTGTCCTGGAACTCACTTTGTAGACCAGGCTGGCCTCTAACTCACAGAGATTTGCCTGGCTCTGCCTCCTGAGTGCTGGGATTAAAGGCTTGTGCCACCACTGCCCAGCTCTATCTTCAATTTTTAATTATCAAGTCTTTCATTTGCCAGGACATTTTACCCCCGTGATTTAGATGACTTCTTGCTTTCTACTCCTTTTGGATATTTTTCTGTTTGTTCTAGAGCTTTCGGGTACACTGTTAAGTTACCAGCATGAGATCTCTCCAGTTTTTTGATGTAGGCACTTGCTGCTGTGAATTTGTCTCTTGGAAGCATCTTCATTGGGTTCCACAGGTTTGAGTATGTTCAGGTTTCATTTTCATTGAATTCTAAAAAGTTTTTAACTTCCTTCTTAATTTCTGTCTTGATGCATTTTTTATTCAATGGTGAGTTGTTAAGTTTCCATTAGTTTGTAAGCTTTTTGTTGTTGACATCCACCTTTAATGAATAGTAGTCAGATAGAGTGCAGAGTATTATTTCAGGTTTTTTGTATCCATTAATCCGGTCATTGTTTCCAAGTATAGGGTCAATTTTCTAGAAAGTTCCATGAGTTCCTGAGAAGTTATATTCCTTCATCTCTGGGTGAAATGTTATGTAAGTATCTCCTAGGTCCATTTGATTTCTGACATTATTTAATTCCAGCATTTCTCCATTTAGTTTTTGTCTGGGTGACCTGTCTGTTGGCAAGAGAGGGTTATTGTAGTCTCCCACTATCAGTGTGAAAGTCAGTATGTGATTTTGGCTATAATAGTGTTTGTTTTATGAACTTCAGTGCTCTTGTGTTTGGTCCATAAATGTTTAGAACTGTAATATTCTCATAATGGGGTTTTCCTTTGATGTGTATGTATTATTCTTTATCTCTTCTGATTAGTTTTGGTTTGAATTCTATCTAATTGTCAGGAATTAAAGTGGATACACCTGCTTGCTTCTTTGATTCATTTGCTTGGAATATCTTTTTCTATCCTTTTACACTGAGGTGATGCCTAACCTTGATGATAAGATCTGTCTATTGGATACAGTAGAAGGATGGATCCTGTTTTCACATCCATTCTGTTAGTCTGTGTCTTTTTTGCTGGGGAGGGGGCAGATTGAGACTGTTAATGTTGAGAGTTATCAATGATCAGTGTGTCTTGTTTCCCATTATCTTGCTATTGTGGTGTGAGTTTCTCCCTCTTTTGTTTTACTGGTCTGGGATTATTTATTCCTTGTGTTTTCTTGGGTATGGTTAACAATCTTCAAGTTGAAGTTTTCCTTTTAGTGCCTCCTGTAGAGCTGGATTTATAGATATATACTAGTTCTTATTGATGTAGAAATGACTTTACTGTGTGCTCATTTTTGAAGGATAATTTTGATGTATGCTGGATTTTTGTTTGATGGTTTTCTTATTTCAGTACTTTGAACATATCATGTCACTTCTTTCTGAGCTCTGTTACTTCTGATGCAAAGTCAGTCATAAAAAATATTGTTTCCATGTCTATAGTTAGTTTTTTCTTTCTGCTTTTAAGTTTTTGTCTTTGTCTTTAAAAAAATGATTATGATGTGACTAGTCGTGGATTTGGCAATGAAACACCATTGTTTCAGTAGATTGGGGATGGCTTTGATTATTATTTCCCATGTATTTTGATACTTTGTCTTTCTTTCAAAGAGGGAAAGGTATGTAGAAGTTTATTACTGTGTTGATCCTTCCATTGATTTTTATTTCAATAATTTTCTTTTTATGTTTTCTGTTTCATGGATCTCTGCTTTTAGAATTTATTTACTTACTTCATTGTGCTATGCTTTTTACTAATATTTTATGGCTGAGTCCTATATGACTGTTTCAACATTGACACCATTTACCTTTTCAAATTCAAGAGCTTAATGCTCTAATTTCCCTCTAAGAACTACATCTTACAGTTTTTGATATGGTGTATTTTCCTTTTCATTTAGCTAAATATATATGTTAACAGGTCTTGAGACTTGCTCTTTGAACCATGGATTATTTGTGTTTTAAATTTTAGATTGCTTTGGTTATAGTTTTTCAGATATCCTTGCTATTAATTTCTATTTTGATTCTGTTTTGGCAAGATAATATTTTAGTCTATAACCACAAAGATTTGGAAAATTTGTGGTTTACCTTAGTGACCATTGTATATACTTGAAATGAACGGGGTTCTGACACTGTAGGTTGGTTCTCAGCTCTTCTGTACCCTTGCTCTTGTTACTTTTTCTGTAATATCTGTTTCTTTTGGTTTAACCACATTTTGCCTTATTTCTTCAGACATCAGATATTAAAAATATTCACATTTAAGATGGTCAGGGTTGTTGTTTCCTCTTTATCATTATGGAAACACTGTTTGCTCATCCCTTCATCTTCAAGATCTGTCACCTCTGCCTTGGCTTCATTGCCGTGCCACCTCGCTGGCCTTCTAAATCCCCTTTGTACTAACCTTTATGATTGCATCTAAGGTAATTTACCTCTGAATCCTTAGCTTATTTTAGGCTTTGATGTTCCTTTTGCTTTGTGAAGTATTATCCACAGGTTCCGTGAGGGAGGCCATGGCCATCTTGGGTGCTTATTCAGTCTACCACAAAGTTTACCAACTCTTTTGTTGCAGGATATTTGATCATACTGTGAACCCCAAGATGGTATTATTTAAATAAAATCAACCATAAGTCAAGAGGCAGAGCAAGCAACCTGTGGACTGGAAGTGACCATAAAGAGTGGGGGGAAATCAGGAAGTCAGATAGAGAGACACACATAGGAAGGAGAAGGAAGGGACATCCGGTTGGGTTTTTTTTCAGACAAGATAAAAACTATTGAGTACTAAGAGTCCTGGGGATTTCACTACATCTATTGTGGGATATCTGAGGGGGAAAAAAATCTATGTATATTATGTTCTTATGTCTGTTAACTTTATTCTTCTAAGATAAAATTCTATCAATACAGCTTTGTTCAGTCAGGCATTCAGGGCAAGAATAACTCTAGACATATCAAGCTCTTTATCTGTTTACTTTATTTCTCTGGTCTGAAATCCTGTCTACATAGTTTTAGTTCCATCCAGTTTCCTCTCATAGTCCTGCTAATGACTAAGCTCTTACATTTCCAACCTCATCTTCGTCCTCTGTTTCCTCATTCTCCGTCTTTGCTACTCTCTACTCCTGGCTCTCAGAAAACTCTACCTGAGGTCTGCTCACCCTCTATGGAATCTCTCCCCACCCACCCCACCCCCTCGCTATGCTGTTCTGTCTCTTTCTACAGAAAATGCCCATGTCTTCTCTCTCAGCCAGGGGAGATTCTCTGCCTCCTCAGGAATGTTCCTCCACCCTACCTTCCACCTTGATATGTAAAAACCTCTTTTGTTTTCAATCAGCTGCTCTGGAGAGCCACTAGGCCTCAAAGCAAGGGGATGTTCTGAGCTTCATTTGCACAAGAAATAAAGCTGTGCATCTCCCACCAGCTTGTCTTTGCCTACAGGTGAACTTATCCAAGCACTGGCTCCAGCAGGGAAGTTCAGCAGGTCTGGGGAGCTGAACTGTTAGCCAAATGGTCTGGAAATATTTTGGCATTCAAGAATTTCATAGTAGAAGACAGCTGAAATATTAAAGACTGGATAACACCAAATAAATTCATAAATGGCTTGCCTTTTAACAGACCTTTGGGTGGTCAAAGTATAGCTTTAATACAGAGCTGAATCTCTATAATATATTCCTGTAGCCCACAAGGAAAAAAACCTCTTTCTGAGAGGATAGTGGAGCAGAAAGGTAAACCAGCTGCTTTCTCTGCCTCTCTGAGCTAGCAGGTTTTCACCCCAGCATCTGCCTCCCAAGTTTTATTGGTAAAATAAAAAGATAGAGACTTAGTCAAAACAACAGACAGCTGCAGCATGGCTCGAAGGCCCTCGGACCCTGGCCTCAGCACAGGGTGTTGGAGCTGCAGTACTGTAGTCACAGGTAGGTTCAGGTGTAGCCACTGAACTGAGAATCAAACAACACTCTGTCCTCCGTGATATCTGTCCTTCTGCAAAGCCATTACTGAACAGTTCTACTTCAGATGATGTGTTCACCTGCTGGGAGCCATTCTGTAAATTATTTCACAAGTGTGCCTTGACCCATGCAGTTTTGTCACAATGGCCAACTAGAGGATGGATACCTTGGGTTTCTTTTGCTTTTCCTCTCCCCAGCCCTCCCCTGTGGCCAGCTTTGTCTCCCATCTGCATCGCCATGGTGACAGTAGTGAGGACACCTGAGAGGAGTGGGAAAGGGATGCTGCTGTACGGAACACTTGGTGAATTTCTGTTCTCGCCCCTGGTTCTTGGCACAGACTGTGAGAGTAGCTTAAATGTCCTGAGAACATTTCTATTCAGAGGACAAGGAAAAGCATCCTCTAGAAGCAGAGGACATGGGGGTACAATCAGAGAGGACAGCATAAGGGGACCCCGAATTCTGTGAATGAATCAATAGATTTTTCTCCCCAGGGTTCTTCCCTTAGCTATTCATGTTGCCCACACCACAGCAATGTAGTGCAGATGCGGATGTGGAGCTGGCCACAGCACAGAACTGAGTGAGAGAAGAATTCACACTCAGTGGCTTACAGCAACACCTCCAGCAGCTCTACCCTCTGGCCACAATAAGGGGCTTTTCTGCTGCAAGCTGCAAAAAAAAAAATATATGAAGTAGGAATTCAGCTGATTATGGTTCAAAGCCATACCTGGAAGAGTTAAGGACTCTTTCAGAGGATGAGGCCAAGGCTCAAGGAGTCTTGGTGATTTGGGCTTTTGATTATTAGCTGTTTCCTACTATGAATTTCTCGTGTGCTATTGCAGATTTTCCATCATCCATTGGGCACAATTTCCCCTATACAGTTAAAGTATTTGTATAACCTCCTCCAACTGTGCCACAACAGACACAGTCAAAATCCCTAATTTCAGGCTTTTTCTGTAGTTATCATGATTAGCAGCATCCGGCCAGGACCATCCCCAGACAGACGAAAGTATCTTATCTGAGATACCTCAGAGATTCTAAGAATAGACTTAAGTATCCAGACTATCTGTTTGAGATGGCCTGGCAGATGTGCTAATTAAGTGTAACTTTCTCCTTTCCAAAGTCTTATCTCTAGTTTTAGATCGACTCTTAACAATTAACTCAGAACTAAAGGGTTCCTACTTACAGGTACATCTAGCTGTGTTGGAAGTTGCTTAGCCAAGTTGCCTAGCAACCAAGCACACTTCCCCTGCCTGCCAGAAAATGGCGGGAGCAGAGATAGCTTGGAGAGATAAGGGCCAAAGGGATAAAAGGCAGCTTTATTTTTAGAAAGGAGAAGGAAGAAGAAAAAAGTGAATGGGAGAACTAGATGGTCAAGAACTGGAGGGAAATGAACTGAGATGGGGAAGAACTAGGTTGGAGGAGAACTAGGTTGGAAGATTAGAAGAGAGAACTAGAAGGACAAGATGGTGGATGAGGAAGAGCCAGATGGGGAAGAACTAGGTGAGTAAGAACAAGATGAGAAAGACCAAGATAGGGCAGAACTAAGATGAAGCAATTAAGATAGCACTTAGAGGGAACAGCAGAAAGAGGCAGAGGGAATCAGGCAAGAAAGGAGCAATTTATGAGAGCAGAAAAGAAGCTGTGTAGAGAGAAAACTGACTCAGAAGAATAAAGTGTAAGGACCAAAGAGTTTCGTGTATGTAGATTCATCTCATATCGTCTAAGATTAGATTATCAGCTGGTTGTAGATTCTTCCACAGACCCTGGGAAAGGGATGTTGAGGGGCTCGACACCAAGACTTTTCGTTGCTTCTCTATAGGATTTTTCTGATTATATCGGCTGATAGTGTGTTTGTAAGTCAACTCTCTATAGGATCAAAAAAGGATGACAGTGGAAATCTAAAATCTCACTGCTTCTCTGTCCATTTCCTTCAAGTGTGTCCTTTCCCTGTCTGCTGCTAGCGTGTGCTTTTTCAAGGTCTTTGAGAAGTTAGCTCCCGGTTAGTTTTGTCTAGTTTCTTAATTGTATCAGTGTACATTGAACTCAGCTTCAGGAGACTTCTTTGCCCTAGAGGACAACTGCACCTTTTTAAATGTACTACATTTTGAGAGGTTCTGTTAGATTAGAAGACACTTCTGAAGTCCAGTGCCAGAGAGGACCTGGAATAAAATGTAAGAGAGCTGAAGAAAAAAGAAACAGACCTTGTAAAGATCTCAGAACAGAGAACAAGAGCAGCCAGGAATGGTACCCACAATGCCTGCTGTCCGGCACTGGTGCTGGAACAGAGTCAAGTGTTTGCCAGGGAAATCCTTTCTGCTCCAGGACCTGGACATAGTGAAATTGTAACTGTCTTCTGAGGTGTGTGGAGTATCCTCAGGTTAGGAAATTCTGATATAAAGTAGAGTCCACACAGACATGCCTGTCTTTAGGAAGGACATGCATACATACTTAACATGTTTGAATTACTGAAACTCAGAGCCCCCATACCTACAGAGACTACTACAAAAGACAGAGGGGGAAGAAGAAACCACATTCATGTAGCTAAAGTTTTTCTGTGTCCCACCCAGTCCACAGCTGCTAAAGTTTTTCTGTGTCCCACCCAGTCCACAGCCGCTCAGACCCAAGAAACACACAGAGGCTTATATTAATTATAACTGCTCGGACATTTGCTCAGGCTTATAACTGACTAGTTCTTACACTTAAATTAACCCATAATTCTTATCTATGCTTAGCCATGTGGCTTGGTACCTTTTTTCAGTTCTGCCTTGTCATCGTGCTTCCTCTGTGTCAGGCTGGTGACTCCTGACCCAGCCTTCCTCTTCCCAGAATTCTCCTTGTCTGCTTATCCTGCCTATTCTTCCTGCCTGGCTGTTGGCCAATCAGCATTTTATTTATCAACCAATCAGAGCAACACATTTGCAGCATACAGAACATCCCACAGCACATTCATGATGACAAGGATGAAATGCAAACAGTAGTGTTAATATCTTGCCTTTAATTTTATTCACTTCTGTCCTTCAGTTGTTTGGGTTTTTTTGTTTTGTTTTGTTTGGTTTGGTTTTTGGAGACAGGGTTTCTCTGTGTAGCTTTGCGCCTTTCCTGGAGCTCACTTGGTAGCCCAGGCTGGCCTCGAACTCACAGAGATCCGCCTGGCTCTGCCTCCTGAGTGCTGGGATTAAAGGCGTGCGCCACCAACGCCCGGCTGTTTGGGTTTTGTTTTAGACTAGCTTAGTTACTTTTATTGTTTCTGTGACCAAATACCTGCCAAGAAGGAGCTTGAGAAGGAGGATTTGGCTCACAACTTCAGAAGGGGTGCAGTCCATCACAACTGGGAGAGCATGGTGGCTGGAGTGTGAGACTGCACCACTGCCAGGAAGCAGAGAGAGAGCTGCAGTGGGATCAGGCTACCAAGCTTCAAGGCTTGCCCTGAGCATCTCACTTCTCCCATTAAGGCTCTAACTCTCAAAGGTTCCACAGCCTTCCCAAATCATGCCACCAGCTGAAGACCAGGTGTTCAAACACCTGAGCCTATGGAGGTCATTTCCTTCCCAAACAGTGCCACCTGCTGGAGACCAGGTGTTCAAACACGGGTACCTGTGAAGGTCATTTTGTATTTAAGCGATGATAACCTTGTTTCTCACCTAAGGGTTTTGATGACAGTCTTTTTCTTCTTGGTACCATTCTATCACATTGTCTTTATTGTGTCTTCTATTTCTGAGTCATGTGCTTACCCTTTCATTCACACTTTACTCCCTCCTGTCCTCTTCTCTCATTCGCTCCTCAGTTTACCCCTTAACTATTAATATTATTAACGCTAAGGCACTATAAACTACAGTTTACCCAACCAGTAGCCTAGTAGTGCTGTCTCTGAACTTTGCCTGAAGTAGAAGTGAATCACACAAATGTCTTCTGCCACAAGTTAAGCCTGGGATGGCTGTCAAATCCTTGTATGCTACAGCAGTCAGTATCTCTCCAGTAGGGGTGGAGAACACAAATCCAGGTGAAAATAACCCAAGAGAAAGACATGTAAAATAAAACAACAGAAAAGTTTTAATGGTGTAGGGTGCATGGAAGACATATCCAATCCAAAGCACTGAACAGAGCAAGAGAGAGAGAGAGAGAGAGAGAGAGAGAGAGAGAGAGAGAGAGAGAGAGAGAGAGAGAAACACACACAGCGCCTCAGCAAACTCACTCAGGTCTGTGCACAGAAGAAGCTGGAATGCCAGGGAGAAAAAGTTCCCAGTTCTTTTAAAAAGGATGAGTGACCATTCGAAGTATTTACAGAAACAGGTGAATACAGTATAGAAGATCAGCTGAGGACCAAAACAAGAACATCAGCAATCTGGATGAAATGATCAGCAATTTGGAGGAAAAATTCAGCACAGCAGTTCAGATTCTGAAAAAGAATCGAAAGAAGCAACTGATTGTTCAAATAAAAGATGCAGGGGATAGAGTCATGGCTCCATGGCTGGAAGCATGTTCTGTTATTGCGGGAGTTCAGTTCCTACCACCCATGTCCGATAGCTCAGTATATAACTACCTGTAATTTTAGCGCTGGGAACCCAACACCCTCTTCTGGCTCCCACAGATACCTGTATTCATGCATATATACTCATGCATAGACACACATGCACACAAATAATGAAAAACAAATCTTTAAATAAAAAAAGGAAAGAAACTCCATGGAAAGCATTATCAACAGGCAAGACTAAGCAGAAGAATTAACCTCAGTGATGGAGCGAACTTAAAACAGTAATACATTCAAAGCATGTTAAAACAGATCAGTGAGTTTCAAAATTCCTGAAAACTAGGATAAAGTCTAAATGCACAGACAATTTATCTAATGAAATTAAAGGCAGACATTGGCTGAGCCTAAGGAAAACAATGGGCATCCAGATATGAGAGACATTTAGAGGACCAAATAGACTTGGCCAGGAAAGAACCTCTTTATGACGTAATGCCAAAAAATACAGAACAAGCAATATTAAGAGCTGTAAGAAGAAAATATGAATTCATCTACAGAGGCAAATACATCAGAAGAACATACAGTCTTTCATCAGCAACTCTAAAAACTAAGAGAGCATGGAATGATATATTTTAAGCCCTGAAAGTAAATAAATCACTGCCAACCAGGGATATGATATCCAGCAATGTTATCTCTTCAGATTCATAGAGAAATAAGAACATTTCAAGACAAGTACAAATTGAGGCAATTCATGACAAGCAAACAAGCATTGCAGAAAACAAAGTAATGCCATACACAAGAGAAAAGGAGTCTCATCCACAAGAGCATAGCCAAGAAAAAATTTGTGAGAGGAAAAGGTGAATAAAGATGAAGAGAATAAAAGACAGAGGAGAAGTAGGAAGAAGGGGGGGAGGGAGGAGGAAGAGGAGGAGGAGGAGGAGAAGAAGAAGAAGAAGAAAAGGAAGGAGGAGGAGGAGGAGGAGGAGGAGGAGGAGGAGGAAAAGAAACAAAAAATCCCAAACAAACCTCGAGTTAACAAGGGATAACTATCAATAACCTAATAAAAAGAACAACCGAAACATACCAAATAGCAAAGTCCCCCAATGATAACCTAAATCAATGGACTCAAGTTACCATTTAAAAGATTCAAACTATCTGACTTGATTTAAAACATGATTTGACACATATTACTGGCAAAAACACCACAAACAGAGAGGATGGAAATTGAACTACCAAACAGTCAGAGGCTTAAAAACAAGCTGGCGTAATGATCCCATTATCTAATAAAGTACACTCAAAATCAAAACTGGGCACAAGAGACATAGAGCATCATTATGTATTGATAGTTAACAATTGTAAATATCTATGCCGTGATATTGGGCCTCATTTCATAAAACAAGCAAGAAAGAGTATGAAAGGTAACATAGGTCCTGATACAGTAACAGAAGAACATTTCAATAGACACTCATCTTCAGAGAGCTCTTCCAACCAAAACAGCAAAGAAAGTTCAGAGCTAAACTATACTACACATGGATTGAATTAGCAGATATTTCTAGAACATTCCATCAAATTCCTATAGAATCCGAATCCTCCTCAATGGCTCACCTATAAAATGACCGCCTATATTATAGGCCACAAAACAAGTATAGATCTATGCAAATATGTGAAGGCTGAATGACAGACTTTAATAAACAGTGAGCCATTTAAGAAATAAGGGCAGAGCCTGGCATTGTGGCACATGCCTGTAATCCTGGGATTACACTCAGGACACAGAGGCTGGTGGATCTCTGTAAGTTTGAGGCCAGCCTAGTCTACAAAGTGAGTTCCAGGACAGCCAGGGCTGTTACACAGAAAAACCCTGTCTCAAAAAAAAAAAAAAAAAAAAAAAAAAAAAAAAGAGAAAAAAAGGAAGGAATAAAAAACGTCTAGCCTCAAATAAAATTAACAGAACAACTTAGCAACACTTCTGGAATACAGCTAAGAGGAAAATTTAAAGATGCACTTAAATTTAAAACCCAGAGATCACAAATAAATACCCTAATGATGTATTTCAATGCCACAGAAAACAAGAACACACCAAATTCAAATGCAGTTGATGGCAAAAAGCTAACTAAAATTAGAGCAGAAAGTAATGAAATGAAGACCAAAAAAGCAATACATAGAACCAAATAAAGTATTGGTTCTCTGAAAAGATAAATGAAGTTGACAAAGCTTTAACAAAACTAACTAAAAGAAAGAGAGAAAATACACAAAATAAAACTTGAGGTAACAAAAATTAAAAAAAAAAAAGCTTACAATAATTAAAAAAAAAAAAGCTTACAATAGACTCCAATGAAATCTAGGGAATCAGGTCAACAGATATCTCAGAGGCTAAAGGTCCTTGCTACACAAAACTAATTTTCTGAATTCAGTCCCTGGAGCTGGCTGTGAACTGAGAACCAAATCCCAAAATTGTCCTTCCTAAACACATATGACCTACCCAAATTAAATCAAGATGATATAAATAACTTAATAGAACTCAACAAAGAATCAGGTTGAAGTCTTATTTAAAAATATTTTCCTCAAAATAATACCTAGGACCTTATAAGTTAACTGTTCCATTCTAGCCTAGCAGACATCTAAAGAAGCATTAGCTCCAGTATTTCTGGAACTTTCACACAGAATGGAAAAAACGAGAAACACCATCAAATCTACTCTACAAGGTCAGCACTACCGTGATGCTGAAACCGGATGTGGTAGCACAGACGTGCACACACAGTAGGGGCGGGCACGGGGTGGAGGGAAGGAGGGCAGGAAGCACTGTTTCCTGCTAAGCCGCCTCTCCAGCACATACCATAGTTCCCATTCTGTAGACACTGCATGTGTGCGTGGGTGGATGTGCAGGGCATGAGAACAGCAGGGGCCCAGAGAATTGAACAAGAGATCTCAAGTTGGGCAAAAGGTGAGGGAAAATAAAGTAATAGAGTGCATCTAGGAAACCAGAGGAATGCTATTTGGGAGGGAAGGAGCCTCCTGGAGGTAGGCAGGGAAGGGGCAGGGGGAGGGGGAACAAATAAGCACGCAACTTCCATAATGAAACCTTTCCCTGTGTGCTAACTTTGGAAGCTACTTTGAAAACATACATACAAATGGAAAAAGTTATACCAGCAATACAGCTTCTCAAAACAATGAAAAACTCTCTCACTCTCGCTCTTGCTTTCTGTGTGTTTTTTTGTGTGTGTGTGTGTGTGTGTGTGTGTGTGTGTGTGTGTGTGTGTGTGTGTCGAATTTTAATGTATGTGGACGTTGTCAACAAAGCATTTGATTTGCTCCTGGTTAAAAGAAGGGACCCGATTGAGCTTCCCTTAACTTCAGCTTTTGAATTAAGCTAATCACAACGTGGTCCTGTTTTCAATGCTGCTCAAAGTTCAGTAATTCAACAAATATTTATTGTGTGCAAAAAAAAAAAAAATTACAAACAGTTCTGGGCCCTAAATAGTTAGTGATGGAAGGTACCATTTTATGCAAATTGGTCCATACATATCTTGAAAGGCATTGCTTAAAATAATTTTCAAAATCATTATTTTAAGTATAGGATGAAAGCAAGTCCTCTTTGGTGCTTGCCTCCTTAGTCCCCACTGAACTGCCTGGACCCTCCTTTCTAGTTGCTGCTGCCCTTTAAATGCCCCTTGGATCCTGTTCTCTTCTGACAAACCTCGACTCATTATTCCTCCCAACCTCAGCATCGCCTCGGAACCGGTCTGCTCTACATGAGGAAGCCCTGCATGCGTCTTGTTTACTGAACTGAACAAGTGCAGGGGGAACCAGCCAGAGGCCTGGTGGCAGGGCAGGGGGAGGACTTTAAAGGAGAGGTCAAGGGCCCAGAATGGCAAGAGTAAATGTTCCTTTGGAGAGTAGTCACCCACAAAGTCCCGGAGGAAGCCCCCTCAGGCTGTGGAGTCCTTTCAAGTTTTGAAAACCTAAATGCTGAATGTTTTAGTGATTAACCATAGGGGAACAGCATCTAGCTTTTGAAAAGTACTCATCTTAGGGTGAATTCAAAGTCCTGGGAAGAGGCTGCACCTATCAAGGCTGATTGACTAGTTAGAAATTTAATGATGTAAGAGGTTGGAGTATTACCAGTCCAGAGACAGATTGTCTTGAGCTTTCTTTAGCCCCTTCAAAAGCTATTTATTGCCCATCCATGTATGTGACCTAACATCTGTCTCTGTTACTTTTAAGTGAACCCTTTGGAATGTCTGAACAAACTCCTAGCTTCCACCAACCCCAGAACTAAGAATATTGTCAGATAGTTGCTGAGACCTATAAAAGAGATTTCCCACCTCAATGTAACCCATTTACTTGATGACCCCCCAGTGTATGTGAAAAGTGCTCTTTGTTCTGTTGATGTAAAAACTTCATGAGACACTTACATAATGGGAACATGATTGCTTTCTATAATTTTATTTCTCAGTTCGTGTTCAGGCTTTGATCATGGTTTTCAAAAGTACTTAGGATGTAGCACAGTGGTGGGACACTGGCCTCGTGTGCACAACACACTAATAAAAAAGGCTCATTTATTCAGAGTGTCATAGTAGTTTATCTTACTTCAATACTGTGTACTTCATTGATTTTTGAGACAGGGTCTTTATTTTATTTTATTTTATTTTTTTCCGAGACAGAGTTTCTCTGTGTAGCTTTGCGCCTTTCCTGGAACTCACTCTATAGCCCAGGCTGGCCTCGAATTCACAAAGATCCGCCTGGCTCTGCCTCCCGAGTGCTGGGATTAAAGGCGTGCGCCATCACCGCCCAGGTTGAGACAGGGTCTTACTGTAAGCGCAAACTGGCCTTGAACTCAGCCTCTCGTGAGTTGTGATCACAGGTGTGCATCAGCCACTCTTGTTCCTGAACGACAGCTTGAGCAGGTCTAGAGATGCTAGTGATGGCTTCATTTCCGAAGCACCTTGCAGCTGCATGCTATTGATTCTCAGATAGCACAAGAGGCAGCCCATTTTCTGCAGTTGGTAACCAGATGACCCAAAAGGTCAAAGAATTATCATGTCATCCCTGAAATTCAGTTATCTCACCAGCTTGTAGCTTGGATTTTAACATTCGGTATCAGCTTTGACAAGCAAATACTGTGTTCTTCTAATGTGTACATTTGACTCTAACAGGAGTCTTCCTAAATTATGTTGTTGGCTATTTCCCCATTACATTTATGTAAGTACTTTTTAGGAACAGAAAGGACGCTTCTATCGGATCTCCTTCACTGTCTCCCATAACTCATCTCTTATGTCTTCAGTTTTTCATTTTTATTCCATTTTCTCCATTTTGTTGAACCTCTATCTATTCTAATTTTCACTGCTCCCAGCTTAACAAAATACTTTTAATGAATACTAAGCTAACGCAGAAACGTTCCATTTCTTAGTGTTTGAAATTGAGGACAAAATTACATTCTGATAATTTTTGGCATGGTCACTGAAAGTTACATAATATTTCCCAGAACATCGTGAAAATCTGTATGTACAGTACCTCAAAATAACAAAATTCTCTTTAAATTTTCAACTTTATTTCTTTATATCTTCACGTGTAGCCATGTTTGAAATGTATTTTCAGTTCAATACTCCTAGACAGAAAGGCAGTGTATTTGATAATATCCTTATTCAAATTATTTCTTCAACATAATATTTGGGACTGTTCCTGCGGGTGTCTCTTCTGGCTTCCACTGCCATGTTGATTGTGTTATACAGCATTCATTGACTAAATGCCACGATCCTACTCCACGTTTCCTTTTTATGTGAACTTTATTTATCAAACCATCTAGCAGAATCTGAATACCAAGAGATAATGTAGTGATAAAGGATCCCTTGCTTGATTTCTCTTAGAACTTCTCTTGAAAGATAATGGACACAGAGTTTTAGTATCAGACTACTTTCTTGATCAGATTCTTTAGAAACTGACCTCTTTTCACTTTATAGTATTTACATGGAGAAAGTAAAATAATTTTAAATGATAAATATCTATATGTATTTCAGTTTTAGCCTGTATATATTGTCCGATGAATTAATTATCATCTTAAGAGCCATATGTATACATCTAATGGAAGACATCTGAGAACTTTACAATATATAAAACACTTTTACAATTTTAGTATGTTAGAGCCCGTGTTATTTTTGTTGCTGCATTTGAGACTGGGTTTCTCTATGTTGCTCAGACATTTCTCCAACTCTGGGCTTAAATGGCTTCTGAGCCCAAGAAAGACAGGAACTCACCATCATGCCTAGCTTAGGGTTAGTTTCAATATGTTACTTACAAATGGAAATAAGTTGGTTCAGTTATGTCAGATAAAATGTAGTTAAATGAAAGTCATAAACATGTGCTTGATATCTTTTACAGTAACTACTTATAAATGATTGCTCACTTGAAAAACCATTGATTATAGGGGTTTTAGAAATTACTTAGTTGGTAAAGCAATTGCTATGGCAAAGACCAAGGTTGTTTGATCTACTGCCAACATAAAGTGTTCGGTATGGTGAAATATATATAATTTCAGTTCTGGGGTGCTGTTGACAGGCATATCAGATCTTTGGGGTTCACTGCTTAGCCAGCCTAGCCTAATCAATGAGCCCCAGGTCTAAGTGAGATAGCCCATGGCTCCCAAGAAGTAATAACACCCAAGGTTGATATCTAACCTCAAAACACATGTGTACACAAATGCAATGCACACACAGAATTATAAAAGTTATTTAGAAAGCACAAGTCCTTTTCTTTAAAATAAAATCTATTAGATGCCTTACTTTATAGCCAAAATAATGCAGATTTATAGAGGCAGATATTTGAAATGTTGGTTGAAAACGGGAATAAACACTGTCCATTTGTAATTGTCCTGTTACTGCACGGTGTGCTGCCCCACAAGTCTCAGCATAAGGGACAGACCTGTTGCATAACACAAGTGAGTCTGCTCAACAAAGAATTAGTGAAGTGCTGACTTCTCCGCATGGGCAGCAAGTTGCCTGGAGAGAGTGTGATGAAATGACGCATATGGATTTTCCCTCCCTCTCTTCATACTGAATCACCTACAGAACAACAATAAAAATCCAAAGACTAGGTTTCTGGCTTCTGCATAAAGTAATATTCAAGTCCCGTGCTTTCCTGGAAATATAAATAAAGACAGAACATATACAACACACTTCAGTATGACCAAATTAATAATTTACAAAACAACCAAAGAGTGTGTAGAGGCGTGCACTCTGTGATTCAGCCTCTTCTCACCCCTTATTACCATTTACTGAGCCTCAACCTACAACATAATAAAACAGCTGTTAGATCATTTAAAGCAGTCTGGCTGGAAATCCTTGTGTAGTATTCCTTAAGTGTGGGAACTATAGGTACCCTCAAACACAAGTGCTCAGCTTCTGCTTGGAACACTTAGCATATTTCTCTTTTCTCTATAGTTTTAAATGTGTGGGAACATGTGATCAGGGTCCTTTTTATATTCAAAATGGGTCAGCTTGTGTCTAGAAAGTGTCTTATTGTCATGATGTCACCACATCTCAAGATTTGTGACCTTTTGCACCATATGGATTCATGGTAGCCCACAACTTAGTTTGCAGGCCAGAGTGCTTTTGTGCCCCCGCTAGGGGGAATCAAAGGCTTTTGGACTGGAATTTCAAGTACTGATAGATTTGGAAAAACAAAAGGTAATTTTTATATATCCTAAGGACCGCCAGATGTCGCAAAGGCATCATTGACAAAGCTGGTTTTCTCCAAAATGTGGCTCTTATATAAGGAATCCTATCATTGTGTTTGAGAGGTCCAGAGGCCATAACAGGTCAGTGAAATGTCCTTCAAGCATCTGATTTGTACATTCAAGAGTGGGCCAAGATGAAAGATAACCACATATCTGACATTGACATTACTACCATTTAGACAACCAATTCAGTCGCCGCACTCAGTGGGCTCAGCCAGGCCTTTATTACTTTGAAAAATCACAGAAATGATATAGTTTTTCTTTTTCTTTAAAAATGATGATTTGGAGCCACAACCTCCCAGTATACTTTAGCTGTAACGGGACCTGTTTTGTGGAGGCGTGAGGAAACTTTCAAAACAATCCCCCCACACACCCCAAGTGTAAAGCATTTTATGAGATGTACAACATTATAATAATGAAAGAAATGGTGCTGAGTGAATTTCTGCTGAGCCAAACTCTATGCATAAATTGGCAGTTTAACAAGTAAAACTTGGAAGCAAGCATTTGATGATTGATTTTTTATTGAGACAGAACAAGCATGATAGTGAGTAAAGTGATTTTCCTTATTGAGAGAAAAATATAGTGTTTTTCAACATGTCTCCAGTATGAATGGAAGCCTTGTCAAAAAAAATGGAGCAACACATAATATCTTCAAAAAGGTGAATTAACATAAGTATATCACTTATTTTATGGAGCAAATTTTATACTTGTCAGTTTTATTCATAATGCCATAAAGTTTATGTCATAAAGGTAGTATTACTACCTTTGTTATGTCCTTTAAAAACTCTGATATTAACTGCTTTGTAAGTAGATTATAAAATATATTCATGTATTCAATGCCGTAATAAAAATTAAGTTCAAAATATGTATTCATGTATAGATCTTAGGCAACTCCCTGGTAATTTTAACTACTTGAAATACATTATTCAACAAGTAACCTGCTGTATATTTGTTTGTAATAGGTTCTGCCTGAGAGTATAAGAACTGTCAAGACTGAAATAAGAAACATATATCATTCTAACTTAATTATAATTCAACAAAAAAAAAAATCCCCATTGTCTATGTTCTAGAAATGTCTATGATATCAAAACGTTCTTGTAAAGACAATTGTAATCTAAAGTTAATTAAGATCATTTATATATAGATTTCTACTGCTTACAAAGCATATGCATACATATCAACATGTATGTTCACATACTATCTGATTTTTATCTATCTTCTCCATGACCTGTTAACAATCACGTCTATGAAAAATTTAAATAATGAATATGTATTTGTTTATAGAGTTCCTTTCAAGTTTGTGACTGTACATTTATTTCTACTTGTGTTCTCTGGCTATAGTTTTTAGTTCTACTTGACTGTGCACATGTGATCTCCTTTGTATTAAAATACATTGCAGCCTAGGGAAGACATAGTCACGCTGTTTTTCCGGGTTTAAACGGGGGGGGGGGGCATCCCATGAATCCATGGCTCCTGTTACATTTGACTGTGTGTATCATAGGTCCATGGTGTATGTGAAAGATTATCTGTATTTTATTTTAAGACTTTATGTATATCTAACCTTTAATTTGACTAGCAGGTTGTATGATTTACATAAAAAATAGATCAGCTCTGCATTCACAGAATGCTATTGGTATGACATAATCAATCATCTCTAAATGTTAATGGTGTTAAAGAGCAATGAGAGCATATGTCTTCTCTCTGCAATCCTGTGGATTTGTGGAATTATTTGGGGTGTCTAACTGCATTAGATCATGGCTTTTCTCTGTAGTTAAGGGTTAGAATTTTTTGAATGGTAGATATCACTCTAATGAGTTTAGGGAATTAGATAAATATAAATACTTCAAAAACAATCAGTTCTCTAATAGGGACCTTGATGCCGTTCTCCAAAAGGGTGGAGTAGATTACATAGCATGGTGCTGGAACTACTGAGACTATGTCTCATTTTCTTTTCACTGTGTTTAATAAAATATGACTTTCCTTGGTGTTATCCTAATCACGCCATGCTCATGATTGGTCAATGAACTAAAAAGTCAACATGTGAAAGTCGGTAGGAAGGGAAGAAATAGGATTTCAAATGGTTAAAAAAAAAAAAAACTACTCTGTAACAAAGCTGCTGCTGCTGCTTTGGCATATCTTTAAAAATGATTGTAACAAGGATTATTTATTTGTTGCTTTGTAATTGTAGAATTTATTTTTAAGCACAAATTCTAATTATCAAGAAAACTGCATCCTTTTTATCTGAAAGAAAGACATACTGAATCACAGCAGATTTTGTTATTGGAACTATAATATTGTTACCTTGCTTGAAACACATGGTCTCTCCTGACATACAGTGGGAAAAACCTGAATCCATTTCAATAAATTAATAGGGATGAGAATCCCAATCCATCCTTCTTTTCAGAGGTTCACATACATTGTAATGAGATGCATTAGGAGTTTTCTTCACTTGAAATCCAAATGAGACCCATTTTGGCTCACACCCTTGACAGTCTCTTTCATTCGCGGTGCTGTCTCCTGTTCTTGTGTGGGCCTGGTAAAATGCTTCCTTTGTGAGATGCACAGAGACAATATAATGCCACGAAAGACGAAGGTGTCAAAACACGAAGTCAGAGGCAATCCAATCAATGCCTCTGGTTTAGCCTCTGAAGGCTCTCTTCATTAAAGTCTTTAGTGGCGAGGCTTGTCTTGAGGTAGAGCTGGTACTTAATATTTTTCAGTGTCATTCTTTGGACGGTCATTTGTACCTTTTAAATGTATTTTCACTGTTCATTGTTTAGTAAATTGGATGTCTTGTTAGCATGGTGGTGGTATGAATGACTTGCATCAAAATGATTGAAGGTAATACTGTATAAATTCTTAGTAAATTTCCCTCTAGCCTTTAATCCCCATCTTTCCCTCCAACAAAATAAAATCTTAATTTATTTTCTTCCTAAATATCAGGTATAGGATGTGACAGTTTACATGCCAGAACTAGACATTTAGATATTTTTCTATAGCCAAGGATCTGCTTGTAAATCTAAAAACAATTCAAGGCAATTAAAATTTCTACTTAATAGGAATTTCTTTCCATTGCCATCTTTTTACTAAGTACACCTTTCAAATTAATTTTCTTTTTGCCTTGAGCTTTTGAGAAAAGCATCGTGAGTCCCTCCAAACCCGAAGTTGCCGTATTGAGCCTTTGTTTCCTAGTGAGTGTGTTAGGAAGACTGAGAGGTGGGAGACACAGATCACCTAGCTCACTCTAGACAGGTCTGTGAACTTAGGAACTGTGGCCATAAAAGACATGCTTGGAAAGGGTTTTATTTTCCTAAGTGTGAACAAAAGCATACAAAATGGTTTTGAACCTTGTGTTTGCTAGTCCCATCCCCCAGCCACAGGTTCACATTTAATAAATGAGACGCTTATCATTTTTTATATTTCTTCAGTGTGTGGATCAGATTGTATCATATTTAGAAACACAGAAAAATCATTTTGTTGGTTTTGTGTGTGCGTCTACACCAAGGCTCAGGCTTACATTTGCAGTGTGTGTTGGAAGGCCATGTATGTACCACAGTGCATGGGCTTTAGATTTGTTTGTGTATTCACAGAATTTGTAATACTTCTTGTAAACAGATACAACAAGCACACAAGCTTATAGATCAGAGCAGTCACAAAAGGCTTGAAATGAACTCTAAGAAGTCAGCAGCTAATTTGTTTTTTAATATTCCCAGCTTAAGCAGAAGAAAAACATCACAAGAGGCCTTTTCTATCCTTTCTACCTCAATCTATGGTTATCAGGGAAAATAAATAATATCTAAAAATGAGAAAAATAGAAAAGGATAAACATCACAGAATTTATTCACAGGGTATCTTGAAAATGGAAAAGAATTGGAGCAACTTTGACCTGATTTAGCAGTGACTGGTGTGGCGGCTGCAGCTGCTCTGGCTTGGTAATTATTTGTGATAGGTTGTGTTTTAGTCCCATATGTATAGGAGCTCCAGGCCCAGCCACCTCATTTGCTGGCACACAAACAGATTCTTCCAGGTGCTGAAAATTAAATTTTAATATATTATTTAAATATTAAGAGAATTACCGCTTCGGTAATTTTACTGCTACAGCTGGAACACTAAGCTTGCCTGTAGAAATACAGAACACTGGGCAGTCTAACATATAGATGTTCATGGTGACTTTAAAACAGTAGTAGTTTATGCATTGGATGGGTGAGCACCATAATTGGCCATTACATTATATACAGGTGCCCTAGGTTTAGTTTCTAGTCATTTAGGTATCCTTTACGTTATGCAATTTATTATTAATTGGTCATTTGGGGTTCTCTAGCTAAAAAGACACAATGATAGCAATGATACAGAAATTTAAGATATTAAAAACCACACTGCTTTACATATCTATATTATTCTGAGCTGAAAGAGTTTTGATATTTGATTTTTTTTGTAGTTCATTGGTTTCCACTTTCCAATGACAATTATCTCAAAGTTGTGGAAATTAGGGATGAAATTAATAAAAATTTAGTCTTGAAGACACTAAATGCAGGATTCATCTCTCACAGGCTTTTTGGATTTTCTGCCTGCTCAAAAACAATTTAAATAATATTTAGATGGTAAGATGCCCATTGTTTGGTTGGAATTCATAGTAGTAAGTTTAGTAATGGAATTCATAAGTGACAATCACTTGTAACAATGTTCTGTGATAAAAAGCTTGCTTTTCTAGAAAGTGCATGTATTATCATTTTGTGGCAATTACCTTTGCCTACTCTGCAGCCAGACTGCTTAGGTTCAAATTGCAGGTCTACTGTCTTCCAGTCGTATGATATTGACAGCCAACCCTTCAAGATCTCAACTTTCCAATCTACAAAATGAAGCTTCTTTGTAATATTATTTAAGTGATGATGTGGATTACTAAATAAAGGAGTTCAAATGGTGCCTGGCTCAAAGTAAGTACTGTGTAAGTGGTTATTTAAAGTAGAGTAACCAGGGAAGGCATCCATGAGCAAGTATAAAACTTGAAAAGCAAGTCATGAGTGTCTATGAATCAGTTTCCCATAGCTCTATAATTTGCCTAATTATGACTGAAATGAATGAGTGAGGGGAGTGAAGGACATGGGGAGGAATGGCAGTTTGTGAGTGTGACTGATTTTGTGTGGTAAAAAAGTGTGTGCAAGAGTGTTGAGTCTGAAGGATGTGCTCAAACTTGCACTTCAAACACTCCCTAATCTCAAAGAACAGGCTCAATGGATCTAATGAGTGGAAATACAATTGAGAAGACTGCCATGGTCCCAGCTGGATTTGGGTTGATGTTAGGTGGATGTTGGTATCTCTTTTGAAGGTATTAAATTAAACAACAGGAAACACAGCTCAAGGGATTATGGAGAGAAAGGTGTAAAAGCTGCAAAGCAGGGTGTTCCTCAAGATCTTGCTTTAAGTAACCACAAGAACAATGTGATGTACAGAGATCAGGAACCAAGAAGAAGGTTGAGAAGGTGGTGGGACAAGAATTGGAGATAGTAGCCTTGATATGGCTTCAAGGCAGTTAATGGAGCAGGATACTGAATTGGAGTCAGTGTATTAAGGCATAGGGACTTTAACGTCTAGAAGCTCAGAGCAGGGCACTGGGAAAGCATGATCAGTAGCAGAGAAAGCCAACCACGAGAATGAGAATGTGGCACCAGGAGAGATTCTCAGGAAATGAAGCATTCAGTGATGGAGTACAGGTTTGCATCCTGGAGTGCCCTCTATTTCTATCACCTACATGACAACACTCACAGCCAATCCCCGGCTTCAGGCATTGCTTTCTCCTGATTTCCTTTACATTTTGACTCCTCAGTATGAATGCTGGCTTCGCCGTCTGCTGACACACACTTTGCTTCTCTCTTGGTTTCTCATGGGACTGACCCACGTAAGCTTTATGAGAACTCACAGTGAAGCACAGAGAGAAAACCCCTCTCCAGTCTCCAATCTTTCCTTTCCCGTGCTGTCAGTGTTCCTAGCTGGACTGGGTTCATCTAGATCTTACCGCCTCCCACAGACCCCAGCCTGCATATTTCTTGTACTTAATGTTATTGTTATTAGTAATTGTTGACTTTCTTGTAAGTGCCAGGTGGTGGTAGTAGTGATGATGATGGTGGTGATGATGATGATGATGATGATGGTGATGATGGTGATGACAACCATAGCATATGAAGTCTCACTCTGTTCCTGGTCTTTTGAGTCTGGGTTTTTCTCTTAAAGTAAAATTTGCATCTGCCTTCTCAGAGTTCAGACTGTCATACAGCCCTCCTTATCCAATTCTCCAGCCATCAGGGGAAGGGCTATGAATCATTCTCCTGAGTTTGTCAAAGGCACACGTGTATTTTCTATGGGCAATTCTTATACTTATAGTTATTAATCTTCGTGATAAATTATGGGTCAAATGTGTTTTTTTATGTAGTTTGGGCCCATCATGCCATATTAATGTTCTTCCAGTGATAAAATGCATCCTAAGTTCTTAATAAGTAATTTACTAGTCAAATTTCAGGATATAATCTGTTTATAGCCAAGGAATTGCTTTGGTTATTTGTAAGTATCATTTCTAACTTTATATTTATCCAAAGGTAGTCATAAATGTTTATATATCATCAAGAACAGACACAATTAATAATCATGAATCTATATTTAAATTTCTTGAAATAAACAAACTGGGTATTTGTAACAAAATTAATTATTTTATATTTATGTTTTTATTTATTGGCTCATTTTTACCTGTGACTAGAGCTTTGTGTAAATTCTCTTACTTTCTGAGTCCATATATCCAAAATTGTATTCCATTGTAGGAAAAGGTACTATATAGAATGTTTAGGTTCATATTTTATAAAAACAACATTTTAAAAAAGTTTTTATAAAGAAGCAGTCTGCTTTTAAACACTAATATTTCAGATGTGAGACTGAGCGATGGGACACTCAGTTGGCACGGTGGGTAAGGATAAACTGAAGGTTTTTATGAAGAAATAACACTGACGCAGAACCGTTGGATTATAATTTTTAAAAAGTGGAAAATGTTTGCAAGCACAGTCCATGTTCTAAGAGCACGTGCTTGTTTATTCTCTCACCTTTACTGCGTGATCACCCTGAGAGGACTCCTATTGTGATCCCTCCTTTACAGATTAAGACGTCACGGTTTAGGAAGGTCGCTTAAGGTCTAGGTGCTAGTGAGAGACATCTGACCCTGTCATTCAGACTCCAAATCTAGGTCTCTGTCCCCGGCCCCACATCACCTTGTATTTCCTACGGCAAATCACCTTGCAGTTATATTCCTGTCGTCATGGGATGCAGTATAGATGGCAGGAAGCAGAGTTTTTAGCTTTTGTCTTGGTTTGCTGGATGTGTATGAGCTGATTTACACACGGCTGAGTGCTGAGCAGTGTGTGCTGTCACAGAAGTGAACTTTGGAGAACCGGTCACAGACGCTTTTCATCGCAGACCTTAAGGCCGTCTGTGTGTGCGCTGCTGAAACGGCTCAGTGAGGAAAGTGCTTACTGCATGGCGTGAAGCCCTGAGTTCAAGGCTTCGCGTCCAAGCAGAGCATAGTGGAACACATTTATAATTCCAGTACTGTAGAGGAGGTGGCTTATTGGCCAGCAAATATAGCCTAATCAGAAAGTTCCAGCCTCCACACACATGCACACACAACTGTGCACTCATACTACACACATGTGCAACCTTCCATACAAACATACACATGCATACAAGTGTAAACACACACACACAGACACACATACACACACACACACAGACACACACACAAACACACACACACACACACACACACACACACACACACACACACGTCTTTTGCCAGACATGGTGTCCCACACCTCTAATCTCAGCACTTGAAGCCAAAGCAGGAGAGTTGTTATGAGCCAGCCTGGTCTACATGGTAATACCTTAACTCACAACCATAACACAACAACAGCAACAGAAAGTGAGGCTTTTACTCCACAGAGGTCTAAGAATATATAACCAGTTGTTGAGTGTAAGATGACTTCTCTATACACATGGTGAACGTTTTCCTTTTATTCGGTGCTTCTTTCAAAAATTATTTATTTTGTCATTTCAAGAAAGTGAAGAAGACATATTGCCCTACCTCAGAGGCCAATAAGGCCTCCATAAAGAAAGTGGAGAGTGTGGGTTCTGTCTTTCAGACCCTGCCCCCTCGGGAGCATCTCACAGGCCTCCAGGATATGTGCCTACTTGCCAGCCAGTCTTGGGAGGCCATTGCCACAGCTGAACGCTGAGGTCAGTTGAGATCTGTGGTCTTCACTGTAGGTTATTCTGATGAAGCAAGTTGGAAAGCAATAAGTGGAGCGGTGTTCCCTTCTCAGTAGTCCCTGCAGAGTTTCAGGTGTGCTTGAGGGTTCTTATTAGCGTGTGAGTGTGTGTGTGTGTGTTGGAAAATATCATTATAAAAATGAGTATTTTTAATAAAAAATTATTTCAGGAGGTTCAGTAGCAAAACCTGGACTAAAACATGTAATATTTATGTCTTAGACTAGAATAACAGTTGTTGTATAAAAGTTTAGAAATTCATAACTGCTTATGAGTATAATATAACATAATATAATATATAGCTTTCATAATTTATCATATTTTACTTTCAACACAAACTTCTTAGTGTGTGGAATATAAAAGTCATATTTAACAAGAGAAGAAAACATGTTTTATAAACAAAAGCTGCCATGTGGTTTCACTTTAAAAAATTAAGAACAATTTTCTTTAGAGAAACTCAAAATACATTTCTTTGCTCAATTTTATCACTGATTTTTTTTTAAGTAGTACATTTACCAGTGAATTTGAAAAAGCTACGTGTGCTTTGACATACAGCAGCCAGTCTCAGATACTAAAGAGCGATGCAGTCCTAACAATAAAGTTTAAGGAATAAAACAATGTGGCATGTATTTAATGACCTTTAAAATGTGATGATACATTATGTCAGGTCCTTGAAGCTGTCCAGTGGTACAGAGACATCCATTGTCCTGTAAACCAGACATGGTGTGACCTAGAGAAACAATAATTAATACAACTGGAATTATATAGTCGAGAATAAATTAAGTTTAAGAATTGTAATTTATATCACATATTGAATATTTATATTCCCCTTCTATTGCAGTGGTTTAGTCAGGGTTTGAAAGCCACAGAGCTCTGAGATGGTAGTGGATTACAAAAGTTACGTTCACCAGCCTGTCCCTTTCTCATGCTCAGTAATTAAACATGGCTACGGGCATTTTCATCCACAGAGACTTACCAACTGCTATAGCATTCAACATTTATAGAAGAGCTTCTACACCTGCTTTTTTTTTTAATGAAATAACCACATATCACAGCAGCTCGAAATGTTTTCTTTTTTTAAAAAAAAGTTTACCTCTAGGCCTTTGTTTTTTAGCAGATACAAAGCAACTATCATTAGCCCACCATCCGTTTTAATTTGAAATCCTAAGAACAAAAGTCATTAATAAGTCCTTTGTTATGGGTTTTAAAAAGAAGACGCCTTTTTAGTATTTGTATGTCATCATGCCAGGCCTAGAAAATTAGGCTAATTTATTATTTAAAACACTGGTGGGATTCCTAATTGCATTCATCATTAGATATGACACGTTTAGAACTGAGAACCATATCCAGTGAGAATTTTCCAGTTTGAATTTTGAAATAAAAATATTTTTCAAGAGATCCCTAGCTATTGCCTGTTACCATGGTAACAGTCCTATTTGTCTGAGAGCTCTGTCCGCTGCCAATGAGAGAGAGAGCAACGTCAACTAAACATACGAATACATCAAAGACAAATTCATATGCTCAATCTGATCAGCTCAATTAATGTAAGAAGAGAAGCTGAAGGGGGTTAAAAGAGGGCACCCATTCAGGAGAGATGAAGCCCCTTTTAGCAGAATATACACGCCGGCCTTTTGGGGGAGGAATTTAGCACACTGTCAAAAACATTATCAGAGAAAGAAAGTAGTAGGCCTCCTACACCTACCAGATATGAAGCTGTCAGACAAAGAACAGCACTATTCATTAAATGACACTTATTTTCTCCCACTTTACGAGAATACAGCGAACAAAACAAGCAGGGAGCAGCTGAGAAAGACACTTTTTTCTTTTGCTAGTGATGATAGACATGCAGCAATTATGGTGATAACTAAGGAATACTAAACAAGAGGCCAACCTCCATTCTGTTTATCACCTTAAATTTTATGTTACTAAATTTGCATGCATCTCCTGTTTTGTTGTATTATTTTTGTCAGAGAGAAATTAGATGCCTTTGTTTTTAGCCTAGTGCCTTGAGTTCGGTGTCGCACACCTCGAGACTCTGGATTCTCTCACTTTTCTTGTTAAATGGCCATAGCAAGTCGAAATGCTTTTGAATAAGACGTGGCCAGGGCAGAGCCCAGCTGCTCTGACGGAGGTGTTCTGTGGCGCTGCTGCACATTTCCTGGATACAGCAAGGTCGCATTAACTGCCGCCTTTGCTCTCATGCTCCATTTTACACAGTGCAGTGTGTTACGTGGGTATCTGTCTGAGCTTCACGCATCCGCGTTTTGCAGCTGTAGGTGGTACATAGGAGAAAAACCTTCTTCTGGGATCTGTAACAGGTGCAACTAAGAGTTCCCCTGGGATGGTTGCCTTTTAGGAATCTTACGCTTGAACCATGATGATCTGATTTAAGGCCCATTATCAATAGTCTGCTCCCTATGTCTGATGATCGTGGACTGATTGATACTGACTCTGCGGCCATGTGCTCTGTAATGTGCTGTCAGGAAATGCTGACAGACGCAATGAAAGAACAATAAATGCGGGGCAGCCATAATGTAAAGGTCCGGCGCGGCTGTATGAAAACTGATAGTTAGGATATTGGCTCCTATGTTACCGTACACACCAGTCCCGTTGAGAGTTTAGCTGGTGAGTGAATTAAAATGGTCTCCTGATACCCAGAAGGGGCATGGGAAAAAAATTCTTCATTTAAAGAATTGCCGACTTTGCCAAAACATTTTTTCATAAGAAGAGAGTCAAGATTAAAAACAAAAAATACCCTCGTACTCAAAAGTCTGGGCAGCCTGGCACATCTGAAAAAGTATTGATTAAAAATCAACACACAAAAGAGCACTGTGTCTACTTTTTATGATACTTAATCCATTTGTATAAAATTACATGACAAGACATTTCAGTAGCATTCCTTCCTTAAATGTGTGGCACCTGATTTTTTTTTTTTTTTTTTTTTCAATTCTTGATCTTCAAATGTCTACATGAATCTGGCTGGCATTTTGCCAGTCCAGGTTTTTAACAAATGACTAGGATGAGAAATCAATTTCTCTTACTTATTCTCTTCTCTTACTTAAAATATAGCTCTCACAGTTAGCTTGGACTGTAACTTAATTCCTTATCTGCCACTTTCACTTACATGTTATTTTATACATACCTTTTGTATTATTGCATACCACCTGGAAAATCATAGTATTTAAAGATATAGTCAACATTTCAAGATTGATGTCTCAAACAACAAAGACTCCTAATATGTTCTAACACATTATTTTGTCCCAAATGTAAAATAATCAATTATTATATTGCTTTGAATGAACACAAAAGTTGATGTTTGTCCTTAAAATTTTTTATTTACTAAAAATATGTAAGATGTAATAAATATTGATACATTTTTTAATGTTGAGCTTTTGGTGGTATCTGTATGCATTGGTATGGATTAAAGTGAAAACTTCCTTAATATTTTGATTCATACCTTCGATTTAAAAAAGCAAACACTATTATCTTTGTTTACAAATTCTCTTTGGGACATACATGAGACTCTGATTTGATTTAAAAAGGAAAATACTATTTTTAAAAATAATATGATGAGGTAAATTTAATTTTTGCTTCAAGTCTTTTTCTGGTACTAATTTGACGTATTTAATATGACATTCAAAAATAAAAATTTTAAATGAAACAATTTAAATGATATTTGAGGGATGTTATCTTCTGGGGGTTTACTGAAAAAATTATTGATAAAAATTTCATAACTATATTGTGTAAATTCAAGAGCATGACTTTAATACTACTATATCATTGACAAAACAGATCAAGGCCTCATTATGGTGATGTGCAAAGGCCTAGTTTAGAAGTCTTCTGTGGATCCTGTTTAGCACGCAAAATATTGACACAATAGACAATAATGGTTCCTTTGGAGCCATTAGGGCCCATCATGTCAGGGCGTGTGCAGGCATTTCCTAGCAGGTAGCGCACAGACTCGTGTCATGATAAATCATAACAAGTCCAAAGGAATAATTATCATTTAATGGATTATAACATTCTTGGGAATTTCATAATTTATAATTTATTACATATAGAACATAGTATCACCAATGTGCATTTTAAATAATGCATTAATTTTATGCTATTAACAACAAGCATTTTATGCATACATGCACCAAATTACATTATAAGCCAAGTAAACAGGCTAGATCACATGCAGTTATTCATACTTTTCCCTGTCTAGAAACTTAAGTTCATACTGGTTGTTATGAATATTCATAAAGAGCAATTCATTTTAAGCCTTATACCTTTCATGCTAAGAGTCAGCCAGAAGCAAATTTTTTTAGCACCCGTAGCCTCGACATTTGAAAGTAGATGCTCCTGGCGGAGAGAGCGACACTGACTGTATGGGGCAGGAGCATTAGGGAGCACCCATCTAATTAGACCTTCTGTGTGGTCTGGCTAGCGAAGGCAGAACTCGGGATTTGTCCTAATGAAATCTTTTGAAAGAAACCTCATTCCCCTCAAAGTTTCAATTGTTTACCAAGTAAAGTCTTCTTCTTCTTCTTTTTTAAATCTGCAAAGAAAAATTCTGTGGTAGTTGGAGATAATTCCTATTACCTGAATCTAAAAGATGAAGTGAGTGATGTTGGATTGGCTTGTAAAGAAAACATCATGCTTTCTCTATTCATGGGATAGTTTTATTGTGTTGAGATTAAAGACAGATAGAAATTGTATTATTCAATACGGCAAGCAATCGCCTTTCATTAGAAGAAATATTGTGTACAGTGGAAAAATCTTATGTTCAGTTTTAGAGGTTATTAGTTTGCTATTTTGTGGGTCAGTAGCCATGCACAGGAATTTTGTCAAGAAGTTTTACTACTTAATGTTACTGTGAGACATTTAAGGAACATCACTTTAGAATTTTCATTTCAAATAGTATAAATTCAGCTTATTCTTCAGTTAAAAGCGTTCAAATCCCAACCAGATGATGCAGAAGGAAGGAAGCCATTCTCTTGCTGTCGTTAGCCACCCGTTTAATCCCACTAGTCTTTTGAGATCTTGATGGCAAGCAATGCCATACACTTCAAAACTAAGCAAAACTAACAAATGGGATAAAGCAAAGCCAAGACAAAATAATTACTGTGAGCTTACAAAGTCATTCTGACACAGAAAACTTCCTTTCCTCTTAGCATTAGTGACTTTCACGGCCCCAGACAGGGTCAGGCCGTTTCTGTGCCTGGCCCGCTTCTCTGGTATAACCATCTTGCACACTGGAGGTCACCCTTGCTACTTCCAAGTTTTCTACAATTACACAAAACAAAAGTGGGTCTTGTGTATTTTCAATATGCACTACAGTTTTCGAGATATTTTGCCAAAAATATATGGATAGTCTGTGTCTTCCATGTATAGTTTGTCATATTAAATGCAATTAAGAAACCCATTATGAGAATCTTATGGTTGTCTGATTAAATAAGCGAACGACAGAAAGCTTTCAAAGTGAGCCCAGAAGCTTTCGTTTCCTATGACATATAGATTTTGAAATTCCTTTCAGATTGTCACACAAAATTCTAGGGACCTTGAATGTGTTGTTCATTCAATAGTTTGTCAGATCTATGTTTACTACCTCATCCTGGGTATAACACTGTTACTGCTTATGGTTTATGGTAGATTACTTCTGTGGTAATATTTTTTACACTTTATTGTAGTATTCTGAATAGTTGCCCATGTTCTACTGTTTTATTCATACCACATTAGTTCTATGTTTTTGTGTCCATTGAAAACAAAATATAATGATATAATATTACTAAGATTACAATTTCTCAAAAAACAGATTACAATTTCTTTTTTAAAATCTACTTATTAACAGTGTGTGTGTGTGTGTGTACTCTTATATACTTATTGATGAAACCCTGGCTTGAGTGTCTAAGTCCACAGGGAGACATAAAACTGAGGAGTGGTACATTTGGTCTACATCCTGAAGCAATTTACACTAAAGGCAAAGATAGACTGTGGTTGTGTTTTGGCAAGAAGAATGGGAAAATTGGAATTTGTCATGTGGCATTGTTAAAAACGAAAACAAGGGGCAAAGTTTCAGGTGCTTTTTAACACCAACAGAAAAAGAGAAAGATCACAAAATAAAAATGCATTTTAGGTGTTTTTCTGAAAGTATGAATAAGAAAAACATGAATATTTGTGATACACATTAACTTATTATAAACAGCCCCTTTTCTTTCTCACACCTTTAAATATGTCATTAAAATACATATACTCAATTTCATCAAAGCTTAGCAAGATATACCTGTTATCTCTCACAATGGTCATAGGTCAGATGTGAGATAAAATGTGGGAAGATGACCTTAAAGATTTGTATGAGGTAACAAAATCAAGGGAGCAGAGGGCAGGTCCACTGTCACATCCTCAGTTAAACAGAAGTCTGAATGTAGCTAGTGATATTTGTCCACTAACAAAGCTGCTCGCCGGCCTTCCGTGCTATTGATACTGTGTGAGGCTCCATCTTCTCTCCTGGTGGATGTCTGTTTAGCGTTCATTGGAATCAGTGGGCTATGCAGCAAGGTCAGGATGCTCGTCATGTACAGAGAGGGTAGCCCAGAAAACGCCTTTCTTTCCTTCCTTCTGAGACATGACTGGCCTCTCCCTGAAGTCTCTCTCTTCAGGCTTATCATCTGACTTGTTGAAGGCTCAACACTATTTCTCCAAAGCCTTTCTCAATTGTTCCTGCATTCATACACACCTCTCTTTCCAAACAGTATCAACATTGAGTTTATCACTTTTTTGGATTTAATACATGCATTTTTAAGTTTTTAAAGCAGAACTATGTTTTTCATTGTTCTCAGCCAGTACGCTTGTGTGAGCAGTTGTGGCAAGAGCTGTTCTTTTATCCTGGAATCTTCACTGCACCAAGGACATGGTTGTGAACAGCTGGAATAATCTCTCCTTGCCTTCCCTGAACTCTTGGGCACCTCCTTGGTATAACTTCATGACCCCTATCACTTCATACTTTGAATTACAGTTATTGGAGAATGGTTGATTTCCTTTGCTAAGATGAAAATCTCTTGAACACAGAACTATGTCTTATGCATCCCACAACATCAGCAGCAGAACTCATAGTCTGTCTCCAACTAAAAGCATCAGCTCCTTGGGGATAGGAGTGTGCCTCAGGTGACAGAGTGCTCGCCTAACATGCAGAAAGCCCTGGGTTCAAACCGTAAGACTGTGTATACCAGGTATAGTGCTGCATGCTTACAGTCCCAACACTCAGGTCATCCTTGGCTAGATAGTAAGTTCAAAGCTAGCCTGGGATACATGAAACTCTGTCTCAAAAACATTAAAAGAAAAACTCAGCAAATTAACTATTTATTAAATACTTCAATAAGCACACAATGATAGTTGTCTAGGATGCTACAACAGAGAGTACTGTGTTTATTCCATCATGTAGCTACGATACAGTGGGTAACAGAGAACGCACATGACTAATAGCCAGGAGACCAGAAGAGGGCGAATGCAGCCATTCTCTGAGTGGTGGCTAGGGATGGACACAGTCACTTTCAAGCCTCCAGCAGAGGTTTGGTGCTGTGATACAGCTGCCTTGGTTCTAACTTCAGTGAGTCTGTGCCAGTGTCTCCTCCGGGTGGAGGGAAACCCTGAATGGGAGGCTTTCATCAGGTCTTCCCATCATAAGGGGCAATGTCTGCAGACCTCCTAGCTGGAGCTGCAGAGCAGAGGTCAGGCTAGGTGGGAGGAGACGTTACAAGTGCTGGCTCCCATACTTGCTGAAGGAATGAGTGAAGGAATTAATGAATACAGGCAATGATGCTTGCTTATTTTTTTTTTGAGGGAGCAAATAAAATAATAAACAACCCATACTAAAACCCAAACGTTCTTTATATTCAACTGAGAACTTTGAATTCTTATTTAGACTGATTCATAAATCTTTTCTAGAGAATACTTGTGTTTATATTTATCTATAAGAATCTATGTACTATTATGCTTTAAATACCGTCATCAACAGCAAAACAACAAAATAAATTCCATTTATTTCAGGAATTTGGTATTTATGTTCACTTTAGTCCTGTGGCTGCCTGATCTTTAAAACTCATACTAGATTCAAAGATCTCAGATAGATAGGCTCCATTTAATCCCTCCCCCCAAAAGTGTTTTCATTCTAATTTTTATTTATCTTAGGTTAGAAATAAGCTTCCACATATGATAGATCTGAAGTGCTGTGTTATGTTCCAGGACTCCTGGAGTGACGTCTGCCTCTGCAGTGTCAGAGGTCAGACAGTCTTGCTTTTCGCAGACACTTGGTAAATGTCTGTTGAATTTCACTTCACTTTCCCATGAACCATGCCTGGAAGTGTCTGTGTTGAGCAATATTGAAAGATTTACTACGGAAAAATCCCTTGAAATCTCCAGTCACACACTCTTAAATAATTTCCTATAGTACTTATGGTGTAATCAACAGTAATTTTATTTTTAGACACTCACTGAAGAAGTATCTCTAGAGTTTAATCAGTAAGGATTTCCTGAAAGTTGGGTTAACAAAAAGTACAACAGAAAATTTTTTAAAAAAGGAAAGGAAAGGACTGGTCCAGCTTCCTGTTATGATGGACCATTGTTTAGATGTTGTACTATAGATGAATTTCTAAACAGTCTTATTAAATAAGAAACACAGAGCCAAATACAGGGGTGAAAGCTGTAGAGATCAGAGAAATAGTGAGAGTCACCAGCTAACTAACCTAGCTCACCACGCTGCCACAGCTTCCCAAGAGAACCACGTGTCTACCCAGGCTTTCATTGCCTTGCTGTTCTGCCCTCTCATTGGCTCTTAGCCCAGCTACCTCACTTCCTTGTCACCACGCTTGGCTGTTTCCTAGTGTGTCCTTGAACACACAGAGACTCTGCCTGCCATGTGATCGGATTAAGGGCGTGTGCTACCACTGCCTGACTTTTGTTTATGGCTGGCTATGTCCTCTGATCTCCAGGCAAACTTTATTTATTAAAATACAAATAAATTATCACCACATTTCAGCACAAATAAAATATCACCACATTGTACATGTTTGTCCCTCAGTGGTTCATGCACTGGAGGCTTCATCCTTCATCTTTAGTGTGAAAATAGGGGAGGAGGTGGAACATTCCAAGACAGAGCTCTCTGCGGGTACCTAGGTTATTGAAGTTGCCACCCTGAAGACGATTAACATCTTTCCTGTTGGTTTCCACAATAAGGAGTTACTACAGGGAACAATGTTGACTCTTTCCACTCTCTGGCTTCCCACCTCTCCATCTGGTTGTTCATACATGCATTCCTTCCACAATGCAATCCACCATGACATCATAGTCAAGCGGATCACCACCAGAGCTGAGTAGGAATAGATTCCATCCTCTTTAACATCCAAAACTGTGAGCTAAGTAAGCTTTCTTCTTTGTACACTGCACATCATTGTTATAACAATAGTATAAAGACTAACATCCCATTCTGGACAGAAAAGATGAAAATATCATTTACCCATTATAAGAGCTAAATCAGACAGGGCTCGATACAGCCCGAGAAGAAGCCCATCTCTCATTTATGATGGGGTAAGTATAGTTTAATTTGAGAACTAGAATGGACCTGGAATTTGTGGAATTCGAAACTTCCTCCAAATGAGTGAAGTTTCTAGGGCTGGTTCTCAGCACAGAGCAAAAGATGGGAAAGATTGAAATACTGAACAAGTTCCTGACAGTCTGGAAGACCACCAACAAAATCCTTGGCTGAAGTAGCAAATAAGGCTGGAAAGACAGGTTAGAACAGAATTCCAGAGCCTGGTGTGGGGTGGTGCACAACTTTACTTCTAGCTATTGGAGGCAGAGGCAGGTGGATCTCTGTGAGTTGGAAGCCAACCTGGTCCATTTAGCAAGTTCTAGGCTAGCCAGAGCTAGGTGGTAAGACTTTATATCAAAAAACAAACAACAGTAACTAAGTAACTAAATAAATAGCAAGTCACAGCAGGCCTTGCCATTTATATAGTAAAGACTATCCTTTTTAGTCCTTAGGTGTTGTGAAACAGTGACCAGGCAAACAGCCTTTTTAGAAACTGAATTCAAAAACCCTATCAGTTGTAAGGACATCATGTAAGAAAGAGGCGGGAAAGGCTTTGCTGAGATACCTTAATGTCAAGGCTCCAGTTAGGAGCAGAGTTAAGACATGGCTTCAGTCTGTCTGGCCAGGGGAAGAAGAAAGACCTTTTTAATGCATGGCACTTTAAGTAGACTGTTGCTGATTGTTCTCCTTTCTCCCCAAATCTGCAGCTCCCTCCTCCTACTAAGTATTTGTTAATAGAAAGGAGAGTTAGTTTGTGACTCTCAGTAGTAAATAAAGGAATAAACACTCTGCAATTTTGAAGAAAATTTATCTAAGATTTAACAAAATCTGTTAAACTTTTTGTCCATATTGCAAGAGAGTGAGTAGCACCTGTCAGTCATCTATAAAAGTATTCCAGATACATAAACTGCAGCCCCATCATGCACCTAATCCAGAACACCTAGAATGAGGTCAAGGTATCGCCATTTGTAATCATCTCTATACAGATTTGGATGCAGAATGAAGTCTGAGAACTCTTATGCAATTTTTCTTCCTATTGAGCTTTCTTCCCTTATTACTAAGGCAATTAATCACATGAGGAAATTATGGAAATGACTGGTGGCTGCAGTATTCAGCCTTAAGGATTGGTATCAGTATTGTTAATGTCTTTGATAATTCCCCTTTAATGCTTCTGAATTTTCTCAAAATGGTCCAACAAAGGCTACCAAGAGGGACATAGTTTATTAACTACTTTACTGTGTTGAACGGAGGGTCTGGTGAAGACACTAATAGGCACTAACAGGAAACTTGCCTGTCTGGACAGGATTCCTAGCTTTCTGTGTAGATAAGTCATCCCAAATTCTTCAGAAGTTCTCATGGGACACTCCCTTCTGAGAAGACAATGTGGGTGTTACTATGGTAATTTTTTTGATGCTGTTCTGGAATTTTTCAAATCATTTTCATACAAAATAATTTGTTAATTTTTAAATGATGGAGGCATATAGAAAAGAAACAAATTCTTTTTTGTTTTTTTTTTTTTTTTTTTTTCGAGACAGGGTTTCTCTGTGTAGCTTTGTGACTTTCCTGGAACTCACTTTGTAGACCAAGCTGGCCTCAAACTCAGAGATCTGCCTGTCTCTGCCTCCTGAGTGCTGGGATTAAAGGCATGTACCATTCCTGGCTGGCAAGAAGCAAATTCTTTCCTGGTGTATTTACCATCTTCTGACTTCAGGATCTTATGTTGTATGCTGGTTAATACTTTCATGTTAATTCCTATTGGTATGGATAACTTGAAAAGGCAATAAAATGCAAATGTATATTTGATTTGGTGAGATTGGTGATTTTGTTAGTTTTTGAGAAAATAAGCCTTCAATTTGATATCACATTGCCTGTTTTTATCTCTAAATGTAAGCAATGTAAGCCAGCATATATAAAACCCAGTCATGTGACCATATAGTTATTATATGCATGCTATTTAAATTTTATCACTATTTTATTTTATTCATTGTTTTGTTTTCTCCTTTATAATTTTTTAAGCACTAAGTTCTTGAGGCTATTGGAGGGGTAAAAGATGGTTCAGAAGGGAGATAATAATGTTCACCTCTTCCCAATAGGCAAGAGATAGCTAGGCATATAATACAATAATTTCACTATGACAAGTTCTCTGTCATCTATTTACAATTAAGAGTGATGTCAGGCTCTGCTACCAGCTCTGTTTCGAGCACCATCTAAATCTCTCCGTGTCCTCGGTGGCTCCTGCCTGGTACCTGCATAATCACCTTCACGTGTGCAAGGAAGTCACCGAGTCTTGCCAGTGACAGTCATGAAAACTAATTTTAATTGAGTTTGGCATGTCAAAACCCTTCCTTGGGTTTTATGTTTGATGTACCCTGCCACATTTTCAATGAATAAAAAACCGCCTTCTTGCATATTTATTACACATTCTCAGTTAGTGCGATTTTGTTACACAAGCAGTTGCCTTATTATTTTTTACACCTGCACTTTGATATCACAGTGGTTCATTGTCAATCAGCACAATGTATCAGAAGTGGCACAGTTAATGAGCACACAGTGGCCTTCCGTTCATTCTGTGTTGTGAAAGCCTACTAGGGAATAGACTGTAAAAGTTGGGGGAGGGTTCTGACATTTTATAAATGTCATATGTCAATACTGCATGGTGGTGGCTGTGAAACACTGTATCCTGGTGGCATCATAGTCACATGACAGGGTATTTTCACAACCAGGCAATGTTATTACTATAGCACTAAAGACAGATGCATGCATGTGTATGGAAGAATGAGAGGGGGAGGCTGGGGTGTGAGAGAAAGAGAAGGAGAGAGAGGATTGATATCCCCCCTTTCCAGGCTAGACCAGAGGTGTTCCACCCTGCCTGCCTGTAGTAGTGTTGTATCTCAGAGCACCTTGGTCTCCCACACTCCTGACCGAACTGCAGAGGAGTAGGCATTATTTTTTCTACTTTAATAAATAATGTTCCCTAGAACCAGTAAGTGGCAGCTGTGGACTGTACCGTGACTGCGTGGATGCTGGCATCTCCAGACCAGTGTGTTCCTTCTACTGTACTAATATGTTTATGTTTCTCATCAGGCAGAACATCTCTATGTAAACTCAACAATCCATCATTTGCACCCAAAGTGAGCTTCACTTAATTTCTTCTGTGTCAAACAGATGTGTTTATCTGGGCTCTGTTTTCTGAGAATAATATTTTTAAGTAGAGTGTCAGTATATTCAGAGAATATAGTTAGAAATCAGTTGCTTTAGACAAAACGAGGCTACTTACTGCTTCAATGATGACTATTTTTGCAGCCTCATTGTGATGTGTGAATGGCTCAGTGCAGCATGGGAGCACCTATCCCATTCAGATAGGAGTGTTGGGGCATCATCTTAGACCACTCACCACAGGTCTCCCTGTTACCCCCAGCATCTATCTGCCTAATCTTTGTACTAAGGACATAAAAGTATGAAATCCAATGGAAAGGAGAGGAGAGACAAAGTATTCTAGTTCTGAGAATTTATTTGCCAACACAAATACTAGCAATCTACTTTATAAAGATTTAATTTTTTAAAATTTAAAAACTCACTTTGTTTACTTTTTGTTTAGGGGACAAGGTCTTGTTATGTATCCAGACTTGCCTCAAGCTCCTAATCCCTCTCCCTCAGTGTTAGGATTAGAGATAGAAACTATCACACTGACTCTGAACTATTCTTATAGTGAAACAATACATCTTTCCTATTTTAAAAATTACCCCTCCAAAATATAAACTTGACATTTTGAAATTTTTACTGAAAAGGCATTTTTGGAGGCCATCCAAGAATCGTGTTTCCTAACAGACATTGATTTCAGAGCTGGAAACATCTGCTTACTTTTTAGAATAGTGATTTGTTTCTTTTTTATTATAATCGAAAAGCATTTCTAGACCTAGATATCTTTTGTTCTTTGAGACTTGGTGTGTGTTCTGGGGGATGGGCATGCATGTAGATGTTAGAAGATGACCTCATGTGTCAACCCCCACCTTTCACCCTGATTGAGAGAGGGTCTCTTGTCATTCACAGCTGTTAGCTGGCCCAAAAGCTTCCAGGGAATTTTTCTGTCTCCATTCCCCGGCCTTTCGGGGTGTGCTGGAATTTCAGATGTGTGCACCACTGCCATGGACTCCCAGAGCTTCTGAAGGTCCACACGCAAGGCATGATGCTTCTTCGACAGCAAGTGTTTCACTCAGCAGCTGTTTCCCTGGCTCTCGTTAGACAATTTATATTTATTTACTCTTTATTGAAAACAATAATTTTATATTTTAAATTAGTTTTTGTGTTGGTTTGAGAAACTGAAAATTTTCAAACACAAGTTGAGAAGACTTAGAAAAATCCTATTGTTAGCTAAAAATGATATTAAACTTAAACTGTGAGCAGCATGTTTAGACTAGGTGGTCCCTTTCGTTGTCTAGTTTTCTCCTGAGAAAATGTGCACACATGCAGTTGTGTGTCTGCTAAACTTGTGAGAGACATAAACTTTGTCTGGCATTGAAATGCTTCGTGTGAACGTCTTCTTTTCAAAACTAAGACTGATATTAGTTCTACATCAAATTCATTTGTTACAGTAGTCAGCTCTTGTGGTGCCAACGTAGAAACTGTAAGTGATAACTTCCTTTTCCTTTAAATGAAGGAGAGAACAACTTGGAAATCTCTCTTTTCTTCATTAAATCTGAAAATGAGAACTTTGGTTTGGACAGTATGTTTATAAATAATCTGCCTAAACTATTAACTGCAAATACATTGTTAGACACATGCCAAGAGTAGATAACCCATTAAATTGTCTTTGTTTAAAACTATCCAGTCCTGTTGTTGGTCAGACAATTTATTCATACAATCATATAAAATCATTTTTAATAAAGAACAATCCAAGGCAAAGGGAAAAAATGTCTTTATCCATAAGCAACCAGATGAGAAATGGATTTTTATTCAGTCAGATCCTTTTAGTCAACGAAACAGCATTTTCATGCATATTGCGCTCAAGTGATAATTAATATAGTCTAATTCAGGACATGATGCCTGAATTGATGTACTGTCATCGATACCCCATGTTAAAATCAAACCTTGACAGGGGTTTAACACCCTGGAACAGGTCATCATGTGATAATACCCTTTGCCTCTCAGTATTTGTCTTCAACCAAGCAAAGTATTACAAGATGGGGGTGAAGGGAAAAAAGGGGAAATAATTACAAATGAAGAGTGACGCGGGCTGTGAATAGAACATATGTTAGGCTAGGCAGAGGCATCGTGAATTATATCATTTCATGATGAGACGGCACTGGGGCTGAACGGGCCTATTTTAAACCTTGATGTATTTTATCTCTACTGTATTTGGACTGTCATCTTTGGAGAAAGACTTGGTATAATTGAGAGTCAACTCCAATCTGCATGACTGGGCCTGAAGTGGGGGCCAGATGCGCGGGACTGTGGAGGCCAGGAGAGCTTCTAATAAGATAAAATGAACAATCGCCTTTTATGCTGCACAGTTACAGATGCATTCTGTGCATACGATTTTCAGAGTTATGGCTTCCAAATGTCACTCGCACTACAAAGTTCAGGAAGTGTCCTAATAATTACAACAGAAAAGGAGGCCAGTGCATTTCAATGCTCATTTTAGGGGGATAGAACCAAAACCTGTTTTATATTAGACTTTCCTTGTAAAAACCTATTAGATGTAATCAGCGTAATTTGTTCATAATGTGTTCTCATTATGTTTGATTTTATTTGGCTGTTTCACCAAAATCCTTGTCATTTTTGCATATTTTAAGCTAAATACCCTTTACATGCCCCTTGCTTTCTTGAAATTTATCTTGATAACTTCTGTTAGAAGAAATCATTCCCTTATTGAGAAGGGATTTGTGCATTTAGTCTCACAGTTCTACTCTGTGTTTCATAATGCTGTCTGCTACAGCACACATGTAGAGGGCCTTTCTTCTTAACGGGATGATAAGCTTGTCATAGAAGCCACGGAGCATGATGCCAGGAGCATTCCCTGGTGTAACGGCAGCAGTACCGCGTGTCCCCTAAGTAAGTAGTTTGGACATATGGCTATATGAAATATATACATAATATGTATTAGCTTTGAAGCTAGTCCAGAGTTTTGTACTCATTCCTTTCTATTTAATCAAACAAGAGAGTTTTTTTGGAAAAACTATTAAATGTTTTTTGACACTAAGTTAAAGACTAGCAATAATTTACCATATGCAAAGTTTCCATTAATTATCTTCATAGAGTTTATGCAGCTTCTTTCTAACTAAAAATTTTCTTCCTGGAGAATACCTGAAGTTCATTAGAAGCAGCTTTGATTCTGTCTCAGATTTCTAATGAGTGGCTCAAACTAGAATACCTTTGTATAAAAACATTAATGATAAAGGTAGTCAGAAAAAATGTAACAATTCAGTATTAGCTGCTTCCTGTACATTGACCATTCAACTATTAATTCCCTAGAAGAGCAAAGCCCATCCCGGGAGGCCAATTTCTACCAACTCCACAGAAGCAGGCTGTGCCCTGCAGGTGGCGCTCTCCCTCGGCACCCCTGCCTTCTTCCTTTCCTCTGCTGAAGATGAGCTGGCTGGTTGCTCGCCCACCTACAGCAGCTCCTTCAGCTAAAGTCTCAGAACAGTGCATGGCAAATCCAGAGACAGGTGGATCTCTGTGAGTTCAAGGCCAGCCTGGTCTACAAAGTGAGTTCCAGGAAAGGCGCAAAACTACACAGAGAAACCCTGCCTCGGAAAAAAAAAAAAAAATACATGGCCATAGCTCTGTTAGCCACAGGCTTTGAGCATCATCCCCCACACTGGCAAACGCACACAAATGCTGCTCTTCTTTTCAGAACTATAGATATTTTATATAAAGCTACTCATAATTAATAAAGTATTAATGTTTCTTCTTGCAGACAATTATTTTACTATTTGCAAAGAGAAGTAGACTATATAATCTTAATACAGCAACTAGGGGAGGGTTTATTTTAGTCAGAGTTCCGGGTTGCAGTCCATCACGTGGAAAAGTCAAGGGCAAGAGCTTGGGGTGTCTCAACATACACAGAGTCAACCACAGCGAGAGAGTGAATGTGACCATCTCACTTCTGCACCCAGTTCAGTTTTCCCACTGTTTAGATAGTTCAGGACTCCTTCCTTAGGAAGGATGCTGCCAACAATAAACTGTCTTCCCATATTAACTTAATTCAGGTAACTCCTCACAGACATGCCTGCAGGCTAACACAAAATAGACACTCTCTCATTGAGACTCTCCTCCCAGGTAATTCTAGGTTGTGTCCAGTTGGTAAGACCCACCATCCCATTCCAAATCTCACAGTATATTCAAACTAGCTAGAATACCTTATGGGAGATATGTATGCTATTCCAATAGACCAATATTGTCACTTAAATATTTAGTAATAGGATTACTCATTTGCAATATTTTATAAGGAGTTGTAGGGGAATTGTGTGTGTATGTGTGTAATGTGTATGCGAATTAGTATACAATGAAATAATTTTTGTATTCCAATATTTTTCCATTATACAAATATTTCAAAAGTTTTTATTTTAGGTCCATATTTTCATTTTCTAGATAAGAAATAGATATACATGCTTAGTAATTTTATCAAAACAACCTGAAATATTTAATAGTTCTAGTAAGGGAATTCATGAATGCTGATATTCTGTTCCTTGTTCTAATACATTAAGAAATAAATTATCTCTTTAAAATAAGCTCCCCAAAGTCATTTAACTTTAATAATTGTTATTAGCACCATATCTCTGCCTTCAGCATCAAAGTTTTAAGTGTAAAAATTCACATTAGAAACACCAAATTAAAGAGTGAATTTCATCTTAACAATTTAGTAGTTGTGAATTTCAGTAATGCTGTATATAGACCTGAAAAAAATGAAAGTGTCTGCATGTAACTGCCTTGTTGTGTAGGATTGAGTTTTCCTTGGTTTTTCTTTTTCTTCTCCCAAATGAAGAGCATAGTTCCACACAAATAAGCATTGCCCTCAAACTGCAGGCATTCTTAATCTTGGCTTCCTCTGAGCTGCCTGTAATTTGAAGAGATCGGCAATTCCACCAGCATCCAATGCATGAATTCTCACCATAGCCAAATTGTGTAAGAGGAAACTCCTGACAAGAAGAAAAGCACCAAGCTTCTGGAAGTCAGTGGCAATGACAGCACATCCCACACCTGGAGCCAGTGAGTCCTGTACCTGCCGCGCAGTACAGAAAAATGGTTCTTATCACCAGTCCCAGAGCAAAGGTAATAATTATAGTGTGAGAGAGATGCCCCAGGTGACGGGATGTATACTGAAATTTTAACTTACATTATTAATAAAATACTAAATGATAATGAATATCACCAGACAAGAGAAATACACGTAGTGCTTTTCAGTTATGTTCATTTGGGGCTTCCACAGCCTGTGTAAGAGCCCAGCTTAAATTCCCAGCACCACAAACAAACAACAAAATTCACTTTTCCCAGTGGTTTTTCCAGAAGAGCTGGAAGGGACCTGAGTTCTTTCTTGTTCTTCACCCTGCTTGCTGTCATTGGTTATGTTTAATGTCTTAATTGGCATATTATAATTAAAATATAATTAATAAAAATGCACAAAACTGGGTTTCATCATGACATTTTCATACACATACATTCTGTATTTTGATCATATATGCCCTACTTTTTTGGGGGGGGCGGTTTGAGACAGGGTTTCTCTGTAGCTTTGGAGCCTTTTTTGGAATTAACTCTGTAGCCCGGGCTGGCCTCGAACTCACAGAGATCGGCCTGCCTCTGCCTCCCGAGTGCTGGGATTAAAGGTGTGTGCCATCACTGCCCAGCTTTGTGCTCTACTTCTTAAAAAACCCTACTAAGGATGTGGTTCAGTGGAAAATCCTGCTCCTAGCATGCACAGGCCCTGGATTAGATTCCCAACATTGCCAAAACCAACAAAAAAATAATAAATAAACAAGACTATGTCACAAGACAGAGTTGGAGATCCCCAGTGCATTTCAAGCTAGCTAGAACCATTTGGAGTGATTATACAGTTATTCTGGAAGTTAGTTCTCAAGTGACCCTGTGTCCATCTGAGTTTCCAGTTGTTGAGCTGGCCACATAACAAGAAGTTCTCTAAAATTCATATAGAATAACATAATTATTAAAGAATAATGAAATGAACTAATTCGAAGCTAATTTATTAAATTTCAGATGTACCTATAACAACAGCTATTGGTAGTTTACCATTGACGTTTAGAACTGGATGGTAGAACACAGGCCACTCTGCTCCTGACTTGCCGCTGACATAGGATGTTTTGTTCATTTGTTTTGTTTTCAATCAGTCATATAAAGTAAAGTGAGACTGTCCCTGAACAATTCTTAGTTCCAAGACTGTCCGTTGGTGGCAGTTATAACATAACTGACCTTCGAGACCTTTTGTCAACTGTCACATTGTTTATTTCCTGCTTTGTCCGCTCGTGTTATCACTGCCAAGTTTCAAAAGACAGGCATTCTTCTTCACTAGAACAGTGACCCTTCTTATTTTCTTTGCCTAAAAATGTGTTTGCATTATTGCAATTGTCTCTGAAATATAGAAAACTCTCCTGCCTTTCACAGTGTTTGCTTTTTAGCAAGTAATTGGAAGTATCTAAAAGACCCATACCCAATTAATACATTTACAATATACCTCCACACCTAAGGCTCAGGAAATGTCACAGAAGAAGCAGCAGAGAAATTGTAAATGAGGTAGTACACATCTGGAATCCTAGAGTGTCTGGTAAGGGTGTGGTAGCACACATCTGGAATCCTAGAGTATCTGTGGTAAGGGTGTGGTAGCACACATCTGGAATTCTAGAGTGTCTGTGATAAGGGTGTGGTACACATCTGGAATCCTAGCGTGTCTGTGATAAGGGTGTGGTAGTACACATCTGGAATCCTAGAGTGTCTGTGATAAGGATGTGGTAGCACACATCTGGAATCCTAGAGTGTCTGTAATAAGGGTGTGGTAGCACACATCTGGAATCCTAGAGTGTCTGTAATAAGAGTGTGGTAGCACACATCTGGAATCCTAGAGTGTCTGTGATAAGGGTGTGGTAGCACACATCTGGAATCCTAGAGTGTCTGTGATAAGGAGACAGAGGCAGGCAAATCTCTGGAGGTCACTGGGCAGCCATTTAGTGAGCTCTGGACCTAATGAGACACCCTGTCTCAAACAACTAACGTAGAGAGCAATTGATTGAGGAAGACACCCAACATGCTGTCACATGTGCATGTATATGTGTGTGCATGCACGTGCACACACACACTCACTCACTCCTAGGATAATAAATAAACAAGCCAGCTGTAAGTAACCCTGTCATTGGCCATTAACATTTCCCATCCTAGTGTTGCAGACAGGATTTGGACTTCATGGCCTCCTAATAACTAGAGTTTATAGTATCAGGGATCAAGGAAGAGGTGATTGAACAGTGTCTAACACCCATAACTGGGGTCATTCATAGTGATTCATGGACCAAAGGCCCTGCTGTAATTTTGAGGAGGGGCTGATGGAGCTGTAATTGGTCGTCTATTGAAATCGTCTCTGGTGACTCTCAGACCAGCCCAGGGAGCAGCTCATAGAACTGGCACATTGTTAGACTTGGCAAATAGGGTGTTTAAAGCTGTTTTTTACAAAAGTTTCCATTATTTTTACAAATGCTGCTACAGAATTTAAGCTTTTTAATTTTTTCACATTCAAATGTATGTGCATCTGTTTATGGACTTATAAAATCAAAAGAAAAATAAGGAAGGACCCCAGTTTTGTGCCAATATTTTACTGTAATAGGTGCTAAATTTCTACCCCAAAGACTTGGAATTCGAGCTGTAGCTAAATCTGTCTATTCAAATGAGCCAGGTTGACCTCTGCTGTCCCTAACTCAGTTTTCCTCCGGCACCTCAAGCTGAACTCGGTCTCTTCCGTGCAAAGCCTCCTCAGTCTCCCAGAACTCCTGTTTGAAATCAACATTTTTATTCTTTTGTTTTAATTTTGTAGCCTAGCCCTTCACATAGCCCTTATGTTATTTGTAACATAAGGTTACGGGTTACAGTGATCTGTGATCCCCACAAGAAAACCTTTCTGGGGGGCAGAAGCAATAGACACTGTGCTGTCTGTGCCTTTCTCCTCAGACTGGTTAAAGTTAGTGAGAATGAGCGTCTGAGTCTCCCGGATCCTCGTTGGCAGGTTCTGGGCTGCTCAAGTGCCTGACCTTCAAGAACGTCTCAAGGTCGTCTTGTGGATTTTTTGAGGAGTGGCCACTTGGGCACTGTAACAGGGTGAGGAACCATTTGGCCTTGTGACGCAGCATGCTAGCACTAAAAAATTGACGATAGTTTTTAAACTCACTAGTTAGTGATGAGTATTAAATGTTTAAATTTAGCATCTATTTCTAGAAGTTTAGTAAATGGGAAACTGACATTTCCCAAATCATTTTAAGATGTTCAGAAGGAAGTTGTCTTTAATACAATAATTTCCTTCAGATTCTAAATAAAGGAAAAGACTTTTATAGTTCATCATTTCTCAGGCACTTCAATTTTTAACAAGAGCAATATAGAGAACTCTTGTATGAACACAGTAATTTTCTTAAAAGTCCTTGTTTGACAAGTAAGACTTCTCGTTTTCTCAAGGTAATTATGCTTGTTTTCTAAATATAAGGAAGACACAGCAGCTGAATTACTCACCTATTTTTGTTTATAAAATGATAATTAGTGAACTATAAGATCTGGTAAGAGAGGGTTTGGAATGGACACTTGATCACTTTTAAATATTCAGTGAAGTACTGATTGTTCTCATATTTCTCGATCTTTCTTTGGATGTGCCTGAAAAGGCTAGTATGTGCTAATTTTCTAGCTACAATTTATTACTGCCTTAAAAACTAGTGCATATTATATGTGCAGCTGGAGGTAATGTTAAGGGACACAATTTAATTATAGGGACCATTTATTACCTAGCACTAGTGGCATCAGATTTATCTATGTTATCTCATTTTTTCTTCATGTTGGCCATTCATGGATGGTTATTATCATTCCCATTCAATATATGAGGACACTAAGGCCTCAAGAATATAAGCTGTTTGCTAGTTCATCAATGTAGTGAAAACAGAGCCCTTCCACACATATTCTAGATAAATGGAAGCCCAGATCTGGGGAGAAGATGAGCTCAGGGATCTGTGGGGATAGCTTATGCATTGTAGCAGTCAGAGTCAAGAGCAACCCCATACAAGAAGAAGAAAACGGAGATGAGTACCCCAAATACCAGCCATCACACTAACCTGCGGGTCTTCATAGATGGAGCCAAGATTTCAGCCCAGCACTGACTAGCTGAAAAGATTCTGTTACTCTTGAAAAATGAGTCACCCACTAGATGGCAAGTCCTAAGAGAGAGCCAGCCATTCACAGGAGTTGAGGGATATGTGAACAAATCTTAATTATTCATGGTATTTGGTTGTGATAGGCATGGGTGGGATTACCAGGGACCTCTTGGTGAATATCGAACACTTATCAGAAGGTTTATCCGAGCGGAATCTCCTTCCCTCCCTCCCATCCTCCTCTTCTTCTTTCTCTGTCTCTGTCTCTCTCTGTCTCTGTCCCAGCCTAATCAGAAAGCAACAGGCAACAGCAGTGTTTTTAGAACTCACTGCTTTGCCTGGCTTGACTTTGTGACCATGCTGCTGTCGCTCCTGCTCTAACCCTGCCCTTAACAACACGCTGACGTCCCGATTAGGGGTTTCTGTTTTGTCATCAGTGAATCGGGCAACGTGCCACTTAGGTGGCGGAACTTGATTACAGTTTTCACCACTGCTTTCTGAATTGCTGTGGTTCTCTCTGGCATTATCTGGGATGCGACCTTTGCAGTTTTTGATTTAGAAAAAGTTTCCTCCAGAAGCAATGGGTGGACTGACCCTCAGCTTAGCCTTAGCTTCTGATACATTCTTGCTGACCATGGCTGTAAGTGCTGTTTAAGGTTAAGCCTGTGATTATAGGGCTGCTTTAACTAAGAGCTGTGAACAGAGGGTCAAAGTGATGCCACCAGCTTTGGCAGTACTAGGAATTACCTAATGGACTCTTCACTCTCCACAACTTTCTCAGCCCTACCAAACCTAAGCAATAGTCCCAAAAGGCTAAATCTTGATTTTTCCTTAAATCCTTTTATAAATTCAACGCATCTGAAATAACTCCCTTCATCTGAAAATCAAAAATCATATTACCTTTTCAAGAAAGTTCAGTTCTTTCTCTTCTTAATGAAGCATTTTGGTATGCAATGTTCATACTCATAGACACTTTATGTTATCCTGAATATCTGTTTAGATACGTTTTAAAGTGTATTCAGTAAAGTGAGGTTAGTCTAAGCGTCTTCTACTCAGTACAATCTGATTTAGAAATTGAGGGTCAAATAAAAATTGAAAGAATATATAAAACAAACCAGAGTACCTTAAGTTAAGAGTAACTGTCTTCTGAAGTATTCATTTGCTAATTAAACAAGTATCTATTAACATCTATCACATGCCTGGCATTGCTTTGGTACTTGGAGTAACATCAGTGAACAAAACAGTCACCATTTCTTGCTATTATTCTATGTGTGTTCTAAAATTATCTTCTTTTGGGAGAAAGAAACAATTATTTCAATAATCTGTAAGTTTGTATAAATTACACATACAGTCCTTGGTTTTATTTATTTCACCAGTTTGTCAGTCTTACACCTATAATTGTTTTTCTTCCCTTGTACCTGTTTTTCCATTTAACAAATATGTGCTGGATATTGAGTATAAGATTAGTCTTTGCACGGACTAGAGAGCTGACCTCAGTGGGCCTAGTCCAAATAAGAAATTGAGACTTGCACAAAATTGACAACATAGAGATGTTATTTAATATCTTCAGTGGAAGCAAAACAACATTTTCACATGACCAAGAGAGAACTGGTCGGGGAAAGCTGGAGAATGTGGAGAGATGCCCATCTTACGAAACACAGAAAAGGGATATATTTAAGGGACTGTTTCCACTACAGCCATCCTTAGCACAGAGTCTGGAAAGAAAGAGTCAAGGGAGAAAAGGGCCGGAGATATTGAAGAACAACAAAATAGTACAAACTGATTGGTATGTAAGAGTTTTGGCAACTTGTAAATCCAGATTGTAGAGAGAATGTAATGTTGTGCTCCAAGTTTATACTCATTCAGTGGAAGTGAGAGGAGAGAGGTTCCTGATGAATTTTTGGCATAGAAACAACGTGAAATATATCACGTCTAGAAGAATAAACCAGTGCCCTGACTGCAAGATGGTTGATGTCAGCTGGGAACCATGCTGTGGTGGTTAGAATGGGAAAGACCATTGTGGTGGCAGCTGATTGCATAGTGTCTTAAGGTATGATTGATACCAATGCACAATGGGGCCGCATGGGCAGCAGCTCTTGTGGACATTCTCAGAAATACCAGCCCTTACCTGCAGTTTCCAAACTCAGTCCTGTCAAAATGGTGCCTCTAAAGCCTGGGCAGTTAGATACTGGGAAGCTGGACACCAAAAAACCTGTGAAAACCATCGAGCGAGAAACTGCCTGGTCATCCACGTCACTTTAATTCGTTGTGGGCAGGCAATCAGTCCAAATGCATAATTTTTGTATAAAATGTCTTGGCCGCAGTTGATGTGGGAGGGCAGTTTTAAGTGTCACAGTGTTGATAGTGAGTCAGACCCAGATGAGCAATCGTGCCTTCATGTTCAGTATGGAGTGGAAAAGCTGGCTGGGATCCTTATTTGAAACATCTCAACATCAGATCCATTAATGCTTACAAGATCTATAAAAATATGCCTGTGATTGTCAGTTTAGGCATCCAGGAGTCTGTGTTTAATTAGTAATAATTCTCATCATCTAAGTAGTTATACATTACAAAAACATGTGTTGAGCTTGAAAAGTCATACATCTAAAACTTTTTTTAAGTTGGGAAGCAATTGCTTTTAAAACAATAATTAGAATTATTAATAGTGGACTAAGGAGAAAGTTATATAAATTATTAGGGAACCACAAATAAAATGTAAAAAGTCAGGCATGGTGGTTCCTGCCTAGAATCCCAGCATAGGGAGGTGGGGCTGTGGAACCAAGAGTTCAGCCTCTACTCCACAGCAAGGTCAAGGGCAGTCTGCAGTTTCCTGAGACCTGGCTCACTGTCTCCAACCACACACAAATTTAAGATAAACCTTATATCTTAACTGTCTTATCACTGTAAAATCTACCATCTCTACATCAGTTTTAAAAAACAAATTATTTTTCTGACAATTTAAAAATCTAGTATTAATGATCTTATTAGTGCTATAATATGAACATTACTTCTACCAACGTTTTTATATTGATGATTATTCCTTCGAAATCTACTTTATTTCTGTGGCAAGTTAATTACAGATCATTTAGCATGGGACAGAATAAAACAGCCCCACATTGGATAACAGAGAAGTCTTCAGTTGCATTTCTGGTATTACCACTGATTAATTGAGACAGTGAACTGATCACTTAGGCTCCACATAACTCAATTTATACATCCCATAAGAAGACATCACACTTGTCACAATGTATTTTCAGAGCGCTTTGGAATTGCAAGCACAAAGAAACTCAGTAAATCAAGAGCAGTGCTAGTATACTCATCCAAAATATAATAAAAGATTTCTTAACTGTTGGAGCCATTCAGCTCAGGGTTAAAGATAAAATCTCCAAATTTAGATTCCTACCTCCTTCTGCAATTTAGTCTTGAATGTTTATATTATTTCCGTCAAGCTGCAACCCGCTAAAGGTAATTATTGAATTCTTCTGCTTTGTTGAGAATCATTTTATTTTATGGCTTCCCTTAGCTTCTATTTTCAGAGCTTTCTTTCTCATGTTACACGCCCTCTCTCCACCCCCAGAACTTTTATGCCTTGTGTCTCTTTTCACTTTATATATTTTCATTTGAAAATATCCCCATGATATTTGCCTTTCTCTGGTTATTGCTATGATCATTTCTTACAATAGAAAGGCAGATTGTGTTTTGTTAAGCAATCACCCCCAAAACAATCTAGTTTTAAGAATAATACTGGCAAAAAATATTAGAATGCAAATTATTTGCAAAATCAAACAGTAACTATAAATTGTGACGTTTTTGCGTCCAAAAGATTAGCTGTCTAAAATTTCCTACTTGACCATTCTTGTTACAAAAATTATAAAATGATTTGTGGTTCTCTCTCTCTCTCTCTCTCTCTCTCTGACTCCTCTGTCTCCCTCTCTTCCTCTCTCCCTCCCTCTTTCTCTCTTTTCTCCTCTTCCTCTCCTTCCCCTCCCCCTCTCCTCTCTTTCATGGTGCTAAGGGTCAGACCCAGGACCAGCTAGGCAAGCGCTCTCCAACTCAGCTGTGTCTCTAGCCCTTCCTTACTCATTTTTAAATTTATAGTTTTCATTTAAAATTGATATATAATGCAATATGTAAACTTAAACATATAATTCAGGGTTTTAAATGTTTGGCTATATGTGGCTGTGTATTTCTCCATGTAAACTTTCAAGTAAGTCTGAATCCTTCAAACTGAAATCTTGTTTGGAAAATTAATATAGATTGGATTCTATCTGACATGACCGTATGCTGGTAAGATGTTGAAATTTTAAAAATAATCTTAAATGGAAACAAAACCTTTGATACAAAACTTTCTATGGTTTTAATATGAGCAAAAGACATATTTATCTTTTATTTCATCATCAAGTTTAGAATTTAATAGAGAGTACCTTCCAAAGGGAGAGAGGAGATGTGTGCAAACAGCTTGCTTCTTCTTTAGCTCCTATGCTGAGATGACAGAGGGAGGTGAAGTCAGATTGGATGAGACAGCGTCCCGGGAAAACCACAGTGGGGAAAACAGAACATAAGAGATGGGCTGCCTGGAAGAGAGCAAGATGCTAAAATGTGGAGGCCACCAACAGGCTTCTCCACATGTCATAGAATTAATCAAAGGGGCCGGTGGTGGTGGTGGACACCTTTAATCCCAGCACTTGGGAGGCAGAGGCAGGTGGACCTCTGTGAGTTTGAGGCCAGCCTGGGCTACAGAGTGAGATCCAGGACAGCCAGGGCTACACAGTGAAACTGTCTTGAAAAACAAACAAGTCAATCAATCAAAGGTAAGGAAAGGGACTTAGTCCCCAAGTCAGTGGTTCTTAATCAAAGTTTATGTAATCCTCCTCCCCATCAGTGACACTGGTTATATCTGGAGATACTTTTGGCTGCCACTGGAGGAGGTTTTAATGTGGCATGTAGTTGGTTGGCCAGGGTAGCTGGCAAACATCCTGCTATGCACAATGCAAGATGGCCTGTCACTGTAAAGAATCATCTAGCCTGCAATGTTAATAGTACACAGATGGAAAAATCCTGCCCTAAAGGTAACTTTCAGATATACACATCAAATTACCCAAGGAAATGAAAAAGCTGGGAATATCCAAGCCAATTCCACTGGAAGTTCTCACTTCATAGGCTTGTCGGAACTTCCCAGGCATCAGAGGTTGTGAAGCCTTCCCGGGCATCAGAGGTTGTGAAGCCTTCCCGGGCATCAGAGGTTGTGAAGTCTTCCTGGGCATCAGAGCTTGTGAATTCTTTCTGGGTATCAGAGCTTGTGAAGTCTTTCTGGGTATGGTGCTGTGCATCTGTGGTCCTTCGTGCTTGTCAACATGACACACCAGAGTTGCTGGGGTTGAGAAGACCTCATGAGGAATTTCCTCACATTGGCCTGTAGGCAAATCTGTGGGGGTCCTTTTGCCACCCTGGGCAGGTGGTCCTGGGTGTATGAAAGGCAAGCTGAGCAAGCCATGGAGAGCAAGCCAGTAAGCAGTGTTCCTCCAAGGTCCCTGCTTTGGTTCCTGCCTCCAGGCTCCAGCCTTGAGCTCGTGCGCTGGCTCCCCTCAGTAATGGACTGTGGAAGTGTAAGCCAAGTAAACCCCTTCCTCCCTCAGGTTCATTTTGGTCATGGTGTTTCTTCACGGCAAGAGAGAATCAAACCACAGCAGGTTTCTTGTTGCTGAAGGGGAAACAATTAGATTTGAGGGAAGTTTTATTGTCCTTTTCCTTCCTGCTATTTCCTTGTTTATGTGTCTGTGCTCTCGGTAACACAAATGTAATAGCGTTCTTTTAGGCATATGAGCTTGCTCACCTCTCTCTCTCTCTCTCTCTCTCTCTCTCTCTCTCTCTCTCTCTCTGTGTGTGTGTGTGTGTGTGTGTGTGTGTGTGTGTGTGTGTGTGTAAAACTTGACTTTATTTAATTCAGCAATAGTGTACACAGTTAAAATATTACATTCCCCACCAAAATACCCCCTCTTCTACCAGCTTTCTGACAAATCTTACAGGCTTTTTGTTCTCTGTTTATTAATGTATACTGAAACAAGCAAAATATTTTTGTCACACGATTAACTTCTCTGTATAAAAACGTATTTAGAAGTACAGCGTGGACAACAACTGACTTGCAGTGCTTTAGCTGCCGAACATGATTTAGACAGTACTTGACACCTAATGTGGTTTAGCTTATCATGTCCTGGAATTAGGGAGCTGATTTTGAACTGGGATTCTTTTCCAAACTCCAGATCTGCGGAGCAGCTGGTTGTGTTTGGTGACTGCCTGGACACATCTTTTTAACATTTACGGTTAATTTTTCTCATCTCAGCACACGAAGAACAAGGGTATGCCCTTACTGCTTCATCTGAAATGTTTTAGAGGTGTCAAACATAGAGTGCAGTGGAGCATCAGCAGTAGCAGCTCTGAGACGTAAGAGAGGCAGAAATTATGGCAGGAGAGGTGTGAACACATAACAATGGCGTCGCGAAGGCCAGTAGAGCATGCTCCTCCAAATGGCTCATCTCCATACGCAGGAGATGATGTACCATGGGAGAGAATTGATCTCTGAAGGGAAGACCTGTTTTCTGCAACGAAGTGGCCCGAATGTGCTCCATCATCACCACACTCCATGCTAAGAGTTGTTGGCCAAGATAAAAAAATAACTTCGTGGTTTTTGTGGACTTGTTTTATTCTGTTTTGGTATTTTTTATCTTATTGAATTTTTTGTTTGTTTGTTTTGATTTTCATGTTTTGTTGTTGTTATTGTTTTTGAGAGAGAAAGAACATGGAATTGGTTGGGTAGAGAGGTGGGAAGAGTTGGAGGAAGGGGAAGAATATGATTAAAATATGTCATACAAAAACTTTTTATTAGAAACAGTAAAAAAAAAATTAAGGAACTCCCAATTGGTCTAACAACAACAACAAAAAAATTTAAAAACCCCACACATGATTAACAGAGCCCACAACAAAATGCATCATTTTTGCCATAGGATTGTAGAGAGATCTCTGGATTAGGTATAAGGAAACCCAGGGCTTGACTCTGGATCTACTGGGTTTGTTGTTATCTTTATAGTCACCAGGTATTAATCATGCCTCACCCAGAATCCAGCAGGAATCAATGCCCCCAGCTGGTCTCACAGCTCTAGTTTCATTATTTTTAAATACATTTACCATTCTCCTGCTAGTGTGAACCTTCTGAGCTATAAGCTAATTCTGTCGCTCCCCGGGCTACCAGACTGGGGGTTTTGGACAGATATTTTCAATGCTTTCAAACTGCCATGTTTTCTCTTCACATTTTCCTGGCTGCCTTAAACTTTCTCCATTCCTTTTTTCTTTGTTAATTCTATTCATGCTTAAGATGCCTCCCAGGAATCCCCTATCCAGTGAACCTGCTGCTTTCACGAGTCCTTAGTTTTGGCTTCCTGTTTCTCTCATTACAGCCATCATGGGGATGAATGACAATTGTTTGGCCCTCCTGTATAGATGGCGATAAGCTTTTGGTGACAGAGACCTGATCTTAATTTCCTTCCTTTGACATCCAGCACAACGACTGGAAAAGAATGTACATACGTAGGTTATAGAAAGAAAGAAGAAAAGGAATGGACTGGAGAGAAGATGAGGGAACAAGAATGGCCAGTATATGGTGGAGCAAGGCTAATTATAGAATAGGCTAAGAAGACGGGAGAGAGGAGGGAGTGCGGTCTGGTAGATGCAGTCGAGGTCTTCTCTGATTTCTAAGATACAGCCCACTGCAAATGAGTGACTGTGCATTCTTACTAATGTCCTTTTAAACTGTACTCGTTCCATAGAAATTTGCAAATTGTGCCACAGTCACTCTTATATTATCCTTTGAATTTGAATAGATGTCTACACTGATAATTCTGAACCTCTAACTTTTGCTTTTTCTAACAAAAACTTCCTGATCTTATTTTCGTTGTTGTTCATGTTAATTTTTCATATCAACCAGGCAGTTTGAGTATTTTGCACCATGTAATGTGTAAGTAGAACTTAAAAATTGTGAATGTCTAGAAGATTGATGAATTATCATTAATATCTGCTACTAATTCATACTTTATGATATTTAATTATCTAAATATTAATGCTTTACTAAACTTATTCTTTAAGTCATTTAAGCTGAATCACTTTATATTTCATTTTATAGAAAGAAAGAACTCTGATAAGGTAGGTCCTTGTGTTATGTGACCATGGAGCTCCAACCTTAGAAAACCAAGGGTGAGGGATGGAGAAATGTCTAGCTTAATGACTTTCCATCAGAGACCCATATGTGTGGGGGAAAATACCTTAAAGTTGAGGGAATGATTTAGATAATAGGAGATACATGGAATTGCAATTTAATTATGCATAGGCTACTTCTGTATCTAAAAATATACAATTCAACTTCATTGACTATCCAGCTTCATATTTAAGTGATCTTCATTCAAGACAGAATTTATTTCTGACAATAGCAATGCATAAATAGAAGCTTCCTGCCTTTTAGACCTACAGTGCTATATGAAATGCTGGTGTAGCTCTAACTTAGGGCCCTTGACATCAAGGTAAAACTCAACTAAGAAATCTAAGTCAGTATCAAACACAGCTTAATTCCTTTATTGTACCATACAATATCATAGTTAGATCTCTTTCTGGGCCCTTGAGAAATGTATCTAGTACTCAGTGGTTCCATTTCAACATTTCAAAGTTCTAGACTTAACTTTATAAACGGATACTTATAACAAGGTAAACAAAGTATGAATTATTACAAGCAGAGTGCTTCTTTCATTATACAGCAAGAATGTCTTAGGAGCAGTTAACTCATGAACTCAATTAAAGTTCTTTCTCACAACTTCAATTCTCCCACTTGCATATTTGGATATTAATAACACACTATGCTTCATTCTTTATCTAGACTAATGCTTTAATGCCTACTAAATTAGTCATACATTATTGGATCTTGATTCAACTTCAGTATGCTAGGAGGAATGGTTAGTGTTAATTGTCAAGTTGACATGATCTAGAAGTACATGGAAGAAAGTCTCCATGTGCTGTATTTGGATAAGGTTGTCCTGTGGTTATGTCAGAGTAGAGAAAGTGAGCTGAGTGCTCGCATGAATACATCATTGCTGTCTACTATTGATTGGAATGTAATGTGTATGGATGCTTCTAGTTGATGTTACCTCGACCTCCCCACAGAGACAGACTATAACCTGGAATTGTGAGTCAAATAAATTCTTTTCCCTCCACTTGTTTTTGCCAAGATATTTTATAAAGCTACAAGAATACAAAGACCCTAGGCCGTGTATCGGTTGGACTTCTCAGAAGGCAGACTCAGAAGATAGCTAGAAGTTCATCATTCATCCCCACACATTGGTGTTAAAGTTTCAGTTCCACAGCTTAATATGCTAACTATAATATTCAGTCCTTTGTCATAACTAAATCAGAAGGTTTTCTTGATTTTGCCAGATCCCAAATTCCTAATTCTCTAATCTTGATTGTTTTTAATTAAATAATTAATAATTGAAGTTCAACGCTCCAGTCTACTTTAATTTTTGTTGGAAATTTTTCCTATTTTCTAAGATATTACACAATTCCAAGTAATGACATAGTTTTAACCAAAGCATAGAATTATCAGAGTTAATGTTATAGATATGCATATGGAAAGGGTTATAAGAACAACGGCAGAATTATGGCAAGTAGAAAAGAAAATATAAAAGAAATGTAAAACAAGGTAAAATATAAACAGCTTTATTCTCACAACAAAAAAGAACTTTTGTAAATTGTTAATGCATGAGAACCACTTGTGTTCGATCCTGTGACTTTCAGTCAGTGTTCTGAGAAGGAGCGCTAGACTTTCCATTCTGCATTTATCCTCTTCTCCCTTCTAAGCTGGTATATTCTTGTTTCTGTTCATGCTCCTTTTAAAAATCATTCTAATGGGTCTATAACTCAAAATAAGTCGATAATTTTTTAAATGCTGATTGTTTACACGTTAAAATTATCTTCCTACCATCTTTGCAGAGTAGAATCATTGCCGAGGTGTCAGGACCATTTGATAGAGGAACCTGAAAATGCCCCCGCCCCGCCATCTTTCAGGATAATAACAGTGCACCCGATACCTAATCACCTCCCGTTCCTTTCTCTTGTCTGAATTACGTGGACCAGGCCTTCGCTGCTTCTGTCCCTCCTCCTCCGTGTAAATCAGAACTAAGGTCTTCTGCCTATGTTCTGTGTGAGCCTAAACAGGTGGCTTCAGTGAGTGGCCGCCCGCCTCCCTGAAAGTCTGCATACTTGCGCCAGTGTGACCACGACTCTGTATTTCACACTTCAGTCCCAGAGACCTGGGGTGGATCTTGCCCAGAGTCCTCAGAGAAAGCCCACTGCACGGAGACTAAAATCCAGAGCCCTGCATAGACACAGAACATCTGCTGCCTAGACACCATGACGCTTAGTTTTTATTCCCATTTCTCCCGCTCTTCCGGACTTGAACTTTGCTCAAACTATAAAATGAAATCTTAGCCTCATTTTTATCTGTCTCTGTCTCCCTCTGTCTGTCTGTCTCTTTCGGTGTGTGTCTCTCTGTGTCTCTCTGCCTCTTTGTCTCTCTGCATCTCTGTCTGTCTCTCTCTGTCTCTCTGTCTCTCTCAGTCTCTGTCTCCCTGTCTCTCTCCCGTTACTGCTTGGGTCTCATCTTTCTCCAGTTTTCATTAGCTAGAATCCTGCTCTTGTTTCAACACCTACCCTCAGGCTCTTGGCATTCCTCCAGAGTTTGCCTACTTTTTGGGGCTTCTCTCCCTGTTAAAAAAAAGTAAATTGTATTTTATTGTGATATAGTCTTTACTTTTTTGTTTGAGAAGAAGCCATATTATTTATTGTTGTATCAAAGTAGATGGGTTTATTTTACTAAGATTCACTGATTCTTATCCTTTTTTTTTTTTAATCCTTTAACACTGAGGAGAACATTGACATTTTCTAAAATCACCACACAGACATTTCCCCAAACCAGTTATTGTCAGGTGGGAACCCATCTCTCCAGTTAATAATGCCTGACTTTTTATTTTAAAATAACCACCTAATCTGATGTTATAAGTGGCAGAACAAGAGTGTTTGGAAGCTTGTCGTTACCCATACTCCACGTCACACTCCAGCTTTTTCTTGTATCACATGACTTTGCATAGCTGATGTGGTTGTTTCCATATTCCATGTAGAATGATTACCCCTTCTCCACCAATTCTCCTACCTTGGAAAAAAGTTGGAGTTACTTAAAAAAAGAAAACCAACCTACATAGTTGGGAAGCCCACCAGGTCATAGTAAAGAGAAGAGCTCTAAGTTCAAGTGCAACTTTTCAACAACGAATAACACAAGACAGGGTATTGAGCACCGTTTGCCATGCCAACAGCCACTCCTGTTCTTAGTCCAGTTTCCTTCCCTAGTTTACATTCTTTATTAGACTCTGAGTTAGACTTCTATACATTGCTGCAGACTTAATAAAGATATTTCATCTTTCCTGGTGTGCTTCCAGACCTAGCTGCAGTGAAGGTTTTATAGTCCTGTGCGGCGCGGCAGATGTCATTCCATTTGCCTAAGTCCTGCTGACATTTGGAGATGTGGATTAATTGAGCTACAGAATGAAATTTAATTAAAATTAAATACAGACTTGGCCATTGTATCTGCTCATTGCCTGCACTCTAGTGTGTGTATTTGCAGCAGTGCCATAGTTAATTTGTTTAATCAGGACGCGCTGTGGGGGAAGCTGCACTTTGTTCTACACCGAAAGACCGAGGGTTTGGTGGATGCCAGGTTGGGTTTCATGGCACACAGTGCAAGCTCTGTAAAGGATGCTACTGATGAGCCTCAGAGGGCTACCTGAGAGAGCATGGTGGCCCCGCAGGAACCCATAGAGAAACAACTTGTCACAGACCATGCTTAGTGATGTCTTCTAAATTGGCATTACATGACCACGGGAATCTCATCTATTACCCATTAACGTGTTGCCATAGTATTTTTTTCATCCAGATACCCATTCATGCAATTACTCAACCAACATTTTTAGTACCAACCACGTGCCAAGCCTCACATGTAAGGAAAACATTGTTATTACATAAACATAGTAAAAACAGTAGCCATATTCTTCCTGCCAATAATCTCAGTTAGGGAAGGCTGTCACATCCTTTACAACAAGATAACACAGAGTTTAAAAAGTTTGTCTCCAGGATGAGGAAAAAAATGCTACTTTTAGTTGAGATGAGATTGCATTGTGGTAAGTGGGATCTGCAGCAGCCTGCTGAGAACCATTTCAAAAGCCCCCTCCTGGGGTAGGGGAGCCTTCCTGATGACCAAAGTGGAAAACAAAGTATGTTCCAACAACCACTAGTTTTTCTTTATTTCCTCTCTGTATATCTTCCTATTCCCCTTCCATGTTTTACACTTGCATTTGAAAATGGCTAGGCAAGCACATCTTCTCCAGTGCATTCTGAGATTTCCATTGGATCTGGTGTACTGTTTAGGCAGTCTAATATCACCCCTTTGGAAACAAAATTATCACCTACTTCTACTTCAGGGAATCACTCAGCCCACACCTCTGCACCTTAGGTGAAAATGTGTGAACTGGAGTGTGAACCAATTAATGTATTCCGCCACCAGTGGCCTCTGTGATTGGTTCAGAAATGGCACACAGTCCCAGCCATCCAATGCCATGTGCCAAAGTTTGATTCATAAGAGGGTGCAATTCAGGTGCCCTCTTCTTCCCCAGGGGAGACATTTTTTGAAAATGGTGTCAACCCCAAAGATGCTTTAGGAAAATGAAGACAATGATCCCATTATGCCTCCACTGTCCTCTGAAATCTCAGCCAGTGAGTTTCTGCACAGGTGGGTGTGAGCTGGCTTTCTAGCTGCAACATGCAGAAGAGACAAAGATGATCAGCTTTATCCTAGCGTTCATGTCGGGCTGCAATCATAAACATCACACTCTCTACTCTGCAAGCTGCTTAACAGAGTTCGCCTCACATCACTACCAGCTCAGGGTTTGGAGTGTGTGCCTACATGAACTGTTTTGTTGAAATGAGAGAATAAAAATGAAAATAAATTGCAAGACAATTTCAATGAATAATCTTTTGACTTTTAGTAAGCCTGCTTAAAATTAATGTGTTGCTCACAAATGTAGTTACTACTTTTTTGGCATGGCATTCATATGACTCAAAGAACTCATTCAGAGCCACCCAAGAGTTTCTAATGGTAAGAGAGACAATTCCAACTATCACATTGATACTGCATCATATAACTCCCCCTTCCCCCAAGAAACACCATGACCCCACTCAGGGATATATGCTAGAATTAAATGTCTTAGACATGGAAATTGTTTTTTATGTTCCCTGCATGCTACATGAAGCTTGTGAGTTTCTGTAAATTCTGAAGTAATCTTTCTTTCCTCAAGTGAGCTACGTTGCTTCTAGCTATGGACTCCAACTGGCTCAATAAACAGGCATGCCATATATTTTTCTGGCATACATTTTCTATTTTGTATCAAGTATACTTACTTTGTGTGCACAGTAATATCATGCCCTGTATTCATTTCAAGGATTGCTTTGAAGTTATGGCAAAGAAAGCCTGTCATTTTCTTCCTACTATGGCTTTTATGAACATAATCCTGCTCTTTTTACATTTTTAAAAATTTTTTATTTATTTTCCCATTTTTCAGTGCTAAGTTTGAACCCAGGGCCCCACACAGGCTAGGCAAATGCTCCACCACAGAGCTATATTCCTGACTGTAATCCTGATCTTTTCTAACTCTTCTTATTTTTCATAAACATAATGGTTTTAATGGCAAGAATGCCAATTAAATTATAAATAATGTGTAAACATTGTGGTATTTGTTTAATCTAAGTTCTAAGTTGTCATTGGTTTGTCATATTGTTCACATGTCAGGGATGATTTTTTAAACTTATTGATCTAATTAAAGACATATGAATAAATTATTAGATTAAAGAAAAAACATTTATTTTTATTTCTTCTCATTTATTCATCACTTATAGACATTGATTGCATGAAAAAATGGGTTTGAAGAGTAAAAAGGAAAGGAAAAAATGATGCTTATTACATTAGGGTTCTCTAGAGTCACAGAATGAATCTATTTATATATATACATATATATTCATTTATATGCATGGGAAATATATATATATAAATGTTGGAATGACTTACAGGCTACAGTTCAACAATGGCTAGCTGTGAAGGGAAGGTCCAAGTACTTAGTAGCTGCTCAGTCCCACGAGGCTGGGTGTCTCAGCTGGAATGGATGTGCTGACAAGGTGAGGGCAAGCAGGTGAAGAACAAACAAATGTTCTTCTTCCATTGTCCTTATGTGAGCTTCCAGAAGAAGGTGTGGCCCAGATTAAAGGTATGACTTCTAGCCTGAAGATCCAGATCAAAGGCATGTTGTCTTCTTGCCTCAAGATCTGGATCGCAAATGTGCCCTCCACTTCTGGATTATACTTAATTTCAGATATAGTCAAGTTGACAGCCTAGAATAACCATCACACTTATTATAAATCCTTAGTTGAAAGATTAATTTTCATCAGTGAACTATGGCACCATCCAGGGAACTAGCCATGACTATGTTGTCTTCATATAGTCAATGAACCTAGTATATTATCTTGCATGTGAAGGACTTAATAAATATTTGTCGGATGAGGGGAAAAGTGAATAAAGAAATGACAGTTTGGGCAGTTTTATGCTTTGTTTATTAAACAGTAGGCATTGAGCACCTACTTTGCACATAACACTCTGCCGTGGGCTTTAGTAGATGAATGGATGGCCTGCAGTGATCTCGAGAGGAGCTAATGTACCTGAATAAGAATATCTGAAATGCCATTCTGAGAACGACTCATTCCATAGGAGATGCAAGTAAATATGAATGGGACCTAAAGACTGCTAAAGCAGGAGAAATAGTCTTCCCTAGGGAAGACCACACCAACTGCTTAGCCAACAACTAGGAGCCAGCCCTGAAAAATATACACATAAGTAATACTATACAGACTGAACAGGTTGTGTTTCCATCTTTAGAAATGTATATGTACATACATATACCCATATGCATGTAACAACTCTTAGCGAAAAAGGGGTCATGATTTTAAAGACAGCAAAGAGGGATATATGGGAGGCTTTGGAGGGAAGAGACGAAAGGAGGAAATTTTGTGATTATATTATAACCTCAACATATGATAAATCACTAAAAAGTATGAGTGGGAACTCTCTGAGAAAAAATGGTTACTGAGAAGCTGAGTGGAATGTATCAATCAGAGGACCTCGGTTTACAAGAGCAGGTTTCTGCCAACTGCTGGGGCAGTGTGGCTCAACAGGCAGGAAGATAACCACCAACGGTCTTATTTGACTTGGCGTTGTTTCCTGGTGGCTTGGGGATTGACTGACTGGGCCACCAAGGGAGAAGAGAGGACGGGCACACAATCACAGGTAGACCAAACTGGGGTCCGGTGGGCTGTGCTCACCTTGCCGCTGTAGCACCAAGGACTGCAACAGGAAGGGGAGTTAGCTAGTCTCTCTCAGGGGCTGCAACAGGAAGGGGCGTTAGCTAGTCTCAGGGGCTGCAACAGGAAGGGGCGTTAGCTAGTCTCTCTCAGGGGAGGAGCTGTGGAGGAGCCTCACACCCCAGAGAAGCTCGGTTTTACACACAGTGGTCAGTCGTTAGTAAGACGCACACTTTAGCATACACTGTCAATATTCACACTTGGACTAAAGAAAGGCTTTGCCACTTATGAGACCTTGGTCCTTGTCAATAAAATAAATTAACCCAGGACTTCATTTGTTGATTATTAGCTAAGTTAAACAGATCTTTAAATGCTAACATGTTCTATTATATAATTCCAAGGGAATAGTTTTAATACCACAATGATCTCAGAAATATGCTTAAATATTATGAACCTGTCAATTTTTCATATCAGATACGAATTTTCTAAAATTCTGATTTTTTATTATAAAATTCCAAAGTAATAGTTTTAATACCACCACTGATCTGAGAAATACACTTAAATATTATGAACCTGTCAATTTTTTGATAGCAGATACAAATTTTCTAAAATTCTGATTTTACTTAAATGTTTGAATTTAATACAGGAAACAAATACTGTCAGTTTTTCTTAAAATGGAAACCATACTGTGTTCATGTCTAAAAAAGTATCAACCAAATACCTGATAGTTGTTCTTCCTCTACATGAAAATATCTTTCCATGACCAGTACCTGTAGCTAGGTCAGTCTGTATCCCAATCGTGCGAGTGACTTTCTCCTGGAACACTATTACACAAGCATGTGAAGCTGAGAAGATTCGTGTGTGCCTCATATTTCACTGAACTATGAAAGTATGTGTATACAAGGATAAAGATTCAATAAGATTGTGGGTTTTTTATTTTTGCTGTTTCATCAAGAGCATCCCTCAGTAAAACTGAATGTGTGTGTGTGTGTGTGTGTGTGTGTGTGTGTGTGTGTGTTACAGTGAGCACAACTGAAGTTTACTGGTGTTGCATTGAAGCACACACAAGGCACAAATGACCTTGCTCACCATTGCCTTAGCACCCTCTGCACACACATTTCACTACTGTGAAAATAGTAAATATTATTTTAGTAGTATTTCAAAAGTATTTTGATTACATGGCTATCTGAATATGTCATAGAGCTCAATAGTATTCACAAACCTCCCTTTGAAAACCACTTAAGTTTAGGTGATAAACCAAATAGTAACAAAGATAATAAATAGTAAATTAATAGTTTTTTTTAAAGATAGAAATGAGAGCTACGTGGAATTGCCATCTCAATAAGCAAGTCTGAATAATGGGAAATTGCATAGTTGGACCTATGATGTGTTGGTATGAGATCAGTCATGCCACACAAATAACATAGCTTTAAAGTTAGCAATAGTGATGCACACTTGTAATCCCAGCACTCAGGAAATGATGGCATGATGATCAGGAATACAAGATCATCCTCAGCTACATAGTGAGTTTAAGGTCAACCTCAGATATAGGAGACCTTGTCTCAAAAGTATAGTGCAGATTTAATAGAATACACAATTAGTATACAGCTAGCATAAGGTATAGGTGACAAGATAGATTCCCTTCCAAGGAGAAGTGGTGATACAAACACAAGTTCAGAAATGTACATAAATATCAACACATGACACTTCTCACCTAGCTGAAGAAGAAACCATTTGTGGGGCTTGAAAGCCAAAAACAAAATGGTATGGATGAAGACTTGGACAGTTTGGAAACATTCTTACATTGCTAGCCAAACTTCGATGATGTAAGGTAAAACCATTGAAGATTGACTATCTATAACAAACTGATTTTGTTTTCTGAGTGTCAGAGGAATCAAAGACCTCCAAGTTTAACAATTGAGGCAGGTAAACCCAAAGACACAAATCATAGTATGTTGTTACATATGTATTTAATGTACTATCAGAACACAGATGAGCAGGCGACTTAATTCAGCTTGAGGATAGAGAAAACAGATTGCATGTAAGAGATGACTTTGTAAGATTGAATGGAAAAGGTAATCAGAGCTGGCCAGATTGGAGGGGGAGGCATGCACTACTCTGAGGAAATTGCATTGGCAAAGACACAGAAATGTGGGGGAAACTTGGCACTGTTTGAAAATAGAGTATTTCATCATGGTAAAAGGTAGGAAATGTGCAAAATGGATTTAGGCAGAACTAATATGCACACCTGATGGCCTGCAAACTCACTAGAGAATTCTTACCAAAGGCTATCCTACCATGTCAGAAGATGGTGTCGATATACAGATAACACAGACCTGCAAGAGCAGTTACGTGAATGAACTTACCCCAGCCAGAGATGTTGAATGTAGAACGTGAACAGTGCAGTAGGGGTGAAGAAAGAGGAAACAGTCTTGAACACCTTGACAGCATTGGTAAAACCGTGTATAACTGTAACAAGTTTCTAAAGGTCTTTTTTTTGTTGTTGTTGTTGTTGTTTTTTGTTTTTTCGAGACAGGGTTTCTCTGTGTAGCTTTGCGCCTTTCCTGGAGCTCACTTGGTAGCCCAGGCTGGCCTCGAACTCACAGAGATCCGCCTGCCTCTGCCTCCCAAGTGCTGGGATTAAAGGTGTGCGCCACCACCACCCGGCTTCTAAAGGTCTTTTAATAAAAAAATCCCAGTGCCAGGTATTGGAGTCAATGCTGAAAGATCGGAGAAAGAAAGGAAGAAGCCACATCTCATCTCTAGGACTCCTCAGCCTGACAAAGCTGCAGCCCATAGGCCTCTAGTCGAATGAGTTTCCTCAGCCAAAAAGGCTTTAGTTCCTGTCTCCTCACACCTTGTATACCTTTCTCTACCCAGCCATCACTTCCTGGGATTAAAGGTGTGTGTGCTTCCGGTAGCTGAAGTTTTCTCCGGTCCTGCCCAGCCCCACGGACCCCACAACCACTTATAAAATTATCACTCAGAAGCTCATATTAATTAAACTGCTCAGCCATTAGCTCAGGCCTACCACTGTCTAGCTCTTACACTTGAACCCAGCCCATTGCTATTAATCTATACCTTGCCACGTGGCTTGTGGCCTACTGGTATTTTACATCATGCTTCTCATGGTGGCAGCTGGCAGCATCTCCTTTCCTCAGCCTTCCACTTCCCAGAATTCTCCTCTCTCTTTGTCCTGCCTATACTTCCTGCCTAGCTACTGGCCAATCAGCATTTTATTTATCAGTCATCCACAGTAGCTTCCCAGTACTGGAATTAAAGGTGTGTGCCACCATTACCTGGCTCTGTTTTCTCCTAAACTGAGTCAATCTCATGTAGTCCGGGGCGGGTTTGAACTCACAGAGATCTAGACAGATCTCTGCCTCCCGAGTGCTAGGGTTAAAGGTGTGCGCCACCACTGCCTGGCCTCTATGTTTAATCTAGTGGCTCGTTCTGTTCTCTGATCTTCAGGAAAATTTAAGTAGGGTACACAATATATCACCACATATAACTACTGTGGAGAAAAAGAAAATCCTGCGATCCCTTTAGCTTGATCCTCTGACACCAAGGTGATGGCATTAACAAAATGAGACATGTTGGAGAAAAAGATCTTGGCAAAATGTAGCAAGTCTGCTTTGGGACATGTTGAGTTTCCTACTGGAAAAGTTGGGATAAAAACCTAAATTTAGGAGTGATTAGTGTTCATGACTGTTAAACAAATGGGTGGAAATGCTCCCCAATGGAGAGAGCAGATGGGTTAGAAAGAGAAGACTGTGCCAAGGCAGAAGAATCCTCTGCTGGCAGATGTGAAGGAAGAATGCATATTTAAGTGGAGGAAAACCAAAGTAAGAATTCTCCAGGAACCAAGTGATGGGGTATACACTCACTAGATGACTATGGAGATGTAGTGAAAGGTGTAGGCAGACAAACCGCTTAATAGACAAAGTGAGGACTTGGGTACTGGAATTGGAAGTAAAGCATCGACTTCAGCCTATCAGAGCTGTTACAGCTAGACGAGAAAGGCAAGCAGGCCTTTGATGCCCTATTTTCTGTGATGCATCATCTCAATGATTGTGTTTCTTTGAAGATCTCTAGAGTACGTGCCTACTGGCCTCAAAACATTCCCTAAAAGTTGATCAGCTGGGTCCTTTGTGTAGCTCAGCAGTAAGGTCCACAGTCCATAGTGGCAGCCTGGTCTAGTTTGGTGCCTGCAGATCTATTTCTGCTGAGGATGGTAGTGGAGTTGACCTAAAATTACAGGAGTATGAAAACTGTGTCCCCTAGGACACAGGAACAAACAACAGACAGACAGACAGACAGACAGACAGACAGACAGACAGACAGCTGTGTTGGGATTCTAGGCCACCTTGCCCTGCTTCGAAGTGTCCCAGTTCCTGCTTCTCCAGTCTTCCTGCTGTAAAACTCGTTTCCAGACTCACATTCACTAAGACAGTTTTCTCAGCAAGTGCAGATCCATATTCCGTACCTTGTCTAGAACTGTGATTAATTTCAAATATTCAGGTGTCATCATTCCTGGGAGTTAAGTTACTTTAAGCTTGCATTTTTCATCTCCATTGTCTACTTTCAGCTCACTTTTTACTTTCAAAGTATTTGTTGTATTTCAGCCAAATTGTGACCATTTCTTCTTAATAGGAACAGACACGGCCTTTGAATCTGTCCTGTCTCTATACATCCAGTTGTTTAAAGACTATTAAGTGAGCACATACCACACACTTGCCGTTTCATTGACCATGAGGTGATAATTGTAATCAAAGGGTGTGGCCTTTGCTATACACACTAACTGGTGTAGTAAGAGAAGTAAAGGTCAGAGAGCTCCTTGGAGAAGAGACATTAGCTAGGCGAGAGTGAAGACTGGAAGAAATGCTTCCAAATGAATTTGAAGAGTTGAATAAGTTTGTAGTGACCGTTGATGGAATCCGAGGGCAGGAGGGAGGGAGAGAAAATGTCACTGAGTCTAGAGCCGAGTATTACAAGCCACGAGAGCTTCACTTACCATGGATGTTTGCTTAATGGTAATTAAAAGCTATTGAAGTTTTAAAGCAAGTACAACATGTCAGTATTTGTAATTTTGTAGCTAGCTATTTTTAATGATTGGAAAGTGGCACAAAGCATAGCACAACAAGCCTCGCTAAAAGTAATTCCTGTGAGCATTACTTAAGTATTTCCCGAGTGAATTTCTGTGTGTGTGTGTGTGTGTGTGTGTGTGTGTGTGTGATGTGTTTGTGTGTGCATGATGGTGTGGGTTAGTGCACATGCCATGGCACAAACTGTGAAGGCAGAGGGCAACCTCTGTCATTCACAGCTACATTCACCAGGCTAGATGACCAAAAGCTCCTGGGGGGTCTTTTATCTCCACCTCCCAACTTCCCACAGGAGCACAGAGACTGTTGCTGTCAATGTCTGCTTTCCATGGGTTCTGGGGATCCAAACTCGGGCACTCAGGCTTGTATGGTAAGCCCTTTATCCTCTGACCGTCTCCTAGCCCTTTCAGAATGATGTGTATGTCTGCACGTGTGTATCTAGAAGTATACACACATGTATATATCGTCTCGATACAAATCAGAGTGTATCTTAGAAGCTGTTGAGCCTTTTCATACTTTACATTATAACATGGTTATTTTTCCATATCCACTTTATTTCTTAACTTCTTCCTAATTATCCATAACATAGATTTCTATAAATTACCTAACTACGAACCAGTTGTTAGGTGTTTACTAATTTCTTACTTCTTATTATCAAATTTGCTGTAATATATATTATTTATCTTTGTATATACAAACTATATTTCTAAAGTATATATATATAAAAGTATGAAAACTGATTATAAGTGACATGATTTAAATACTTAATTTTATTAATTTATTTAAATTTTAACAAATATTCCAATTTTCCCTCAAAACAAATTATGCTAATTTACATACTCAACAGTATATGATAAAGCTTATTACCCGAATCCACACTCCTTTTTTTCTTTTAAAAATGTTTAATTAATGCTTTTTATTAGTTCTTTGGGAATTTCATACAGGATATTTTCGTTATATTTTCCTCACCACCTACTCCTCTGAGATCTACTCCCACCCAACAAGAACAAACCATATACTCAGGTGTGAGCTCTCCCATGAAGCGTGGTTAATGGAGTAGGAGTCACACCTGTAAAGAGCTCGTTCTCCCTCTCCCAGTCATGTCAGTTGTCAAGAGGACCTCAGCGAAGGGAGGCATGCCCATCACCCCTTCTCCATGCAGTGGTTTTGTTCACTTGAGCGCCTGTTTTCGTCACAGTTGTTGAGTTCATGTGTGCAACTGCCCTGTTGTGTCTAGAAAACCATTTTCTCATAGTTATCCACCACTTCTGGCTTTTATAATTTTCTGCTCCCTCTTCCAGGATAATCCCTGAACCTATAGAGGAGTAGTGTCATATAGACGTCCCATGTAGGGATAAGCACTTCACACAGTCACTCTCTGCACATTGACCAGTTTGTGGGTCTCTGTGTTAATTGCCGTCTACTACAAGAAGAAGCCTCTCCACTGAGGGAGAACATGTGACATTTGTCTTTCTGGGCCTGAGTAATTATTTCCAACTCCATCCACTTACCTGTGAGTTTCATTTTTTTTCACACCTGAAAAATATTCCATTATGTATATGTACTGCACTTTCATTATCCACTCATTCATTGATGGGCATCTTGGCTGTTTCCATTCCCTAGCTATTGTGAATAGAGCAACAGTGAACATGAGAGACAAGAATCTTTATAGTAGAATATAGAGTCCTTTGGACATATACCCAAGCATGGTATAGCTGAATCACATGGTAGATCTATTTCTTGCTTTTTGAGAAATCTCTGCACTGATTACACTGGCTATAGCCATTTACATTTCCACCATCGGTGAATAAGTATTCCATTCCCACCACATCTGCACCAATCTTTTTCAGCTTTATTTTTAAAACATTATTTCTCAGGCATTTGTATTTCTTCTTTTAAGAATTCATGTTCAGATCAATTCCCCAGTTTTTCATTTTATTAGCATTTATGATTTATACAAACTAATGAATTTGAATAAGTACATCATATGCTTTGATCATCTTAACCCCTCTCACTACTCCCTTTCTCCTACTTCCAAGTTCTCTTTCTGCTTTGGTATGTTATTTCCATTGTTTTCTTTCTTTCTCTAATTATTATTATTCCATGCATACGTATGTATCCTGCTGAGTCCATTTAGTGACGCTTATATGTTTTAAGGTTAACCATTTGTTACTGGGAAATTACTGAGAGGGCTCATTCCTGGGAAACACTGGTTATCCCTATCTCAGCATTTATTAGTTGCCTATAGTTCTCTATCAACACAAAGGATGTTTTAAAAGGCCATGATAAATCATATTATTTTATGTTTACTTAAAATTACCTATAACATATATAATACAGTCTAATGAAGTTACATCATTAGGGGTGATAAAGCTTCCCAAAAGAGCCAATTGTATAACAATAATCCCAGTACAAGACATGAGAACAGTAATTTTGAATTGTTGGTTAGGGGCATTCAAGAGACCTATTTCCATTGCCCTTGCTTGCTTCCCGAAATTTGAAGGTATGTCCCTATTGCTGAAGTTATCACACACTTCAGAGAGAGAATTTGGAAGAACTAAGGTGGAACTGACTTTGAAGCATCCTCCCTGAGGACCAGCACTTACAGTACTAGAAGATGCTACACAAACTGCCAAAGGATAAAATAATCTTACCAGCTGTGACACCTAGGAGACCCAATGACTATCATAGAAGATAATCCCAAAGGTACAATAGTAGCACTTATGTTTTAGGAGTAACCAAGAGACATCTAATTGGACTTAAAGCCTGCTCTCTAGAAGGGAATACATACCTGGTACTACCCATGATTGGTGAGACCATGAAACCTAGAGCAAATCTACTACTGCCATTTCAATTGTTTTCTTTATGTTTAGGTATATATATATTATAGACACTAACCCTCTTTCAGATGTATAGCCAGCAAATTTTTTTCTACTCTGTAGGCTTCCTCTTCTTTGATCTCCTTTGTTACATAGAAGCATTTTAATTTCACGAGGTCCTGTTTGTCAACTGTTGGTCTTAATGTCTTCACTCCTGAGGTCCTGTTCTGAAAGTTCTTTTCTGTGTCTATTCAGTCACACATATTATCCACTTTCCCCTCTAGCAGATTCAGGGTACCTGATTTTACACTGAAGTCCTTGAACCATTTGGAGTAGAATTTTCTTCAGGGCATGGGAGATCAATCTAGTTTTATTCTTATATAGATAGATTTCCAGTTTGACCAGCATTGTTTTTTGAAAATGCCATCTTTTCTCCGCTATATATGTTTTGGTGTCTTTGTAAAAAATGAAAGTGGCTGTGACAGTGTGGGATATATATGTGTGTTTTCTGTTCTTTCCATTGATCAATCAATGAGTTTACTTTTATACCCTACCAAACTGTCTCAATAACCATGGCTCTGTTGCATAAGTTTAAGGCAGGATTAGTGATATGTCCTGAGCCTTTTCATTGTTCAGGATTGTTTGTGCTATTTTGAGTCTTTTATGTTTACATACGAATTTTGACAATATTTCTCAATTTCTGTAAAGAATTATGTTAGAATTTTGAGGAGGATTATATTGATGAAGAAAGAAATTGAAGAAGATATCAGCATATAGAAAGATTTCCCATGCTCTTGGATTGGTAGGATTAATATTGTGATAATGGGCAGTCTATCTAAAGGAATCTATAGATTCAACATTTATGCCTCAAAAAAAAAAAAAAAAAAAACCTCAGAATAAATCTCACCAAAGAAGTAGAAAGATTTGTACTATGAAAACTTTGAAATACTAAAGAAAGAAATTGAATAAGATACCATAGTATAAGGGATAATTTATGAGAGAAAATGTTTAGTAATCTCTTTGGGTTATTTTTATGAGTGCTTTACTAGTGTTGTGCGGCACTTTATTTTAAAGGTAACTTATCAGCCCACCCTTGCCCTTGTAACCCTCAACATTTTTATGTGTTTAACCTTTTTTAATTCAACTAAGTATTGTTTCTCAGATAAAATATTGAAAAGAATTTTCTGATAAGAATAACATTTAATATTAAGGATGACAACAATAGTGTGTACTTGGACAATAACATTATGAAATATTACATGTTATATTCTAATTGAATTATAGCATTATGTAATATTCTACTAGATATTATTTTAACATGAGATGGGGAAATGGATCATAATTAAACCTAATATATAACATTCTAATTAAATGGTATAGTCTTTAAATTTTTTCTTTCTTTCTGTTGGCTTCCTCTGCCAAAATGGTAATTGCAACTCCTTTAGAGTTACCCTGCTGGTTTTCCTTCATGACTGGTATGGTACTAATGTGAACTACAGATAACCTCTTCAATCAAGGAGTAATGCTTGCAGTTAGCAGCAGAGAACACATTAATTTTATCTTTCTTGTTCTACACTATATTTCTGTAAATAAGAAAAGTACCAATGTTGAATGTATCCTGACTTCAGAAACTTATAATTTAAAATTGGAGACCTCTAGAACTGTTTTTAGAGAGACTTTTGAACATGCCCAACTCCCTGCTGTTATGAAGGCTGACAGTGCTTTGAAACTACAACCAGGAGATTTTATGTAAGACTGTTCTTACTAGAACCTGCTTTATATAAGAACATACTTAAAAAGCTAATTTTTCCTCCGTTTTGCACCACAATCCACAAAGTGTGACTAATAATAGATTTAAATTTGCTAAGTGCATTCACTCCTTTGTGCCATCATAAAGAGAATCTATTACTGTAAAATTGAGGCTTAGTTCCAAATTGCGCCATTATGAAGTTTTCTTGCAGCAATGTTTTGTCTCTAATACACTTCCCTCATTGTAATTCTATTGCAAACCTGATGTCTAGCATCAAGTCTCACAATAATTATTTTAAATTGCTACTAGGAACAGTAGTCCTGGTGGGATATATGACTACCATTCTAACAAGATGAATTTCAATGCACTTGTAACCATATTAGAGTAGATTATGAAAGAAAGAAAATCTTTGAGTTTTATATCTGCAGACATGTATGTATCACAAGAAAACAATTCTTATAAGCTCAAAATTACTTTATATTGAACTTCAACTCAAACTAATTATAAATCACAGGGACAAATTAGGATATCCAAGCACACTGATAGCATAATTAGCATGCATGGTGACTGACATCAAATGAACACATACTTAAAAATGAAAGTAATGCTGCTATTGAGAGTAGTTATAAATGATAATATATTTATATGATAGATTTTAAAGATTATATAAATCATATTAACATCAGAGAAGGTCACCAGAAAACTTTTTAAAATGAAATTGACATTATCCTTAATTTTAATGTTTTCCAAATCCTGGGGGTCACTTAAGTGAATGAACTGTCAAAAAGTATATTTTAAAGTAATTTATTATACATTTGAAACTGCAAAAGATCATCTTCAGTGTTAAAACCATAGAGCTGAGTCTGCTGATCTACTACAGATGGGAAGCACCTAGAGATCAGCATTAGAAATACTGAAAAATATTTAATTACCTGAAACTTTAGTGTTGGAAGTGTATGACTCATGAATTATTGGACATTCTTTCTAGGGACATATAAAATACATTTTACATGAGTATTGTTGACAGACTTACAAATTACTTAAGAAAATAATCATTTTATGCTCAGTAAATGTATAAATCTTGAATTTGGTGTGTTACAAAAGTATTGTAAGGAAATAGTAGAGAGAAGCTTCTTGTTATAATGGAGTGATCATAAGATGATGATTTGAAATCAAAAGTTATTTCACACCTAATAATTTAAATTGGTTGGCACATATAAAGTAGAAGAAATCCCAAGTAAGAGTTCTGTATGTATAGGAATTCTCTTTTAAAATCACTATATACACCTCAAATGAAAATCATTTAGATACCTAATGAGTTGAAAGTTACTCCCTGGAGTTATCAAGTAGGAATAGTTATTCTAAATGTTTGACTAAAATGATTATTGAAATTACACTAAGTATTCAGCATTTTACCTTAAGTAATAATTTAACTAATATCACATACCAGCAGACATAGGGCTGCCATTTGAGAAACTCTGATCATACCAGCATGGCAGCAGGATCTTCTAAGAATAATACAGTGTTCCATTTGTTTCACCAAAACAACAATCCTACAGCAGTTCTGCCATATAGGGTAATAAAGAGTTATATCAATCTGATCTACACCTGAGATAGCTGAGAAAAGTTACCTTATCATTAACTCATCTGTAAAATATTTTGGTACTATTTTTGTAGCATCATAGTACTCTGCAGTTCAGTAATCCAGGCCTTAAAATACATGCAGACTATTGCTTATGAAGCATTGTTGGTAGAAAACAAATACAATTTATTTTAAAGCAGTGTCTTTGCATTTAGTCCTATATTCATATGTACTTGTTTTTATGTATGCTTATATTGTTTAAAATACAGTCTTAATGTTGTTTGGTTAAAACAGAACTCAAAGCAAAAATGTCCAGTGTTTTAACAGTCATTTAGGACCTGGTTTTGTTCTTCAAATTCCCAGATGTTCCATTAGCAGGTTGGCAAGGCGCCCCTTAAAACTGAGTACAATATTTCACTTTCCACCTTCAGATTGGAGGAAAAAACAGGAAGTTGATAGAAAGGTGATGGGAACAGAGTGTCTTCTTGATTTTTGTTAATTAAAAAGCAGCCAAGCCACCTCCCATAAATCATTTATAATTTTTCCACTGATACCTCCCCCTATCCATTTACATTAAAAAGGTTTTTGTTGGTGAGGTCCAAATAGAACCAATGGTCCAAAACAGCATATTAAATTAATTTTCCCTAAAACAGGCTGACCTGGCCATTGGAGTCAGCACTAGTTTTTTTTTTTTTTTTTTAAATAATAATATAGGCAGCTTTTTAATAGCATACATATGCTCTCACTAACATTTCTTGAGATTATAATTTTGAATTGACTCCCTAAATGCTATGTCTTGTTCTCACAAATAATTCCTTTCATGGTTGCAAGTGTAAAATCAACTGGGGTAAGTTAGCGTCATCAGAACGGTGGGACCACATACCACCTTGGCCAAGCCCCAGAGGTTACTCCATCCTTTGAGATTTTCCAAGTTTGCAGGATTGTGACTTAACCTTTGTTATCCTCCATATTCCCAGAGCCCTTTCCTACGGATAGTGTTTACAGGGACCCAGGAAAGGTAGGAGTTTGCATTTTAAAATGTCTTACAGGCGCCAAGAAACACTTCACACCTGACTTCTTTAATTTTAGCAATTAACACAACTAGGAGAAAAGAACATTTATTTCAAAGATTTTGGACAATACTAAATTGCTTTTGAGAATTCAAAGAATGCTGGCACCAATCTAAGAAGGATGGATTTGCTGATGTATTACCTCCTGCATATGTATTTGTGTGTATGTTCAGAGCATTTTTCTTCAAATGTTTTCTTAAAAAGACAGCCTAGCAAAGCACAGCTGGGTTTTAAGTGATGTATTTGATTGACAGCCTGAATGAAAGTAATTATTTGATATCTCCTAGAAGTGCATGATAAAGAGATCTTAAACCCAGAAAGGATATTAAGTCTTCTAGACTAGCACACCATGTCTAGGAAGGACTCCATCAAATTTCTCTTAGAAAGTGGATTTGTTTATATCTTACATTTCAAGGAAAGACAAATATTTAACTTCCCGTCATAATCTCTCCCTGTGTGTCTCTTTCTTTTTTCTTTTGATAAGAAAATACAGCACTCTTCATTTATTTGAGTATCCCACACATTCATACAGTGATTAAGTTGAACTAGACAGATCTTAAATCATTACAGAACAATGAATATGAATTTCTCGCAATTGAGCATGAGCTGATGACCTGAGTATTGGTTCTTACCTCTTCTTGGCAACAAGAATTCTTTTGAATTTCTAAGAGTTTGGTGACCAGGAATATTGATTCTGCATCTATTTCCAGGCAGTTTGTGGACCTTGGTGCCTCCTAGGCTTTGCCTCGTAAGGAGAAGTCATACCTGAATAATACAGTGTTGCATAGCATCAGTAATCCATGATTAGAAGCATATTCTACCACCCTTTATGTAAAAGCAATTGGAGCAAGTTGGATATTGAAGAAAAGAAATTATCATCAAAGCTCATATAAAGCACTTATCCATTAGTGAATCAACATTTTATATTCAAAGTTAGAAGATAAAAATTAAACATTGCAAAGAGTATGCTATAACTGTAAACATCATGAAACCGAGTGCTACATTTTACCTGAGAATAAATATTAAGTAATTCTATTTTCTCTCACTTATAAAAGTTGAGCAGTGAATTCATATATTCTAAAAATACTTTTCAGGATATTTTTATATATATGTATGAAATAGTGGTTATCATGAACATATAGGAGTCTACAGACATCAAATGGTTATTCTCTGAGGGATTCCAATGCCCAAAGATTTAATGATAGATAGATGTGAATAGGAACTATGCTGAAATAAAGACCTTGCGATATTTATCTCCAAGAAACATGCACATTGGACCTTGAATTTGTGCCAATGGTGTGAAGACCTGTTTCTAAAACAGGTCCTTATTTTATAGAGACTTCAACAATTCACTTCATTCTTCACTAATAGATTCAAATTCAAGTCAATTCCTTGAGGGAGAAAATCTTTTCCACATGCACATTTTTAAAATACTGTCATATTTCTGAAAAATTCAAGGCAAATCAATACTTTCTCAAATAAGATTACCTGAGGCATGAGTAAAGCAAAATCTTTAAAATATCTAATTAATAATAATTTTATAAATGATAAGTGCATTTTCCCTACACCAACATCATATGCTTTTCTCTTCTAGAGCACTGTGTAGCTAATTTCAACACTGTTTCCATTGACAGAGTAGCCCTGCGTTACACATAGAAGTCTCCATCTTCCATGGTTCCCCAAGCTGCCTTTCCCACCCTGCTGTCTAGCCATTCTTTTTCCTTGAGTAAATCATGTCTGTAGATATTCATCATGTTTGGAGTCCATGCTATATTTCAGTTGATCTTATAAATCTTTTTCATATACTACACCATTCTAACATTGCTTAAGGACAAATCCACTTCTGCCTAACGCCATGAGGCTTATCTCATCTGCTGTTTTCATTTTCATAGCATATGAATCCTTACAGTCCCTGATCCCCTCCCAATCGAATGCCACTGCCACAATAAATATTTATTAATGCCCATTGTGGTTTCAAAGACACGTAAAATGTGTTCTCTATTTTATCCATCTACTTGGACAGTTAAGGTATGCAAAAAAAACTGAATAATAACAATAAGAAATAGCATAGATTAAGTGATACATGACACCTTCTAATTTATCTGTTCAGCAAGTCCAAATGTCCATACGTTTGTGTTGCTTAAAGAGAGATACATCTGTAATCCTTGAGTTACTTTGCCTTTATGTCCTCTAGCATAATGAAAAATAATGTGATAATATAGTGACATATTACTGTGACTTCAAGCTGTTTTCACAGAGGCAGAGAGATCTGTCTCATCAGCACCACAGTGGAATGAGACTGATAAGCCAGGGATTCTAGTCTGGGAAATGCCCCTGACATTTTGTGTGACCTCAGACAAGTGACTTAACTTTTGAACTTTTTCATCTAAATTAAACTCACTAGCACCACAGAGATATTATGAAGTCTACATAATTAAAGCAAATTAACTGTTCGGAAGATATACTGGTGTTTGTCTTACTGTCATAAACAATGAGAGGGGAGAAGGTCTCATTTTTTTGTATGGTACTCACAAAATATAATACTGAAGCCCTCTGCAGCCTTGTATTAGAGATGGATTTGCAGCATGACCACAAAACAAATCTAACCAACCTGTTCAGAAGTAGAATAAGGACATTTATTTCATTAGCATCATCAGCTAACCAACAGAGCTAATTGATAATAATTCATCAGAATGTGGTTTAACTTATATTTTCCCAAACTTTTCCTAGATTTAATAATGAGCCATAAAAATGGGTCAAATAATTAAAGACCATGACAATAAGCTATACATTAGAGTAAAATAACTCCTGCTTTGTAGGTGGAAGTCTCTGTCCTACCTGGTCTTGCAGCCATTCAGTCCCAAATAAACACACAGAGGCTTATGTTAATTATAAACTGTTTGGCCTATGGCTCAGGCTTATAACTAACTAGCTCTCATGCTTAACTCAAGCCATAGTTCTTGTCTGTGTGTAGCCATGTGGCTTGGTACATTTCTTAGTGCAACATTCTCATCTTGCTTGCTTCCTCTGCAGCTGGCTGGTGACTCTGTCTCCACCCTTCCTCTTCCCAGCCTTCTCTTAGTCTGGTTGCCCCACCTATACTTCCCACCTGGCTACTTGCCAATCAGCACTTTATTAAGCCAATGGGAATAACAAATCTTCACAGTGTACAAGAGCATTATCCCACAGCATTTCTCTTTTTTTTTCCTTTTTGAAACAAAAAACCCTAGATCTAATCTTCTTTGTTTAGCTTTTTTTCCTAACCATCATCTATAACAATTTGTTACCAACATTCTAAACAAGGACAAACACCCATAATCCATTTTGAGGGAATGTGGGCATAGTTTTCTAGGCTACTTCCTGCTGATTGGGGGTGCTGGTAATCTTATGGGGACTCAAAGAAAATTTAGGATTATGGTCAAATCCTGACTGGAGTAGTCTGTGAGGCTAGATCATCTCATCCAGCAACCTTCAAGCTTTTCTGGATGCAGAACTCAGAGGAAACTGAAACAGAGGCATTCTGAAACCTTGGATCATCTGGGCCATCTGTTCCCACTGGAGATTTTTCAGGTCTTGCTCGATCAAGCCATATTAACCTGGGAGCCATCCACAGGTTCTCATCTTCTGTGGAAACAAAAGCAGAACCTCTTTTCCAAAGCAACATATCCTTAGACCCAAATTTTGAAGTCAAGATCCTTTAAAATATATCAGTTAGTAGAGCATGGGACTCTTAATCTCAGGGTCGTGGGTTCATGCCCATGTTGGATGCCAGACAATGCAGGAATTAAAATCCATGGATACTGATGATGAATCTACTTATTAAGGGGTTATATGGTGTATCAACTCACTGATACGGGATATGGCAATTTCAGTCACAGAGTCGCTGGAAGGCTGAGAACCAGTCCCATGCTGTTTCACGCCACCTGGCCTGATCTTTACCATCCAAGTGCATGAGAGAGAAGGGTCCCAAGTACGTGCTCCTCAGGTCCTAAGCTAGCCAAGAGGCTACACCCTCAGGGCTGGTACCCCAAGGCCAGAGGTGGAATGAATACCCACTACACTGCTGCCCTCAACAAGCCTGTCGAATTCAGCCAGCTCAGATCGTCTCAGAAACCCAGGGCAGTCCTGATGAGGTTCTGGAGGGAGACTGCACATCTTATACTTACAAAGAGTTAGAAAAGGTTCTTGTCTGAGTCTGAAAAGGGTAATAAGATGATATTTAAGATGCATTGTGCTACAGAAAACAGTCTTAAATTATTATGTATATGTGTGTATATATATATGTGTGTGTATATATGTATACACACACACACACACACACACACACACACACACATATATTATCATTGAGCTCACATCTTTACCCCTTGGGATTGATTATATCTTTTCACTGAGAACATGAAGCAAGCTTAATGAGACGCTAATATGAAGTAGGGCCATTTCAATAATTCTTAGTTCTTTGAACTTCCAGGCAAGGTTAATGTGCATACTATTTCATGGAATAAAACAAAATATATAACATTAAAATAGTCCCTTTCTAGAAATACGAATGTAATAGAACTCTGCAGTACTAACCAAGCAGCATGTAAATCTTAGTGCATATGCACAGATTTCAAGTGGAATGAATGGCCTATATGGCCCAAACTAGCTAAACTTGAATTCGGCAGAGATAAAATGCTGAAAAATTACCTCCATGATGTATTAACCCAAATAATCACGTTCCTGATGTAAAAAAAAAAAAGCTGGAAATTAAACATGTAGTTATGAATACTGCGTCTGCACATTGTGCTGCATGCACTGCATGTGTTAGAATTTCTTCTCAGTTCTTTTTTTAATCTTTTATTCATAGCATTGCAGGTGATGAAAAATTTATGCCTTGAGTCTGGCATTGAAATTAAATGCAAAATGAAAACAGAAGCAGTTTATACTGACAGCTTAAATATCTTTATCTAGCATACGGTTGCACTATAAAAATCACTGGGTGACTTTTTTAAATCTCCCACATGTAAGAAACCAAGAGTTGTACAATAATGAATAAAGTTTTATATATATATATATATATATATATATATATATATATATATATATGATGTCAACAGAAAAATTGTATTTTTATTAGCACTCTTCATTAATTTCATTTTTCTCTGTTTTTCTGTTTTTGCTTCATGGGTACCAATGATGAACAGAAGCTTAAAAAAAAAAAAAAACAACCGCACAACTTAATCTCTGATATTAGTTCCTCAGAGTAGCATTAAATAATTGATTTGTGCAGTATTTTTAATGAGTGTGATTTTCTTGCTAGATTTATGTCTTAAGTTGAATGGAAAACATTCATCTGTACCAAGGGTAATACTACAGTAAAGGTTACTTATTCAGGTGAATCAGTTTGTCCGTCATTACATTAACCTGAGTGATGCTTTGGAAGAGTGGCAGTGATTCCAGTCATGTCCACAGTCACTAAGATGGCGGGTTTCAAGTGTGTTTCTTTCGTTAGAATGGCTGTAATGATTTTGCACACATTATTTTGGTAGTCACAACTCTATTCAACACCGCGGTTCCCTCTCAACAGCCCCTATCTGAAGACGTTGAGTCTTTTGTCCTCAGCATATCTGTTTGAGCTGCACTGCACTCAAATGTTCACTGTGGCCTTTGTTGATGAATCAATGTGGAATTTCAAACAGTTAGCTGGGGAAGTAAATTAATTGAAGAAAATAATTGCCTCATAGTTTTGTGAATAAGACAGAGGTTTAAAATACATTATGTGTGTTTTATATGTATGAGAGTTTAGAAAAATAAGTATGGGTTATTTAGCATTTAAACAAGTAAAGCATTTTAGAACCATCTGCAGCTACATAGAGCAGCAGGACCACAGCAACCACTCAGGTTTCCGTGTTTAGAAGACTTCAGCACATAGCCTGGATAGTTTACACTCAGGCTCTGGTTTATAGCTCTTCTCCCGGTTGTTTTATGTAAACATAACTGTGTATAATTATGCAGATAATTTTATACAATATTAGTTGCTCTAAGAGCACAGTGAAAGTGTGTTTAATTCGGTAATTCACTTACATTTTAATGATTTTAATAGTGTAAGATTACCAAATTAAATCATAATATCTGACCATTGTAGCTGGTTGTGCAGAGTCCAAAGTTACATTATATCATTTAAAACATATTTGTCACATCTTGCTGATAACAACCAAAAATAATATTTAAATACTTATACTTAATTTTTTAAAAATATTTTCAAATATAACATTCAATAAAAAATGGTACCCAAGAACTGTCGCATAGCAACTACTCAATTTTAAGGCATGTGTGGTACTTGTCCCAGCACAGAGTGTCAAACTGGCCTGCATCTTTGAAACATAATTGATGGGCAGTAATGAATGCTTTTAAGACAGCCTATACAAAAAAGAGCCAAATACCTTTAATATATTTCTCTTTAATGTGGGAAGAGCAGTTCAGAGTGTTTATTATAGGAAGTGAGTGAATGACTAAGTTTGCATGTAAAAGAGCATCTGAAGCCACTCTCCAAATAAACAAATTTCAAGCTGGCATTTATTTCTTATTTCTTTCATCATGTACAGATTTAATATCATCAGGAATAAATCTAAATTGTTTGTTTCTTTCCTCCTAATTCCTGAAGCAGTGTAAAAGTCTAGAGAGGTTTGAAGTGACAGGATTACAAGCAGTCTTTTGCATACATGGCCTATAGGGATAAGTGCCTACCTTGCATCTAATAAACAAGAAAGTGAAGTCGTTGAATAATGAATTAAGTGGCATAAGTTGTGATAACAAGGAGCAAATGTAACTTCAGACGAATAGTATTTGCTTTGTGTGGGGTTATCTGAGAGGGCTGATGCTCCACCAGGGGAGAGTGGGACGAAGGCTCATTATAGTAAGATGTTATTTCACAGAACACAGCCTAAAATGATCTCGCAGTTTTCCCCCCCATTTGCTGAACTCCTTTGTGCGCTTCGATCAAATCAACCACCTCCACCAGGGGATAACGAAGGTTATTTCAGACTGTGAGTGTTGTTTAAAATGAAAATGCCTAGTGAGTTTTAGATGGGTCACCCAACAATTAAAAAGAGATGTCTAATTGGTTCATCCTTATTAGGGTCAGCAGCTGGTTACAGAATCAAAGGTTGTGCTGACCTATTGCCCAGTTCTGAACCAAATTAAATTATTAATCTACTCTTGGCTGCAATGTAGCTTCCCGGGGATTCCTGACCTGCCATGCTGAATGAAACAGAACGACCGCTTTACATTTTCATTACGGAGAATAATATTTTAAATTGCAAATGCTCTTGTGTGTCGCCTGCATTGCATACTTTATTGGGTATGTGGAAGTGTCTTCAATAGCCACTGCTTTTGCATTATTTTGTTCATTTCTTTTTAAATATGTTTTTAATTTAAATAGAATTATGTCACTTTCCCTTCCTTTCTTCTCTCCTGCCCTCCCAGCTACCCCTCCCCCAATCCCACTGATGCACCCCGTTCTCAAGTTGATACACTTTTTCTTTGATTGTCATTGTTACACACACATACACATACATACGTATGAATGTATATAAGTATGCATGCATGTGTTCATAAATAAATAAATACAATTTGCTGAGCTCCCTTATTGGTTGTCCAAGTCAATTTAAAAGCAGTGGAAACCAAGCAAATGTCTTGTTCCCCAGAGAAAACTGATTCCTCTCTTTCAGCCACCAAGGATTGCCTTCATCTAGAGGAGGGGCTTTGTGAGATTCCCATTGTACTGGCAAATCGACTTTGTGGTCTTCGTACAGGTCTTGTTTAGGCAACCATTTGGTTGAGATTTCATTGGTGCAGTTCTCTGTCATATTTAGAAGACACTGTGTTAAACCTGAGCATCACCAGGAGAAAAACCAAATCCATGACTGTCAAAGTAAAGAAAGGTGTATTTTGGGGTGCACACGGCACTGGCCAGCCAACTGTCCCACCCTAAATTGGGATTTGGGAGAGCAGCCCCTGCCAGCCTGTTGAAGTCCCTTTTCTAGGAGAGAGAAGGTGTTCACAGGGTGGAGAGGGTTGACTGTTACACACTGTTAGGAAGATATAATGAAAGGAAGGGGAAAGGGTAAGGAAAAAGTAAGGATGGGAATGGTGTCAAGAATTTAGGGTAGGTTGAAAAACATGTTTAGCCGTTTATATCAGATCCAAGAAACAGGAACTTATTCTTAATTACAAACAGAAACCTTCACTTTCAAGGACTTAACAGAGGACAAATAGAAACTTATTCTTAAATGTCTTAACTGCGAACAGAAACCTTAACCTGCAAGGTATATTGTTCCTGTCTTGGTATCACAACTCTCTCACAGCAGACAAGACATCCTTATCTTCTGGCTCTTATGCCAACCTGCCCACCTCCTCTGTCATGGTGCTCCCAGAGCCTTGGGGATTGCACTTTAGATGTACCAGCTGGAGCCAGGCTCAACATGGCCCTCTGTGTTTTGACTAGTTGGAATCTCTGTAGCAGCCTCTGCCTGCTGTAAAAAGACGCTGCTTTGACGAGAGTTGAGAGCTGTGCTTGTCTGTCTGTAGGTCTAAGGCTGAGTACCCGATCGCACTTAGAAATGACACTGCCATAGAAAAACAGCAGCAGTAGGCCTTCATCAGAGTCTAGGGCCTCTCCAGACACAGGCAGCTGACTAGGTTTATCACGCAGACATAAATGTTCAATATTACACAGGCCTTCCATCCAATTAGACAGCTGTTGGTTACCTCCATGATAAAAGTACCTTTACTGCACCTCTAGGGACACCTTGAGAACCGGTCACTGCTGTGTTTGCAGGCTGTCTCCCATGGCAGTTGGCACAGTTCCTTCTAATACATGAAAGGTAAAGCCTCAGGAACGAGGCTTCCAGGTTAGTTCCACCTCAGCTCCTCCAGTGCCGAGGTCCAATGTGTGGTGACGTCAGCCCTAGGGTCCTACCTTCAGGTTCTGAGAGGCAACCCAGGGCAATCACAACAGTAACGGTCTGTATTGTTTGGGAGTCTCTTAGACCCTCCTGACCAGCAGCTTGAAGGGAGGTTTCTCTGGTGTGGCATGTGAAATTTTGTCAGCTATCCTATAGCATTTGAGGAAGCATGGTATTTGGTGGCATGTTTTCTGTCATTTTAATATATGCTCCCTTTCCATTCTCACTAAAAATTAAGTTATGGATATCATGACAGAATGAAGCCAGATCCTTAGAACTCAATATGATTTCTACATATAAGCCACTTGGTAAATAACTCGATAAGATGGTTTTTAATAAGCAGTACTGGCTAAGTTTTGAATCTCATTCATTGATTCTTTCTGTGTTCATGTGCACATGTCTTATATTAGTTGAATCGATTAGATCATACAAAGTTGAAGATTGGTAAAGATCTTATATATTAGAAAATTCTAAGGTAATCTAGCTTGTTCAATAGTTTATCAAAGCCCTGGTTGCTGGACACCTAGTTATTCCAAGCACTGTTTGTGGAGCCACATGAACAGGAACAAAAGAAAGTGTCTTTTGTTGGGAGGCTTACAATCCAATGGAGAGGAACTAGACAATAGATAAGTCTTCAAATCAATTAGAAAGAAAAAAAGAGCAAAATATTGGGGAAAACAGAGCAAAATAGTCTGATGTCAAGAGAGGACCCCCCACCCCCCCCCCCCCCCACCCCCACCCCCCCCGCCAGCCCAGAAGCCCTTGGAGAGATGGTTTAGTTTAGGCTTTTCTGAAATGGGAGCAAAAGCATGAGCTATGAGATGAGCACTCAAAGCAGGGAGGAGCAAGTGCCACAGCCCTGGAGTGGGAGCAGCCTTGCCGGAGATGAGCCCCAGAAGGAAGCAGAACTTGTCTACCATGCTGAGGTGGATCCCAGTTGATTCCCTGCAGTCAGCATCTTGACACTCTTAATATTTATAGATGAGAGTCCACAGTGGTCTTCAAAATTATGTATCAAGTTCTGAAGAAAACAAGTTTAGCAAAAATGTGGTAGGAGGAAATGAGAAGCACACAAAAAAAGTAATAGTTCTGGTACTCATGATAAGGACCACATATTCTGAATGATGAGCTGTACTTTACAGCACAGCTGTTTGTGCTTGCTACATATAAAAGTAAAATGTTTTCATATTATCCATAGATACTAAGTTCCTCAATAGTAATGATTATCTTTTCTAAATACTATGTACACTTCATAACAGCATGTAACTAGATAGTCTATGAACACTAATTGTAGCTCACAGGAATCTGACTTTTCATTAACCCCAGAGGACTTACTTGGGGTAGGGGCTCATTGTTCACATTTCAATCCTTGCTTTCTTTCTGCAGTTATACAGTTATAGTGCCAAATCTGCATGACTGTTTAACAGGAGTAATCGCACAGTGCCAGTTGGTGGTGGTGGTGCACACCTTTGATCTCAGTACTCGGGAGGCAGAGGCAGGTGGATCTCTGAGTTCAAGGCCAGCCTAGTCTACAGAATGAATTCTAGGACAGCCAGGGTTTCATAGAGAAATCCTGTCTCTAAAAACCAAAAAGAAATAAATAGGAACAATCATATGAAGTTGCCTGTGTATAACCATTTTACATAGAAAATATCAGTTTCAAGGGCTCATGGGACCTGAAATTTAAAATTTATTCAAGGAAGTAGAATAGAAATCTTATAATCATATTCACAAGTCCAGCAGGATTTACTTAACAGAAGAATCAAAAAAAAGTCAGAGGCAGGTTCATTAGAGCAACCCAGAGCTCAGCATATTGGTTTCTTGCTGATAGTCTCCTTGAGGTAAATCCACATTACAGCAAGATCTTTCTGTTCATCAGAAACTGCTTTCTTGCCCTGCCCCACAAGAAAGGATGCAAAAAGCAGACACCCTCTTTGTATTTTTTATAACAGCTTGTGAGTTCAGATAATTATTATGTGAGTGATCCAACACCATGCCACAGGGGTTTGATCTAGAGGCTGATATTCATCGATGACCTTTCTTCTAGGCAAATCTATTTCTGCTTGATAGTGAACATGATTTGCCCAATGATTACTGAGCAGAATGCATTGTGGGTCATGTGACAAGCTTGTCTACAGAGATTTGGCCGTGTCAAAGAAGGATACTATTTCTCCAATCGGGACAAAATGGTCATCTGATAACTCAAAACAGATCTTGACCTAAGTTTTCTGACAGAGAACCTTTGTGTTTGTTTCTCAGGCTGTTGCTCTTACAAGTCACTGCCAAGTCACTTGTTACCTTCTCTGCTGTTAGCTGTCCCCAAACCATTCACTTAGGATTCTCACTTGTGTGTTCCATTTCATGCACTTTACCAAGGTCTTCACTTTCCTGGCATTTCCCACATTTTGAACTTCATTCCTGTGTGTGTGTGTGTGTGTGTGTGTGTGTGTGTGTGTGTGTGTGTGTATTTGAGTTCCTAGTGGGACTATTAATTATATTAATTCATGACACAAAGTAAGTTTGTCTTCCTTCAAAAAATTTTAAAATTCATTTATTATTCCTGTTTACATTTTTCCATTCAAGGCCTTCTACTTAAAGTAGACTACGCATCTACTCAACTCTACCTATAGCATGTTTGACTTTTCCCATGTTCAAGCTACAGAGGACTTCTGAATTAAAAGTTAAAACAAAAAATCAGTTTGGGACATTGTAGTCCATATATTTTCCTACAAACCTTTGGACTACCACTTAATATTTCTTGAATTAATGTCTCAAAGAGCTTATCACTTCATGATGGCATTGGATGGACCATGACACCAGAGTATGATGAGTATCACAACCTGGTCTTGGGTAGTTGGGGCAAGTTCCTGTGCCGCTGTTGTCCACAGGATCTCTTGACATGCCTGTGGGAGATTATCTTATCTGTGTTAATTCATGCAGGGATGCTTGCCTGCCAGAGGTGGTAATATCCCTGGCAGGGACCATGGGCTGTGTAAGTGGAGGAAAGGAACTAAGAAGGAGCATCCATCTGTTTCCTGGTTAGGAATATGATATGACCTCACGCTCCTGCTGATTTGATTTCCCACACACGATGGATTATAGCTTAAATTAAATCCTTTCGCCCCTAATTTTTATTTTTCAGAGTATTTTTTATCACAGGAAAAAAATAAGACAGTCCCCCAATATCTAAAGTGAAATTTTAATGTCTGTCCATATATCATGTCTTTTTGCTCCATGCAACTAAGCCAAAAGTTGAACTTGAGAATGATTTTCCACACATTGTCCTGCCAACAATTCTACTTACTGACTTACTTTCAAATTTCTATTCCCAAAGAACTTATCCTGTTCTCTGGACACAAAGGACTTCCTTAAAGTTTTTGTGCTTGCTTTTTATCAAAACAGTAGAATGTTCTGTGAATAATCAGAACGTTTATGAGGTGCATAATCTTGGGGAAAGTGGTTAATGACATGAAAATATGTCACATCCAAAGGCAATGTTTAGACCCAAGGGTGCATACTAAAGGAGTGCCTGTCCGATGGTGGGAGTTTTGGGTGCCGTGACAGGTATGTAGGAAGTACTTTTTTGAATCAAGAGCTATTAAGGATCTTCCTCCATAGTCCTCTATGTAGGCAGCTGCACAGGTTAGCCTCCATTTTGTACCTTGAGAACTAATTCTTATTTATCCTAATGTTGAAAACAGTAAGGTAATGGTAGGGGTTGATAAAGGTAAAGAAGATGCTGAAACATAAGAGAGAAATGGGAATGTGAGGAAAACAAATGGCTATATTCCTTCTCTGTTTCTTCCAAACTTAATTCCTGTCACTTCTTAGAAAATATAACATCTGCCTGCTCCCGTGGCCCACACATCATCGAGCTGAGACGGCACAGGTTGACATCAGAGAAGGAAGGGTTTTGTGATGTGGGGCTTCAGGGTCGTAACTCGGACCTTCTGCTTGCTAGTCATGTGACCTTGTAATCATCCTGGCTGAGCCTCTATCTAGTTCACATATTAAAATTTATATATGCTAGCAGAGCAGAGACCTCAGGACCCTATGAGAGACAGTCCCATCATTATGGAGTAGATGCACCAAGATCAAAATTCTACTGTAGTCCACAAATGAAGAAGATAATCACTAGAAAAAGCAAGGCGGATGATGAGTTTGTAACCATTTTAGTCTTTGAGAGAATTCTCATGGTGTTTCATTTGCTGGTTTATTAGATGGTATCCCACCATCCCACCCCACCTAAGGCTCAGCATGATCTGATCCAGATGAGGTAAAGAGCCTAGCGAGAAGAACCTTGCCATAATCAGCTGATGGGTACTAATTCTCTGAAACGAAAGGTCATTGTTACCTACTATACAACAAGTAGAGGAAGTTACTGCTGTGGAAACCCCATCTGAACCAGACAGTGTACGGAGCAGAAGCTCCTGTCCACCACCGTTTTGAAAACAATTATGCTTTTTCTTCTCCTGCCAGAAAGAGGAATTATAACTCTCTGTTATAACGACATTTTACTGTCTCATCAAAACAATAAAATGCCTCTGAAGACTGTTCCAGGTCTGTTTTTTTGACAGATGGGAGAAAATTTTATCATTGAACTGAAATAGTATTACTGTCCTGTTATTCACTTGCTTTCTCTAAAGACTAGGCTTCCAGAACAGAAGGCGCGTGGTGATCCCTGTGGCAGAGTGCGGGTCACATTTAAACCTTTTTAAAAACCAAGTAGCTTGGAAACTAGCTGGGCCAGACCTCTGAACAGCCTTGTATCTCTCCCTCCTCTCAGAAGCCAGTGAAAAGTTCAGTTTCACACTCCAAGGTGTTCCCATTCAGGCAGATGTGTCTCTTCCATCTAATGTGATAAGCTGTCATTTTAGCCATGTATCAGTCAACAAATCTTCTGTCTCCATTGTCTTTTATTCTGCTCACAAAAGTAATCTACCCACTGCATACTGATTCTGACTTATGAGAGGATGATTTTCTGGAACGATGACAGAGTTAGCAAGAGCACCTCAAATCTGGCCATCCAGACTGCCAAGAAGACTGCCAAGAAGACTGAACACGGTGGTTGATGGCTGTCATGCCAGCACTAGGAACGCTGGGTTTGAGGCCAACCTGGGCTACATAGTGAAAGAAAGAAGAGAGAAAGGGAGGGAGGGGGAGGAGGGAGGGAGGGGGGAGGGAGGATAAAATCTGAGAGAGGAAGAAAGGTGGAGAGAGAGAGAGAAAGAGAGAGTGTATGTGTGAGTGTCAATTCACTGCCCTGCCTTAATCAGGGGACTCTTCAGACTTTGGTAAATGAGGAAGAGGAAAGCGTATTCCATTTGAAAACTGCTTTCCTGTGTTAATCACTCTGAACAACTGCTAACTCTTGAAGGAGGAAGAGAAGGGAGAAAGTTGGACAGGAAGACGGGAAAGAGAGAAGGGGATAGAATGAGGCAGGAGGAAAGGATAGAAGGAAGGAAAGGGAAGGTAAAAATTGAGAAAACTCAAATTCATTTTTAATTTGAACCTAAACTTTAGACATTTCGTTTCTCTGTTCATAAACTGCTTACAGCAAACTTCAGCTTCAAATCACTCATCTCTCATTTCTTGAGTAAAATATGGATGTAGCAGAACAAATATTTCTTGAGGGATTGATTAAACATGTTGAGGTAATTTCTGTTAAACAAATTATCGAACTGGAGTATCAGTAATTGTGACTTCTCTAGAGGAGGGTTCCCCAGATGTCTTGCAAAACCCAGTCTTGCTGTCTTTGGAGTATGTTTCTTGAATCCAAAATGGCAAAGCAAACCATGATTGTGGAATACCCACTGCTGTGTATTTTATCCGTTATGAACACACTCTTTACTCTTTGCCTAAGAGGAGAGGGTGTTTCATTTGAAAGGTAATATTCAGTATTAATTAGCTCTAAGCAACTATTTAGAAAGAAAATTCTTCCTGGTGCATGATAATAGTCGTAGCCCATAACTAGAGGTTTGTTTCACAGAAGGATGTCTTGGTGTGGCCAGGTTAAAGGCGACAAGTCCTGAAGCCCAGTGGGAAACCAGGCCCATAGGAAAGTACCAGGAAGACAGAGACATAACCACTGTGACAAGCCAACCATGAAATTATTTTTGTTGCTACTTCATACTTGTAATTTTGCTACTGTAATGAATTGTAATGTAAATATCTGTGTTTTCTAATGGTCTTAGATCAGTGAAAGGGTCCTTTGACCCCCAACGGAGTTGCAGCCCAGAAGTTGAGAACTATACTGTAGACTAACACCCCTACTTTTAGAGGTGGACTAGAGGCTTAAGTTGGTTGTACAACTTGCTCACAGTCACACAGCTATTAAGTGGCAGGGATAAGCAGGTTATAAGAGGGGAATAGAAAGTTATTCAATATGTAAGAAATGACAAGTGGCTAGTGAAGTACAGCAAATGAGAAATCATCTAACCAGAGACTTAAGGGTGAGCAAGGTGGGGGGAGGGCATCTCAGAGTGAGGGCTGAGGGTCTGAGCAGAAAGAATATTGGAAAGAATGGAGACTGAGAGACCCCTCATGTTGGGCACTCTAAAAACCCAAAAGTAAAGGAAGTAGTCCATGCATGAATATCCAAATGAGTCAGTATCCAATGTAGAAAAAGCATGATAAGGTAAAGGAGAATAATGGAAAGAGGCTGTACAGAACTCAGCAACTGGCCAGGAGTTTGGACAAAGTGAACTAGGGGAGAGAAGGTTTAAGATTAGACAAGTTGAGTCTGAAAATACTCTTTGCTATGCTCAAGAGTAGGAATGGCACCTGGCGTTTCTAAGTCAGGTCATTACTTACATCCTTAACCTGTTTCTGGTGTTGCAAATCAATTTTAAAGTTGACTTTTAAAAACACGTTGAACCTGTATTTTGTACAGTGAGGAGAGAAGGGGGCAGTCAGTTAACTGGTAACAGGAACTGTGCCTTATTTCAAGAGAAGAAGATGTATGTCTTAAATAGCTGTGGTGTGTCAGGGAGCCCTGGGATTATGTACCAAGCAAACGATGGGTTAGCAAAGGTGAGTTGCAACCAGGCCAATTGGTACATTTCTTTTTAATGCTGGAGTTCTTCAAATCTGATTTACCTTGAGGGAAAATTTGAGGTCATGTTCTGGAAATGAAGTTTGGAGATTTCCAATCCAAGACTGTAAAAGAATACTAAAAGTTGTGATTTAATTGATCTCTCAAACTTCTCAAATGTAGACAGGAATTTGAGGGGGGTTGTTTGTTTTTGGTTTTAAATACTTAAAATTCTCTATAACGTCCACTAGAAAAGGAATAAAAAGAAAATTCATTCAAAAGAAAATGTTTGTTTGTCATCGGGGGAAGGTGGTCTTTTCTGCCAGGCTATTCTTACAGTGCCCCCACACCACAGGCTCAGTGAGCAGTGTGTCTACAATAGTCAGGGTCTGAGATATCTGGGGAGGTGAGAACAAAGGGGGACTTTTGGCAAGGTGAGGCTTTCAGATGGTCCATGTCTGGGGGGTTAGGCATTGTGCTGGCTGGTACAAAGGCTTCAGATGGTAATGCTGACTGTGGAAAGCACTCCCTGTGGAAGCATCTATGATAAAATTCTTCTGAGTTTCTGGCGAGAAACCTAAAACTTGCTTCAGTCAGTGGCTGCAATTTTTTGTGCCAAATCAGGAGCACTTTACTGGCTCCTTTTTTATAGAAGGGCCAAACAAGATAGGTTGGAAATATGTCCTTTGAACAGCCAGGCAGCATCTCAGGACATTTGCCAAACAAGATTTCCAAATAAAATGTTTGGGGAAGAAAGCAGGAATGGACTCCGCAGATGCCGGATGGGCTCCACCAGCCATCTGTGGTAAGAGTTACTTGGTATCACATCAGCTGAGAGCTAGGAAGCGACACCTAGCTAACAGCAATATCTTCATTGTTAAATGGCCCCGTTTATTTAGCAGGCAAATGAAAGAGAAAGAAACTGAATGGATGCTGCTATTCCTGGGAGAGACAATAAGGATGTCCAGAATTCTCCAGACATCAGGGAATTTCAGCAATCAAACTGTTACCTCAGTGCTGGTGCATCAGTAGCTGAAGGAGGCAGATTAATTGACTTACGGTGAGCTAAGTGCATTCTTGGCTCAGAAGGGAATCATTTGCTCACTTCAGCCAGAGATCCCATTTTTGACGGCAAATGTCACTGCCTGGATTTCCCTTTGACAGTCTGGCAACCCCACACCCCTGTTATAGTATCCATTTATTTGTCTTATTTTCAGCCAGATTAATCCATTCTGTTTTGACAAGAAGACTGATGGGTAATTGATAACTGTGATAGACACAAACAGAAGAGTTGGTTGCTGAATAATTCAGCACTTTTCAGTATCAATAAGAGAACAGGTTGAAGAATTTGTGTCTCTATTTACACTTAAACTAAACTAAGTCAGCCCAGACATTTATGCTGCCAGTCTATCAGAAAACCAAACAGTGTACATTCGGTTTCCACCCGACAAAATGTTTTATAAGCTTGTAACAATATGTGTGAAGCTGCCAGAATAATAAATAGGTACAGCAGCCCATGCATGCTAATGTTATGTTGTAAGCAGTTTTGTTGACAAGTGCTAATGCTTCTTTCATACTATCATCAAAAGCAGCTAATACAACAGCCATTATTTGCTGGCTTTCCAAGCAAGACATGATGGATTGTGACCTTAATATGGGTTAGCCGAGTTTTGAAAGTTAAACAACTTGCAATAAATCATAGAATTATTACAATGCAGTTTAATTGGTTAAGGACTGTTTATTTCCTAAACAGGGTGAAAAATTTCTGTTTCGGCACTTTTAATTTGCAAAGTGCATTTTCATTATGAATGGCAGTTTAATATTCTGCTCCTTTGTCATGCAAAATATGCAACACACAGGCAATCTATTAATTGGACAAAAATGCATTGCAAGCGTAAATTATCCTTTATATCATCACTCGTGAGCCTTTACATCTATTAAATGTGTTAAATGGAACATAGTTAAAGACCATACAACTTTCAGGCCACTTCTGAAATTTAAGTCCAGCTTTAAGATGATTTTAATGACCTTTATTTTGACAAAATGAAGTAATTAAGTAATTGTAAATAGGAAGGCTGATATAAAGAGTTACTGCTTCCTTAAGACATTGGTGCATATGTTTTATTGATTCAGCAGCTCAGGAAACAGACAATAGCGCTGTTTCATGTTGATAAGTCTTGAGAAATGGAGCTCAGCCCTGTACATCCACTTTCACAGTATAATTTCTAGAGCAAACCTGCACTGGCAGATGTCTTACAGCGAGGGAGGTAGTCACAGAACGACACTGCTGTGTAGCTCGGCGTAAGTGGAGCGTCACCTCCCTGTGTTCTCTCCCAGTGAGGGGCCTTTGCACAGGACTACTCCATGTCCAGAAACAAACAAAATGCTTTCTACTAGGACTGTGGATTTTTTTATTATTTTTTTAAAGCATGCTGAGGCTTGAACCCAGATCATGTGATGCAAGGCAAAACTCTACTAGTGAGGTGCATCCCAACCCATGGTTTCTTCCTATGAACGCGAAACCTCTCAACATGTTCCTGTGAGAATACCTTAAAGTGACGTAACCTAGTCACTTACACACAATCCTGAGGCTGTTCTCATATTTACCAACACATGGATAGACATTTAAAAACTTAGAACTTCCAGAAATAACTATCTTCAACAAGTTGTCCTCTGACCTCCACCAAAGTAACCTTAATATGCAACACACACGCGCGCGCGCACACACACACACACACACACACACACACACACACACACTAAATAAGCAAATGAATAAATAAATAAATGTAAAGAAATAGGAGGAAATAAATACGTTATTGATTTAAGATTTAAGACCCTTTTCCATAGATTGTTCCAGGTGACGCTACAGGGATACTTTTTTATGCTGTCACTTCAAGTCAAAGGTACCAATTGTCACCAATACAAAGTGAAAATTAAATACAGACTCCTTATAGGCATTCCATTCATTTCGCTTGAAATTAAAAGTAAAATGTTCATGAAAGAGTATGCATTCTGTTATTTTAAAAGAACAGTTTATCACCCACTAAAGGTATGTGTTGTAAACTTGTGGAATTTCAGTGATTAAAAAGGTAGAACTCAAAAGTTGTGTAAACTGAGAAAAACTGCTCATCTTTATGTTCTCTAGTCGTAAATTGCACTTAGACATTGCATTCTAAAAGTGACAAACCTAGTTCTTAGAGTTTTAATCCCACACTGGTGCAGATAAATCCCATCTAGATGCTATGCTTACCTAAGCTGAATAATTCTCTACATAAACAGAAGAGAGATGGGAAAGAGGGGTGGTGATGCAGATAGACAGACAGACAGACTGACAGAGGCAGCTGCTATGTTCTCTTGGTTGATGTCATTCCAAACAAAATGTTAAGGTAAAGACCAACTGCCTAATAAGAAATATGTAGTTTTCAAATCAGTTACTACTAAGCTTCACAGAACATTATAATCTTAATGAGTTACTATTTTATTTTCTAAATTTTGTAGATAAGGAATTTTTATCAGAAATATGACCACTATTTGTAGAATATAACCAAAATTCTTATGAAGTCAAAAGTAAGTTAAATTGATTGTACTACCTTCTAGAGCACTTCTCAAAGTCATGTTATTTATTGGATTAACATTCTTCATATTTTATTATGAAAAATTTAGACATGCAGAAAAAGATGATGTTATTTTTGCATAGTGTACCCAAATCTCCAACATTCTGATTTCACCATTTGTCTCTACTTGCTTCTATAAATATCTGTCTCTCTATACACATTTCTTCCTACCAAATAATCTGTGATATTTTTATTCATCTTAAACCAGTTGTATCCTTCGGTGTCCTTTTCCCAATTTACAGACTTTCTTTGGAGGGGAGCTTTGAATACAATGACATGCATGATTCTGAGACACATACTCATTGTGTTCTTATAAACTTTGAGTGAGCTCCAGCAAATTTAATGAATCCATTAAATATTTACATACACTTACATTCAGTGAATTCAGGGGCTTCAAAGCCCTGTTTTCAAAATACCACTACTATGATGAGCTAATCTCTGGGTTCACCTCCTACTTCTTCTGCAGAAAAAGGGAACTTCCCTCTGCAGGTCTAAAGTTCATTCTGTTTTGTTAGGAATGGTAGTTTCTATAAGTGGGTTCTATCACAGTACTACATGAAGTGTACCTATTATGTGCAAATGATTTTATTATCATGGAAAATACAAAGAGGACTATATAACTTTGTAAAACCAAGAGCCCTTTGTAAAAATGTGTGTTATACACCCGCAATGAAATAATATAAGACTGATTGTACACTGTAACGCCAAGTGTGTAAAAGGAAAAAATACAAAGGGAATTCAAAGGAAAATGATCAGGACAGCCTAGAGTACTTGAGGAAAGCTTCAGTTCCATCGTCCACAGCCTCACTGCCGACTCTTCCTCTTCCTCAAATACATCAGACTTACCCCTCACTGCAGCTTCACATTCACTCGGGCCCCTTTGCTTTTTTGCGATGCATGGAGCATGAAAGCAATGTTTCTTTGAATCCATTTGTTCTTCAGTGTCTACTTTGTATTGTTTTGGGGGATTTTTTAATGAATAGATTTGGGTTACTTTTCCATCACATGTGGAATAGTCTAGCCAATGTTTCTTGAAATGCTTTCTGTTCTTTGAAAGTCTCATAGATTTATATGATGTAAATTGAACATATCCATACACCGCTACTTCCATCCATCTCTCTCTAGTGTCTTCATTCCCTCTCCCTCACAACTTCATGTCCTCTGTTTTGCTGTTATTAATAGCACCCTGGGTCCAAACAGTGTTGTCCGTATGCACATGGGACTTAGGACACTTGCCCAAAGGAAGGTGACTCTCCCTCCCAATGCGGCCTTTAACAGTAGCACTACATACAGCTAGGGATGGGACATTCAGGGTCCTTCTCCCACACATGCTGGGATTCTGACTGCTTGATATCATATAGGTCTTGTGCAAATAACCACAGCTGCTGGGTTGATGCATGCAAGATCATGTTGTGTCCAAAAGTCAACATTTCATAGCTTTCCTCCCTGTTCACCAGCTCTTACATTCTGCCTCCCCTTCCGTGAGTGTCCTGACCTTTGTCTATGGATGGTTAATATATATGTCCAGCCACAGCTGAGCACTTAGAGTTATTTGTACTCAGCTCTTTGACCAGTTATAAGTCTCTGAGCTCATTTTAGATTTGTTGTACAACAGTATAAATTACATTCACATTTTTCTGCATTGACACCACTCTTCATCCCCAGAGCTTTCTCCCATCCTAAACTGAAACTCCATTCTTTTCCTTAAGCCATAATTCACCCTACCTCCTAACCCCAAAATCTGGCACCCATTATTCTACTTTGGGTTGCAGTGAGTTTGACTACTTCAGGCACACATATAAGTAGAGTCACACAGCATTGTTATTTTGTGCATGGCTTATTCCAATAGGTATTATACCTTTGAGGTTCATCCATGTTGTAGCATGTATGAGAATTTACTTATTAAGGCTAAAATTACCCTTTATTATGGGTATCCCGTATATGATTTGTGCATTCATTTGAAAATAGATCATTGGTTTGCTTCTGATATTTATGTGATATTCATCCTGCAGCCATGCTTGGTAAAATGTGAATCCCCTTTGAGGATGTAACATTTTCTCTTTCGTGTATCCATCACACTAGGATTTCAATAAGTTAACTCCTTACAATAATTTCACAAAATGTGAGCCAGAAATTTTAGTATAAATAGGTAAATATGATTATGCATAAATGGGCAGTAGATAGCCAGATAGATATAGATAGCCAGATAGTTAAATAGCTAACTGGTTGATAGATGATAAATAGATAGATAGATTAGATAGATAGATAATAGGTAGATGAGAAAGACTTATAGAAGGAAAATTACTGAGTTTTAGTTGTTGTCCACTGGTTTTCTTTCTCCAAGGATTTAGCACAACTTAATAAACAGCTCTTGTTTCTGAAGAGCTGAGACAAAGCATTAATCACTGCAGTAAGTTATTAAATTCCCATATTCATCAGCCTCTTGCTTACTAGTCCAGCCCTGCTGTAACTGCTCCTCCCATAGCCCAGTCAGCACTTCATCAGCCTCGTGAATATGAATAATTATATTCAAAATTGTAAACTTTTTTCAAATTGATCTTTCAAAGATGTTACCAGAAAGTTGACATCCTGATAAAATTAAGGATCCACGGGGTATCACCTTGGCTAATGTGTAAGCATTTTAAAAGGCCCCAAATCAAGGAGCGAGAGACAATACACACCATCATGTTTTCATAAGTGTGACCTACACCTTTGAAAAGGCTATCTCATTATCATATTTCTATTACTACTTATCATTCAAAAATATAGTTCAGTAATACCTCATTGCTATTCTAGAATTCCCAATATTTCTCTTTGCAAATAGTGTCAATTTGAGTTATGGCTGATGCTACTTAGATTCAGTGGAAATAAGTTTGAACTGCTCAGAACATTGGGTCTTTTCAAAACTGTTCTGAAATGCTATGCAGGAGAATAGTCATATCATGCTAATTTGTAGATTCTCATATTCCTTGTAACTGCCTCTTCTGTGGCTTTAGGTAGAATTCTGTTATTTATCAAAATCGCTTCTGTGTCCAAAATCCCATTCTTCATTATTAACAACATATAATTTTGGAAGTTAAAGTAATATAATTTCCTATGTCAGATTTGAATCCAACATAGCTTAACTACTACTTGTTAATGTCCTTTAAAGCCATCTGTCACTCCATGATCCCTAACTACTTTATATGGAAAGTCAAATCAATTTATTCAGGAAAAAACTGTACTTTTCTAGTTACATGGGAATCATACATACACACATATATAGATTAATTATATATATGCATATATATAATTTATCTGTATGATTTTTTTCACTGCAACTATGGAATTTTTCACAATATTTTAGTAAACTGCATTCTCATTACTTTTTATTCCCCAAGGTTGGAAAGAATATACTTTCCTTCTTGGAAAAGCAAATAAACTCTTTGAGTTGGTAAAAATATCAATTACAAGAGTGTCTACCCTAAAAGTCACATTCATTTTGTTTGTTATTGCAAGTTATTAAAAGGCTTCCAGGCATGCATATAAAACCTGAAAAACAACAGTTGAATCTATCATATTAAATTAAAATCCCTCCATAAAAAAAGTAAACGCAAGTAGTTTATCAGTTAGGAAAGCCATTCTGCCCCAAAAGTCAATACAAATAAGACTTTATTAAAACATAACTAAAATGAAGTTTCACATGAGCCCTCAGTGGAAATTATTCAGCCTCAGATTCAAATGTAGAAAAAAAAAGTATCAGCTGACCTTAATTCCTTTGAAGTTACTAAAAGAGAAAAGAAAAACAAATTCCATGGCTAACAGGAGAAATTATACTTCAGGAAGAAAATAATGGAGAATAATGGCACCTTAAGTCAGACAGATTTCTACTTACAAAGCACATGAGTCCTAGAGCTAAACTCTTGTTGGCCTTTTATCAAATACTCTATCCCAAGCCCATGCTTGTAGTACACCACAGCTGTTGTAAGTGGGTGGCCCAGCTCATTTTCTTCTCTCTTTAGCCATTCTTTAATATTTATCATATCATTAAATATTCATTTCATAATAGTTCTCTATTCCAAGATCAAATCCTGTGTTTACTTGCACAAAAAATGAAGAGATGTCTTAAGATCTTGAACATCAGTATTCCATAGAGTCGAGACCGACTTCTAGAAACACAGTTTCCTGAGTTGTAGCTGGAGATCTACCCATATGAGTGAGTGTCATCACATCCCATCTGAAGTTCATGCTCTGTCTTTTTACATGAGATGGCTACAATGTATTTCATGGGAAAAAATGTCCCAAATTATATCATATAGCTTCTCTGTAACTAGACATTTAATCAACCTTTACTGTTTTGTCTAAAATATGACATCATAAGAACTATTAAGCCTTTTTAACATCCTCCTAAATAAATAATGAACAAAATAGTGATTTTTAAATACAAAAACCAAAAATCAGCAATAGTTTCCAGAGTTACATAAGAAAACAATTTTCAAGATTTTAAAAAATGTATGTATTTGGTGTGTATCCCTGTGTGTGTGCGCTGCTCTCACAGAAGACCTACATTTAGTTCCCAGTACCCATGTCAAGGTGGCTAATAATTGCCTGTATCTCCAGGTTGAAGAAATTGAACACAGTCCCCTACCCGCTGTGGGTACCTGCATGTATGTGCAAACACACACACATGAACACACATATGCACATTCACAAACACACACGCAATTAAAATAAAATCATTTTTAAATCAATTGAAGGGAGGAAGGTAAATTATGACTCACAATTCAAAATCCAGTGCATCATGGCAGTAAAGTCAAAGCAAGGGTTTGAAGCTGCTGGTCACATTGCACAATCGGGAAGCGAAGAGAGCCAACCGCACATCGCTGCTCAGTCACCTTTCTTCATTCCGTGTATAGTCCATGAGTCCAGTCAGGGGCTGTGCCACCTGGGCATGTCTTATCTTTCTTACAGTAAGCAAAGCAATCCCCACAGGCATGCCCAGAGGCTTATCTGCCAGGTGATTCTAGACTCTGCCAAGTTGATAACACTAATGATCACACTGTGTGTGCCTCTGTGTGCATGTGATGCGTGTGCGTGTACATGCATGCACATGTTGGGGCTTCTTGTACCTATGACAGGTCTAGACATTGGGTTGTTTTCCTGTCACTTTCAGCATTATTTTTTGAGTCAGAGCCTCTTGCAGAAACTGGACGTCATCAATCTAAATAGGCTTTCTTGTGTGACAAGCATTTTACCAACTGAACTATTTCCACAGTCCCACACTGCCAAATATTTATATTTAAAAGTGTTTCATCATTAGATTTTCAAATATTTCATTTTTGGATTAAAATGCATTTCTACTTTCTTTCTTGCATATCCACTGAATCTCAGAAATCAAATTAATACAAATAGTTTCTTAACTGTCTTCCTGGTTTTTAAAAAGAAACAACCTCCTTATAAACACTATGCAACATTCCATATAATCTCTCAAGTATAGAAGATATGAATGCTTCTGCAGTCCCAAATGAAGTTCTGTGTTTGTGGTGATGAGTGTTTGAAGACATACCATTCTGCTGTTTGTAAACTTATTTGGGAATTTAGCTAAGAAATGAGTCTATACGGAACAATTTCATTCAGTACCATGAAGTACCTTGAGGCCCCACTGAGACACATATGGCAAAAATTCAGGTTATGATATTTTTATGTTAAAAGAAGAATGATTTCCCCTTTTAAAGAAATAAAGACTATGCAGTTTTCCCTCATGGTACCAGCAACTATAACACCTTGCATGGAAAATTTGGAGAATCTTTTATGGAAATATTTACTGTGGGGCACAGAGAAGAAAGGTTCTTTCCCAGCTTTATTTCTATATGGAAATAGTTACAATTTTCTGTTGGACTGTTTTCCTTCTTGTTATTCTTTTCTTCTAAACACCTGTGGCTTTACAGCATAACTATCTATTTAGAGGCTTTTGAAATCTAAACTAATTCAAAATGAGTAAAAATATTAATCTTTTCTGTTGTACATAAGAGTGAAAATGTTAGGACAGATGTAAGGAAGGACTGATAGAGATGAGCAGTACAGTATATAGTGCCCAGTGATTGCCAGTGCCTCCTAAGTATTTCAGTAAACTCGGGAGGTTTACACAGCTTCATAAGAAACTTGAGGGGGGCACACACATACATTTGCATTTATTTGAATAATCATTAAAGTTTCATTGAGAATTGTTTGTTAAATATAGCGGGTTGTTAGACATGGAAGATTCTTCCAAATTCTCAAAACATGCCAGGAAAGGTGTTCTGATACGGGAACTTGATAAAGACAAAAGAAACAAAAGATAAGGCAGCAATATTGAGAGATGTAAGCTACTTGGAAAATATAAAATAAGTAAAAGAGTGGAGGTAATCACCCAAGTGAGTCCAAGAAAGAACCATGTAAAATACGGCATGGAATTCACCCAACAGAACTCAAGAAGCAAAACTCATCAGCAACCTTGGGAAGAATTGGACATTTCTGGGTCCAGAGTTGCCTCCTTCACAGCAGGTAGAAAGTTTATTCTCTAAATTAAATTCAAACAGGATCACAGCAGATTGAGATACCTCATGGAACTGGAAACAGGAGAAATGAGGATGTACTACTACTTCCTTAGAATGGCATCTGCTGACCACTGAGTTGCTCCTTAGAATGGCATCTACTGACCACCGAGTCCCTCCTTAGAATGTGGCCCTGCGTCTTAGTTTTGGCCAGCTTAATTGTGAAATGTAGGAAAGCCACTACATAGAGCTTCTGGGAAGCCAGCTGCTTAGAGTTATGAAGGAAAGGCCCATGGCCCAGAGTAGAGAAGCAAGGCTCCAGGAAGCCTGAGCCCCTGAGAGTACTGAGGGCTCCTGTTCTTAAGTCTTTATAGTGCCACAGAGGTTAAAGGGTCAACAGACAATATCTAACTGATGAGTTAGGATTTATCAGTATAGAACATTGAGAAATATGGAAGCTCATGCTGGAAGAAAGAGATCATTGTATTTAGTTATTTCCTCTGAGGCACAGGAAAGGGCAAGAACATTTTCTGTCTTCTATTTCATATTATTTAGCCATTTAAAGCCATGGAATATATGTCTTAATACAATTTAATATTCATTCAAAGTGCCCAAAGGTACAAATGTAGCAAGAAAGGATAATATTGAAATGCTACTCCAAGGTCAAAGGCTCAAAAGTGGAATTGTATTTGGGTTAGGGCCGGTCTGTTGTGCAGAGGCATTCCAAGTCATGCCGGTTAAGAAAGGTTTGTTCATCGGACAGAAGACATTCGAGTTACCCTTTCCCCTTGTGGTTTCTGTCACTACTGTTTAAAAATCCTAAATGCTTAAGTAATATTTTCTGATTATTTATTGTTTTAGACATTTAGCTGAATCCCTACTTAGGAAGGATGTATTAATTCAGGTTGCTGTGATAAATTACCATGGACAGGTGGCTCAAACAACTAGCTTCCATTTCTCACAGTTCTGGTGGCTAGAATATCCAAGACCAAGGTGTCTGCAATCTGGTGTCAGTGAGGGCTGCCTTTCTCATTTGCAGATGGCCATCCTCCAGTTTTGTCCTCACAGGGACGAGCACACAAGAAAAAGCTCTCATGTCTCTTCATATAAAGGTATTAAGTCCATTCTCAGGGGCCTTTTCAAAAGGCCACACTTCTTAATCTCAAATTGGCAGTTAGAATTGCAACACGAATTTGGGATGAGACATAAATAGCCAGTCTGTAGCAGGCAAAATGCAAAGTTGAAAACTTTTAATTAAAGATGAACAAGATTATGTTCAGGCCTAGTTAATCTGGAAACAGGTTACTTTCCTCCATCAATAATTTCATTTCTGATACATCTTTTTCTTATCCTATGTTCTGAATCCCAGAAGTATCCTTCATTTCTAATGGTACCTTTTTCAATGTTTATGGATTCTGGTCTTTAATCATATCTTTTCATTTGAATCTAGTAGAATTGTTTGTACCACACAGAGCAGGTAGTCAGTTTAGTTCTCCTAGCAGGTGATGCAACTTTAGGGCTTCACACAGTAAAGATGCTCGATAACATGTGTGAAAACACTGTGATGTAGAGCAGATGTATATAAGGCAGCTTTCAGTAAACCAACAGCTCATCCTCCCAGGAAAGGTAGATAGGTCTCAAAATGATCAGAAGAGGGCTAAGTGGAGGTGGGAGGAAGGTAAAACACAGGCCTGGCTTAGAGACTAAGGAAAGACTGGGTCTCTATTAGACAAACAGAAGGGGAAGGAGCCACCTCAAGAGGAACGAGACTGGGACAACCTGGACCATCGAGAGCCTGCGGGGCAGCACAATCCACACAGAGTAGTCTTCGGATGCCCAGGGTCCGGAGGTAATGTGTTCACTGTTGGCCTTTAGACACCACCGAGACTTGTTGCCATGTAACTCTTCTTTAAGAACAGAGCAAATGATTTATTTCAGCATATTCCATAAGTAATATTTAGAAAATTATCAGAAACATTTATAGTTATCACCCTACAAACAAGTTTGCCCTTCTAGGGTCTAAGCTAATTGAAGCAGAGAATCACGGAAGCTTTGCTGGCAGAGAAAGAGCCTAAGACCATTTAAAGAAAGTTAAAAGGTATCTCTTTTATAGAAATGTGCATTCTGATAATATTTTATTTGTATGTTTTTTAATGTCATGACAAGAAATGGATTTGATTTTGAAAAGGAATGATTTTGAATAATTAGCCATGATTTACTCTAATTAGAAGAAAATGATTATAGGTTGGACATAAGCTCTTTTGAATATGAAGGATAGAGTAAAAGACTATTAGAAAAATAATACCACCTGATAGATGTTGGGATGAATCTAAAAGAGAGCTTTTCTTTGAATTAATCTTTAACTAAGGCATTTTAAATGCCTCTCATTAGAAAATATTCACATTTCTGCCAGACAAAAATTATTAGTAAGCATATGTTGCTGGTTAGAGAATCTTCAGTGTAATAATTCAGACATATTTAACTCTACCTAGCTGAGAAACCATGGTTTCCTCGATCCCTTTCAGGACACTTTCCATTTCAGAAGAATGTTCTATAGATTCTGTGTGTTTGTGCATTGTAAGACTGTATAGGAAGTTGTGCAAGTTAACAGATCTGGAAAATGTCAAGTTTCTGACACGAAGTGCTGCTCTTGTGGCTGCTGTTTCCTGCAGGGATAGCCATGCAGCAGGCAGAAGGGTTACACACAGAAGCTGCTCGCAACCAGCCTCTACTTTGTGCAGTTCATGTGCAGAACCTAAGTGACAGCCCACAAAAATGAACAGCCAATGCAAAGTATGCGTCAGAGACGGTCCATGTACACTCAGATAAGAGCACAAAGAAGTTGTTCTCCACAAGATCTTTGACTTGCCTCTTAGCTTTTCTTCATTGCTGGTACAATCCATCATGGCTACTGGGCAGAAGAAAAGAAATGAAGTTAAGGTTTCAAAGCTAAAATATGACAACAAAAACATTGTTTGGCCAAATTTTTGGAGTGGTGATAAGGCAATGGGAAGATGTGAGTGAAACACATAAGATTTGATATACACAGTCTAACTGAGGCAGGAGGACCAAAGTTAATAGCATTTTGTGTTTGTGGTTTGTTTGATTTGTTTTGTTTTGTTTTGTTTTTTGTTTTGTTTGGCAAATAGATTTTAGATGCTGTTACTACACACAAAATGAGAGCCAGTAACCATTACGCTGTGTATATGAAACATCATGTTCACCAGGTATGGTGTTGTCCGCCTATAATTGTAGCAATCAGAGGCTGAGACAGAAAGTGAGTTTAAGGTCACTCTGGGTTCCACAGTGAGATTCTGACTCAAAAAAAAAATCCTTAAACAAACACCATGTTATACTTATTAAATATATACAATAAAACATGTCTTTTATATTTTACTGATAAATATGTTGATAAGTATATGGTTTAATATGTGTATCGTATATATATATTATGTATATTTAATATACAACATAATGTATATAATATAATATTATATACACACAATTATATGTATACAATTGACTATATGTACTCTCAGCCCAAACATTGATTCTTACTAGGCAAGAAAACCATAAGCCCTCAAGGTACCTTGTAGGGAGAGGAACCACAAACCCCCAAGGTACCTTGTGTGTGTATGGGGAGGAACTCCCAAGGTACTTTGTGTGTGTATGGGGAGGAACGCCCAAGGTACCTTGTGTGTGTATGGGAGGAACCACAAACCCCCAAGGTACCTGTGTGTGCATGGAAAAGGAACCACAAACCCTTAAGGTACCTTGTGTGTGTATGTTAGGGGGAGACCACAAACCCCCAAGGCACCTGTATGTGTGTGTGTATGGGGGAGGCCACAAACCTTCAAGGCAGCTGTGTGTGTGTGTGCCCCGCCTGCAGGGCTACATCGGGTTCTCGACCACCCTAAGGAGGGAATGTAGGGACAGGAGATACAAAGGAAATATACCAAGTCTAGGTTCTGATCAAGGTGCAACTTAATTTTTCTCCAGAAGGGTTTATATAGTTCCTGCAGGGTGGGAGGAGCAAGAAGCTGTCATCTGCATAAGGTGAGGCAAGCTAACAGGATGTTTGTATAGGATGTTTACAGGGTGAGATGGTCAAGGGCTCTGACTCAATGTCCTGTTGCTAGGCAACCTGACTGTAAGCTGATCTAGTTCCCTGTCTTATGGGGGGGGGTCTGTATTTTTCCACTAACTAGAGATTCTGTCCTTGTCCCTGACATGTGTGGGTTTTGTTTGTTTGTTTGTTTGTTTGTTTGTTTGTTTGTTTGTTTTGGTTTTTCGAGACAGAGTTTCTCTGCATAGTTTTGCGCCTTTCCTGGAACTCACTTGGTAGCCCAGGCTGGCCTCGAACTCACAGCAATCCTCCTGGCTCTGCCTCCCGAGTGCTGGGATTAAAGGCATGCGCCACCACCACCCAACGACATGTGTGTTTTTTAAGAAATGGGAAAAAACTTAACAAAGATTAAGGATCTAAATGCCTCATTCTCCAGACTAGATTTTCTAGAACCTAAAATCTGGACAGCTCAGGCAGCCAGGCCTCTCAGTCCAGAGTGTGTCTTGCATCCTCATGGAAAACCAGTAGAGGCTGTGAAGCTTTCCACTCCCTGTCCCCAGTGCCTTCTTGATTTCAGACCTTGTAATGGGAGCTCAAACAGGTAAATTCTCCATTTTCTTTGTCAAGGGACCTCTTATCCTGGACATTGAGGGTCATGATGCATGTTTTGGCTGTCTAACTTCACAGAAATAATCCTTAAAAACCTAGTTCAGCAGAACATGCAGCCGGCTGTAAAGGCATCACAAAACACATTTCTTAGGGTTTTTAAGGGTTACAATGGATGGGGATGATGGTTGTGGACCTATCCTCCAGTGCTGTTGGAAGGAGACAACTTTGGAGTCTTCCTCAGTTTTCCCAAGCAAGAATGGTCACAACTCGATCTAGACAGAGAAGTGGGAAGCAGGAGAAGATAGAAGCAAAGATATTCAAGGCGTAGAGGGAAAGCATGATCCAGTCAGAAGGTGTTTGAGTTTCGTAAAGTAAAAAATGATCGAGTTTCCAGAAATATTCATTCTGGTCATTTTTAAGGACTTTTATTTCTATTCCAATCCTATTTTTTAATGTGATACATTTTAGGGGTTCTCTTGCAAATCCTTCATACATTAACTATGGGATTACTAGGAAAATCCCGTTTCAAGGAAATCTCTGTTTTATTGTTATTGGGTCATACAATGCTTTTGTTCACCAGACAAAGCATACGTCAGTGTACTTTCAGTTTTGCTACATTGAGCGCACTCATGATTCTCTGGACTTCTGCAGCACACCCGAGAGTTAGAAGAACACTTAGCAATGGCTGGCATGCCACAAGGCTCTGTGAGGTGTTCCTATCTGTGCCTCTCTCTTTGTCTTTCTTATGGATGCTGGCCCAAGCCTAAATGTGCTTTCTCTGGTGCTTTGGTTTCCTTCCTTCCTTCCTTTCCTTCCTTCCTTCCTTCCTTCCTCCCTTCCTTCCTTCCTTCCTTTCTTGTAAACAGGATTAAGTTTATTTTTACAGATATAAATGTCAAGTTCTATATCCATAGACTCTCCATTGTTCTCAGCTGATCCCAGGAAGTGACTGGTCTGTGATTATAGATTATTTTTCATTTTCTAGAATTCTGTATAAATGGAAACACAGGCTGAGATTTTTCAATGAGAAACATATTTTATAAAAATTGATGAAACTGTAATATTTTGAATTGTATACATACATATAGTCTTTTGTGATTGTGCGCACTCCTCATTACCTGTGTTGTCCCCTTTCCTCTCTCTCTGAACTTCTTTCCGACTTCATCAGCAGCATGATTTCAGGGGTTGTGCCAGTGATGAAAGGACACTGAATCTTTGTAATTGGACCTTCCCTTGGGACACCAGCTCATAAATAATGACATGGAGTATTGGTGAAATTATTAAGGCCACTCCACGTAGTTAAAAGGAAGATTTATTTAGTGGGTGACTTACAAATGAAGGAATAGGTAGATTGCAGGGTGGGGTCTGGGGAAGGCGCATTGCAGTCCAGCGGTGTTCTCTGGAGCTCTGTTCAGTCAACCTCCACCGTCTAGGGTCCAGGAACAGAGAAAGCGCTCGCCCATCCAGGTCTCGGGTCTCCAGACGCCTCCCTTGGCCCCGCCTCATAGGCGTGACAGTTGCCAGAGTCTCAATGGGGGTTGGAACTTCCAGATCCAAGCTGGAATGGCTACCCACTACAATGGAGACTTGTTGTTAATTACGAAAGCTTGGCTTAAGCTTAGGCTTGTCCCACTGCCTCTTATAGCTTAGCCCATATATATAAATCTACATTCTATCACATGGCATTACCTCACTTCCATCCTACACCTCCTGTTTCTTCTCCATGTCTCCTGGCATCTCCTATGCACAGAGATCTTCCTCCTCTTCCTTTCTTTCCCTGGAAATTATGCTTATACTTCCTGTCTAGCTATTGGCCACTTAGCTCTTTATTAAATCAATTACAGCAACATATCTTCACATAGTGTGCAAATATTTGACAACAAATCCTACAGCAACCATTCACAGTAATGAGCTCCTAGGAAGTGGTGGATCCTTAGACACTTCCTCTGCCTATGACAAAATGTTGAGGGGCACAGCCTTTACAAGTATCTATCGGTTGCTGTTATCTATTCATGATTGCAGTTGTGCCATAACTGGATGGCAGTGTGTCATAGCACTTTCCCCCCATCTTCTGGATCTTACAATTTTTTGGCCTTTTCATGATGTTCCCTGGAGTCTTGGTATATGTGATAGAGATGTCTCCTTTAGGAATCAATGCTTAATAGTCATTTATTCTTAATGTGACTGTTTTCCTTTTTTCCATTTTATTGAAAATAGATTCTTTCCTCATGCAATACATGTTGATTATAGTTTACCCCCCATCTACTCATCCCAGGTCCTCCCCACCTTCCCTCCTTCCAGATCCACTCTTTTTCTGTCTCTCGTGAGAAGAGAACAGGCTGCTAAGAGATAATAACCAAGCATTACAAAATAAAATATAATAAGATAAAGCAAAAAAATCACATGAAGGCTGGACAAGGCAACCCAACAGATGGAAAAGAGCCCCAAGAGCAGGCACAGGAGTCAGAGACCCAGTCATTCTTACACTCAGGAGTCTCATAAATATACTAGGCTGAAAGCTATGATCCATAGAAACGACCTGCTGCAGACCCAAGCAAGCCATGCTTGCTGCTTCAGTCTCAGTGAGTTCCTATGCGCCTTGTTTAGTTGATTCAGAGGGCCTCGTTCTCCATCCCTCTGGCTCTTATACAATTTCTGCCTCCTCTGTGGTGGGATTCCCTGAGCTCACAGAGGAGAGATTTGATGGAGACATTCCATTTGGACTCTCTCTGCATGTCTGATTGTGGGTCTCTGCATCTGTTCTCATCTGCTACAAAAGGAAGCTTCTCTGATGATGACTAGATAGGCACTGATCTATGACTATAGCAGATTATCATTAGGAGTCATTTTATTGGTACTTTTTTTAGGCCAGTAGTATTGGGTTTCACCCTAGGTCTCTAGGGTATCTAGCTTCTGGCTCTTGGTTACTCAAGCAGTGTCATGTATGGGTTCTGTCTCGTGGAGTAGGCCTTAAGTCAAATCAGACGTTGGTTGACTACTCCTACAAGGTCTGTGCCACCATTACCCTAAAATAACAAAGGCACTCAAGTTTATAAATAAAACATTTAGAGATTGAATCTCATATTGACCTTAACACACTGATAGTTGGAGACTTCAACACCCCACTCTCACCAATGGACAGATCATCTAGACAAAAACTAAACAGAGAAATACTAGAGCTAACTGATGCTATAAATCAAATGGACCTAACAGATATTTACAGAACATTTCACCCAAAGACAAAAGAATATACTTCTCTGCACTTCTTGGAACTTTATTCAAAATTGACCACATACTCAGACTCAGAGCAAGTATCAACCGCTACAAGAAAATTGAAATAACTCCCTGCATCTTATCTGACCACCATGCATTCTTTCCTTCTTTCTCTGAAGCTCCCTTCCTGCCACGTGGCTGCTTAACTTCCTTGTGGCTGACGTCCATGCCCAACTCAGATAATGTGGTTCTACATCTCCCTCTTAGTCTTCCAGCTATAAATCTATATTAAAAAAAACTTCTCTCTAAAACTCAAAAATAGAATATGCAACAATGAGAAGTTTGTACTATTCTCACCTCTGTGTGCATGAATGTGTACTTCTGTGTGTGTTTATGTGCATGCATGTGTTTGGCCTTACAGTTCATAGAACACTTTTAGTATAATGTATATTGCAAATGTGTTGTTACAGTCTCACCACCACCACATGAAATCTCCATAACATATATGTTTAACCCTCTAAAGAACACACACATACATGCACGTGCGCAGGGATATCTAGGTTGTTTCCACTTTCTGGCTATTATGAAAAAAACTGCTATGAACATACTTGAGCAAGTGTCCTTGAGGTATGATTGAGCATCTTTTGGGTATATGCTCAGGAGTGGTATAGCTGGATCTTGAGGTATATCAATTCCCAATTTTCTGAGAAACCACCATATTGATTTCCAAAGTGGTTGTACAAATTTGCACTCCCACCAGCAATGGAAGAGCGTTCCCCTTGCTCCACATCCTCTCCATCATGAGCTGTCACTTGTGTTTTTTATCTTAGCCATTCTGACGGTATAAAAGGTAATCTCAGAGTTGTTTGGATTTGCATTTCCCTGATGGATAAGGATGTTGAATATTTCTTTAAGTGCTTCTAGGTCATTTGAAATGCCTCTGTTGATAATTCTCTGTTTAGATTTGTACTCCATTTTTAATTTGATTTTTTATGCCTAGTTTCTTTAATTCTTTATGTATATTGGAAATTAAAATCTTTTCCCATCCTCTAGGCTTCCATTTTGTCCTGTAGGCTTCCATTTTGTTCTATTGACAGTGCCCTTTGCCTTACAGAGGCTTTTCAGTTTCAAGAGGTCCCATTTATTAAGTGTCTATCTTAATACCTGTGCTATTGGTATTCTATTCAGGAAGTTGTCTTGTGCCAATGCATTCATTTTCTCTTCTATCAGGATCAGTGTATCTCATTTTATGTTGAGGTCCTTTATTCACTTGGACTTGACTTTTGTGTAGGGTGGTAGATATGGATATATTTGCATTCTTCTACTTGCTATCTCTTGAAAATACTTCATTTTTCCTGTTGTGTAATTCTGGCTTCTTAAAAAAACCAGGTGCCCACAGGTGTGTGGATTTACATCTGGATCTTCAATTTGATTCTATTGACCTACCTGTCTGGTTTTATGTCACCATGTGGTTTTTGTTACTATAGCTCTGTAGTAGAGCTTGAAATCAGGGATGGTGAAACCTCAAAAAGTTCTTTTATTGTACAGGATTGTCTTAGCTATCTTCGGTTTTTTGTTTTCCATATAAGGTTGAGTATTGTTCTTCAAAGTCTGTAAAGATTATGTTGGGATTTTAATGAAGATTGCATTGAATCTGCAGATTGCTTTTGGTAAGATGGACATTTTTACTATGTTATTCTTATTGATCCAGGAGCATGGGGGATCTTTCCATCTTCTGATATCTTCTCTAATTTCTTTCTTCAAAGACTTGAAGTTCTTGTCATACAGGTTTTCCACTTGCTTGGTTAGAGTTACCACAAGATATTTTGTATTGTTTGTGGCTATTGTGAAGGGTATTGTTTCCCTGATTTCTTTCTCAGCCCGTTTATCCTTTGTATATAAGATGGCTATTGATTTTTTTTTTAGTTAATCTTGTATCAAGCTACTTTGCTGAAGGAGGTGTAGGAGTTCCCTGGTAGAATTTTTGGATTATTATCATATCATCCACAAATAACAATACTTTGACTTCCTCCTTTCCAATTTATATCCCCTTGATCTCCTTTACTTGTCTTTTTGCTCTAGCTAGAACTTCAAGTACTATATTGAATAAATATGGAGAGAGTGGACAGCCTTGTTTTGTTTCTGATTTTAGTAGAATTTCTTTGAGTTTCTCTCCATTTAATTTGACGTTGGCTGTAGGCTTGCTGTAAATTGCCTTTATTATGTTTAGGTATGTCCCTGTATCCCTGATCTCTCCATGACATTTATCATGAAGAGATGTTGGATTTTTATCAAGACAGTTTCAGTATCTAATGAGATGATCATGTGATTTTTTTTCTTTCAGTTTCCTTATGTGGTAGATTATATTTACTTATTTTCTTATAGTGAACCATCTCTGAATCTCTGGGATGAAGCCTACTTGATCATGGTGGATGATCTTTTTGAAGTGTTCTTGAATTTGGTTTGCAGTATTTTATTGAGTATTTTGTAACAGTGTTCATGAAGGAAATTGATCTATAATTCTCTTTCTTTGTTGATTCTTTGTGTGTTTTGGGTATCAGCATGGTTGTGGCTTCATAAAATGAATTTGGCAATGTGCCTTCTGTTTCTAGTTTGTGAAATAATTTCAGGAGTATTGTGACTAACTCCTGTTTGAAAGACTGGTAGAATTCTGCACTGAAACCATCTGGCCCTGGACTTTTTTGGTTGGGGGACTTTTTTTTTTTTCCAAGACAGGTTTTTTCTGTATAACAGCTATGGCTATCCTGGAACTCACTTTGCAGACTATGCTGGCCTCAAACTCACAGAGACCCACCTGCCTCTGCCTCCTGAGTGCTGGGATTAAAGACATATGCCACCACACATGGCATGGTTGGTAGACTTTTAAAGGATGCTTCTATTTCCTTAGGGACTATGAGACTGGTTCAGTTTGTTGATTTGATCTTGATTTAACTTTGGTAAATGGTATCTATCAAGAAAATTGTTCATTTCTCTTAGGTTTTCAAATTTTTGGAGGTCAATGTTTTTTAATGTGACCTAAAGATTCTTTGGATTTCCTCTGTGTCTGTTGTTATGTCCCCTTTTTGTTTCTGATTTTGTTAATTTGGATATTCTCTCTGTGTCTTCTAGTTAGTTTTGATAAGGGTTTGTCTATCTTGTTTGTTTTCTCCAAGAACCAACTCTTTGTTACTTTGATTCTTTGCATTGATCTCTTTGTGTCTATTTTCTTGATTTCAGCCTCAGTTTGATTATTTCCTGCTGTCTACTCCTCTTCAGTGTGTTTGCTTCCTTTTGTTCTAGAGCTCTCAGATGTGCTGTTATGTTGCCAGTATGAGATCTTTCCAAAGTCTTCATGAAAGCACTTAGTGTAGCTAGAAGATTTCCTATGTCCCAACCTGCCAGTGGTCAGGACAAATCTCCCTCACCCGCCAGTCCCGCAGCTGCTCAGACCCAAGTAAACACACACAGAGGCTAATATTATTTACAAACTGTATGGCCATTTGCTCAAGCTTATCACTGACTAGCTCTTACACTTGAATTAACCAATAATTCTTTTTTATGTTTAGCCATGTGGCTAGGTACCTTTACTCAGTTTTTCCTTCATATCTTGCTTCCTCTGTGTCTGGCTGAAAACTCCTGACTCAGCTTTCCTCTTCCCAGAATTCTCCTTGTCTGTTTATCCCACCTATACTTCCTGCCTGGCTACTGGCCAATCAGCATTTAATTTATCAACCAATCAGAGCAACACATTCACAGAATACAGAGTGATATCCACAGCACTTCCCCTTTTCTTTTTTTTCAAAAGGGAAGGTTTTAACTTTAACATAGTAAAATTACATATAACAAAACAAAATGTGATTTCCACAGTAACTTAGTATTATGAACTTTCCTCTTAGCACTGCTTTCATTGTGTCCCATAAGTTTGGGTATGTTGTGCATTCATTTTCATTGAATTGTAGGAAATCATTAATTTCTCTCTTTATCTCTGCCTTGACCCAGTGGTCATTCAGCAGAGAGTTGTTCAGTTTCCATGAGTTTGTAGGCTTTCTGTTGTTTCTGTTGTTGTTGTTGAAATCCAGCTTTAACCCATAGTGGTCTGGTAAGATACATGTGATTATTTCAGTTTCCTTGTATCTGATGAGGCTTTCTCTGTGACAAACTATGTGGTCAATTTTGTAGAATGTTCCATGAAGTGCTGAGAAGAAGTTATCAATATTTCCATTTTAAAATGCATGCCTGTGTAGCAGGGGTAGTACATGAGGGTAGGTAGTATTACCACATCAGTATTTCTTTCACTTATTTCTTTTCTGTGGCAGCAGTGGCTCACTGTGGCCATTATGCTTCCTCCTTGGTAAACCTCTACTCACCTGTAATAGAAGCAATATTTGACACCACTGAGAATGTATATTTTTAAATAGTTAATCCCTTTATTATTTCCAGGTTCCTTTCTTATGTTATGTATACCATTTTAAAGACAATAAAAATGATGTACAGTTATATGAAACTGCATCTGCACTCACCAAATAAAGTAGAGAATTAAAATATGTGAATAAGTTTGGAATGTTTCGGTCAGAGAGTGAGATACTTTAGCTTGGAATGTTTAAATAATTGCTGCATACTCCACTCCTTTGTGTATATATAGTAAAAGAGGAAAAATATCCTTTGAAATGTTCATATTTTCCTCTTGTGTCAACATGGATATGTCATAATATTTTTTTGTTTTATGGGGCTCATTTCCAGTTAATGCAGAATTTTAAAGTGAAGATAATCACAATAATTAAGGAGTAAATGTGTAAATGAGAGCCGATTTGAGTTATTTAATTAACATAGATTCATGGAAATTTGGCAACTACAGAATTAAAATATGGATTTTAATTTTATCTGTCTCTGCTTTTCAGTCCTCCTAAATTATCACTAAATAAAGGGCAATATCAGAGGATTAGCAATGTATAAAAAATGAACCAGCTATTCCCATGGCCTATGTGGCCTAATGCTATCACATTGAGAAGATCTTAGAGATTCTTCTCATGAATATTTTGTGTGTAGGGGAAATGAGAAGATGAAGAAGAATAGCCCTCTTCCCCAAATACTGGCCCCACAGTGTTGATTAATCTTCTCAGTATAGATCAAGCCCTCTGGAGTAAAAAGGAACTTGGGAACTCTTGACAGGGAGTAGGGAGAGGGTAGCCGCCACAAGTTAATCAATTTATTTATCTGAACGAAAGTTAAAATCCAAGTACACAAATCTAAATAACAGCAACTAAATTTACCTTCCAATGCAGCTGAATGGAGCAGGCTCCTTCCAACCATTCTCTCAACATATCTTTGACAGGTATTCTTCTGATTCACCTTCTGACCGTCACAGCTCAGATGGGATTCATTTGAGACAGGCCTAAATTGTTTCTATGTACTTCCACAGTGGTCTTCCTATTCATTGCTTTTACTATGTTCTTTTCTGCTCTCTGCTCTGTACATGTGGAGAGATCCAGCAGCACTTGCTTAACAGTTAAATGAAGCAGCTTGTCTGTATTATAAGCTGACAGGATAATGTGAAGGTGATATTGAGAGAACCCTTTTCTGATGTTAGCCCTGCTTTCCCTAAATGTGATAAAAATCAAAGTAGAAGAGCTGGAAATAGGAAGCAATGGGACAGACTGGACATTGGCTCAAGGTGACAGGAGTTCATCTTGGTGAAAGTGTCTCGTGTTGGAAATACAAATGGAGGACTCACTGTGGAGGTCAAGAGTGGGAGAGTCCTTGGGGATGCTTCGAGGGTTAAGTGAAGGAAGTGGTGAAAGATGGCCAGGGAAGGTTTGCAGAGGCAGGAAAGAGGGCTGAGGTAGATGGAGAACCTGCCAGGGGAAGCAACAACCAGCAGAAGAGATTCCACGGCAGCCCTGGAGGAGAATGTCAGGGAAGACTTTTCTGACCGAATCTCGGCGAGGGCAGTTGGGCCAAATGCATTACCTTAGCCATGAGAAAACATGTTCAACAACAAAGCTCACCCTCTTCAAAAAAGTATTAGAAAAGAAAGGGAGTTAAGACAGTAATAGAAGATAAGTCAGAGACCTACAGAAGAGAACTAAGGAAGGAATACCCAGGGTATAGAACCCAAATAGAAATGGTTTCCAGAAAGACTTAGCTGGGGAACAGGAAACAAGGTAACAGAGAGTCTTGAGTTACTTTCTATTGCTATGAAGAGACTCCATGACCAAGGCTACTTATGAAAGAAATCATTTAACTGGGGGCTTGCTTAAAGTTTCAGAGGGTGAGTCCATAACCTCATGGCAGGGAGTATAGCAGCAGGCCAGCAGGCATGGCGCTGGAGCAGGAGCTGGGACCCACAGCAGGAGAGAGAGAGGGAGAGAAAGAGAGAGGGGAGAGAGAGAGAGAGAGAGAGAGAGAGAGAGAGAGAGAGAGAGAGAGAGAGAGAGAGAGAGACTGTGGTGTTTGGTCAAAGCTTACCGCAAGTAAACTCCTCCACCTCTTCCACAGTTCCTAATTATTCCCAAAACAGTCCACTGGTGAGGGACCAAGCATTCAGATATATGAGTCTATGAGGGTCATTCACACTCAGCCCAACACATTGGCCAATAGTTAAATGAGATCAGCAATAAATGAAAATAGGGGATTTGAATTCATAAGTCTTGCTTTCCATTTTCATCTTGTGTTTAATTGTAAACAGAAAGAATTCCTCTATATTCTTTGTTAGCATTTTGATTTGGCTATTAAAAAATATTTTACTGTCCACAATCCTCACCGTAAGTCTAAAGGCAAGCCTGTGTTCTGTCCTGCTGTAAGTCCTTCTCTCCATCCCCACGGGCAGCCTTGTCTTTGCGTTGAAATGATGCATGCCTCCAACTCTCCTGTGGTTTGTGTAGAATGTATCTGGCAAATATTTTTGCTGAAGTCACACTTGACATATTTTTTGTACTACTTTCATTAGTTTCTGTTCTTCAGTGACTTCGAACTTTTCTTCCTCTCTATCCTTTTCTCTCATTGATTGGCACTTTGGATCATCCTTTTCCTTCTCTTTCCTTGGCATCCCATCATGCTTTCACCAGATGCTTTTTGTCAATTTGAACCACAAAATTCTCACTCCTTTTCTATTGGCCTTGGAAACTGTTAGACTGGAGCAGGAAGATGATCCTGTGGTTGAAGGCACTTGCCATCAGGCCCGATGATCCGAGTTCAATCCCTGAAACTCACAAGGGAAGAGAGAAATGACTCCCACAGGCTATCTTCTGGCATCCATACGTGCAACATAGCATATATGCTACTCTCCCATAGACACAAAATAAATCAATATGGAAAGCTATTTAAGTGGTTTAACTATTGTATTTCATTGATAAATAGAAATATAGAGGCAATTTAATATTCACTTAAATACTTTGTCTTAGATTACTGTCCCCTTAAACATGTCTTACATTTCATGTATATAATTCAACATGCATTGATGACTTTTCTTTGTCTAAACTCAAGTGAGGCCCTCACATATTTAGCATTTGGTCACCTACGTGATGAGGATATACACACTGAGGGATGAGCCTTTTGCAGAAAGTGCCTGTGAACCTCCCAGGAAGGTTGTATCTCTTTAGTTAAGGTCTCATTTTTCTTATCTATGAAATAGGAATAAGAGTATGTATCTCACAGAACCATTTATAGAATTAATAACATACACATATATTTTATACAGTAATCTAGGCCATAGGAATACTCAAAATAATTGCTATTAATATTTAAAATTTTGTGAAGGTGATAGTTTTTCATGGTGCTTCTATGTATCTTGTGATAGCTTCTGTCCCAAATTACCTTTTCAAGGATAATTGCCTAGCAAACAGCCTTGTAAGATAGAGGGAGTGACTTCCTCGGGGTAGAAAGCGAAATTTGTTTCTCTAATAGGATAATGGAAATGCAGTCCCCTTCAGGGAAAGGTGGGGCTGGTCTGCTGGGGAAACAATGTGGTTTTTTCATTTCGAGCGAATCAGGCGCATTTCCTTCACCATCTGGCCTGTGTGTCTTGCTTTCCAGAGTTACCTGGCCAACTTCTAACCTGTGGCTCTGCACTACTGCAGCAGCAAGTGCCTCCTTCTACACTGAGGCTCTTTAGCTGCCCCCCAAATGGTGTGCACAGCATCTCCCTTGGCCACCCCTGCAGAGGCCCCGAGGGATTAGAGATGTGAATGGGAGGCTCCTGGTGCTCACAGTGCCAATAAGCAGTGTATATTATAAAGCTCTGATACCATCATTTTGTAAAGCATTGTTCTCAGTCTGGACATTGAACACTTTTATAATTCTGATTGTGAATGATATATAAGTAAGACAAGAATTTTCAATTTGACCTTGAAGGATTAGTTTTTATCCAACTGTGAGAAGTTTCAGGAATCAAGATTACTTCACGTTTAAAAGTTCTCTTTGTCCAGATATGAATAATATATATTGTATAAATCTTTACTATAGAATAATTATAAAGAATCATAAATACATTCAAATCTCCCATAAATGTTTTAGTATAAACAACAATCATTTAATAAAGCACATAATTTAAGATAGTAATTAACTAGTGAAAGTGTTAATGCAAAATAATGTTGTGAGTTTATTTATGTAATATTCAGTCTTTCTTGTGACTGCTTAGGGCTTATTATGATATGGACATATAGTTTCAAAAGGCACCAATTCTTGTCTGGGTGTGCACAAGATATCTAGTCACATCTCAGGACCTGGTTAAGGACATGCTTATGAGAAAATGTGATCCAGCAGTAAAAGAGAATGGGAAATGTGTCATGTGGGTCAAATGTGATCAGATGACATCAGTGCTGAGTATGTTTGCAAACTAAGAGTAAAATGAGACAAAATGGAAAAGTAAAAAAAAGTGAGTTGATGTAGGACTCAATACACAAAATAAAGGAGTTGGGTTTTGCTTTGATCCTCCAAGGAAAAGATGTGGTAGAAGGGAAGACGAATGCCCAGTGTGCTGTAACAGAGTAAAGGATGAGAGAAGTCAAGCCCTGGGTAGACTAGGATTCCTTGAGCAGACCACTAGCCATGTGACAGATGAATTAGCCATGAAAAAAGTTTAATTCAGAAGCCAACAAATGACTTAGGGGTGGGGGAGCTAAGAGCCTTATTCTTCTAAATGAAAAAATTAGTAGAAAATGGAAAAGTATTAAAGAGAAGAGAAATATGAAGGATCTAGTAAGCCAAAATTCCTCTGATATGGGAAGAAGATTCTGTACGTTTGCCATGGTATGAAGCAGAGCTTTCTTATGGTTTTAGACCACAGGGGCCACTGTCTGTGGCAAAGACAAAGTCATGCCTATGTAAAATGAACACGTGACTGTGCACACAGTGGTTCTAAACCATACCATACTTTGATGTTCAGTCATGCTATCAGGCATATCTGGGCAAAAGAATAGACAACAGAAAAAAATCCACAAAGGCCAGAGAGAATGGAAGCCAGAAATTCAAATTTTATAGTTCATTGTCAATACTACTTCCTGTCCTATTTCTAGGTGAGAATAGACAAGAAGATGCATTGATAAAAATGCCTCGGTTTGGGAGATACGGCCAAAATCTAAAGCATAACCCTGTTTAAAATCATCAAAGTGTCAGGCATTTTTTTCAGTTGTACATTCCATCTATATTTATTATTCTGTTAGATAAAGCCTCTTGTCATTAAACTCCAGGCAAAGCTGTTAACAAGGAAATTCAAATCTGTACCTAGGCTTAATTTTTTAATACTGCTTCCTCTTTGATCTCTGCATCTCTGAAAGTAATTATGGGTCTGGTTTGATGCCCTGCCACTGTGTCTCTGCTTCCATCGCCCTCTCGGTGTTGTGTTTTTAAAGAGGAAGTTTTTTGAGTCTAACACAAGCTTAATTTTAGTTAGTTTATTGAAAGGTGCCACCTTCTACTTCCTGTTGCTTCTTGGGTCCTTTCATTCTTTGTCTCATGAACGAGCACAATTGCCGCCTCTACATTCTGAAAATATAGCTTGCAGAATGAGTTTCCTAGGCATGTAATTTTCAAAAGTGCCAGATATAAGAATGGCTCTAAAGCCATTTGATGAGTTCTCTGTTACATCTCCTCATTTTCTTCCTTCCCAAAGAGATTTTTGATTTTTTTCGCTTAGAACATGCTTATCAGCTTAACGCTCTGCAGCATCATTATGTTGTGAAGATCTGCTTCTGTGGCGGCAAGTGCCAGAGCCTTGAGTGAAGCGCTTGCTAATCATGTTGCACTAAGCAAATAAAAGACAGAACCGACCTAATCTTGCTTGCCTAATATCAGTTTCTGCAGACTTCAAGTGTAATGTTCTAATCACTGGCGCAAAACAGCCAATTAATTTGCTTTCCCTATGTGTTTTTAGTGGCCAAGATGCATAGGGGAACAGTCCGTTCGGCCATAATCACGCTCCACAAAGATGGGAAATGTTCCCTTTGAGCTTCCAATCATTAGGCCAGCTGAAGTGAAGACAAACCCATTGACAAGTGAGAATGGCAATAATTTATTTTCTATTGATGGGTTGTGACAAATCATGTCGAAGCAGTGGCTGCGGACTGTGGGGCTCTGCTAAAGAAGACTGTGATGAGCAAAGATGAAACCTTTCACAGCTCATTTAGTCCAAATGTAGCCACCTGGGTGGTGAATCGGTTCAACATACCAGCCCAGGCATTCCAGCACAAAATTAGATCACTAACAGGCAGGCCATACAGGGGTTCCTGGAAGGCATTAATCAACAGGGCTGAGCTGTCAAAATGCAGACTTTGAAATTAAGAAACACCAAACGGATGGAAATGTGGCAATGCTGTCAAAAAAATCAAAAATGTGATTCCTACGGCAGGATTCTAGGCACCGTGAAAAAGCTTAGAAGAAAAATGAGTTGTAAAGGGGTAAAGAGAGACATTACCCTTCATGAAAATGTTCCTAAGGTATTTATACATTTAATTATTATAAGCAGCATGATGTATGTGGACATGAACACACCCCTTTTCAAGTCCACACTGATAGGTCCGATTACATCCAACCTCTCCTTAGAACCCCATAGCATAGTTCATCTCTTATTTAAATTTCCCTTATACCCAGACCTGCCAATGTGCGGAACATTTGGTATCTCAGCTGCCTCTGAATACCAACACTTCAAATCACAGAATTCTTGGGCTTGCACAAACTATTTTCTTAGCACTGTTTTTAGTAGAACAGCGATTTCTTGAATTTGGTATTCTGAACCTGTTTGCATGGGTCTGTTTGTGGGCCTATGTGTGTTTCTGGGGTTAAATTTTTATCAGCATAACATTATGGGTTTATTATCTGTGTCCATATTATAAAAAGCATCTAATGCCATAAATGAATCCACATAGCCAGAGCTTCTAAAGATAAACAAAATTTTGTTAAGCAAAAGAATGCAAACATTTTATTACCTAAAAAATGAAGTCTAAATCCTAAAGATTGTTTTCTTTTCTAAGAACCTCATTTACATGTGTCTTAAAGGGTGACCTGTGGATCACATATCAGAAGAATCTAGAATACTCATTGAAAACACTTGAGATCTACTGTAGACAAATCTCTGAGCTGGGCCTGAGAACTAGAAGACTTGAAATCTGTGACAATGATACTTAAAGACTATTTTTTTTTTTTAACTTTTAGCAATAAGCTCTAGACCATTTTGAACTTCAGATGCTTGTTTCTTTCCACTACGTCAAACATAACTCCTCTCAGGCAAGCCGTCCCCAGTTTTCACAAAACTGATATATTCACAGTTCTGTGCATTTAATCATGCAGTCCTCTTCCTGTAGAATACTTCCCTAACCCCCAAGCCACACCCAGCTTTCCCAGCCTCTGAGAGTCAGCTCAGATGCACACTCCTGTGTAAAGCGTCTGTGTAACTCTCAGCTGACTATGACTGCTCTGGCCTCTGTGTCTGTATCTTTCCCCGCATTACCACCGCGCCTTTCTAGGCAGTTACCTTTCTATACGCTTTATCTCAGATGCCAGGTATTTCCCTCCTCCAGGCTCATGTTTTACATGTTCTTTAATACCTCATTACACCCACCTCGTCGCCTTGTACTGTGCACAGTAAATGTTTGCAGAATTGAACTGCTGAATAATAGATGTCAGTTCATTAACATCTAAGCTTTATACTTTCAAGTCATTCATGGAAGTAAGTGTTCTTTACTGTGTGTTCAGAGTTCTCATTAAAATCTTGTAGTAAGTCTTATTGTGAGCAGTGTGTGTGTGTGGTGTGTGTGTATGTGTATGGTATATGGGTGTACAAATGTGTATGTATATGTGTGTTTGTGTGTATGTGTGTGAGTGTGTATGTATGTATGTGGGTGGTGTGTGTATGTATATGGTGTATATGTTTGCATGTGTGTACAAGTGTATATGTATGTGAGTGTGTGTGCTGTGTGTCTGAGTGTGTATATGTATGTGTGTATATGTGTATTTGCGTTTGTGTGTGTTATGAGTGTGTGTGCAAGTATGTGCATGTGGGGGGGGCTGTTATTTTACTTGTTTGTTTTACTTATCTGTAGTTTATCTTTGCAATTTTGTTTTGCCTTATATTTCTTGTTAGCCTTACAGATATGTTCTCTGAGAGAATGTTAATATTTTAATTCCTTGGCTGATACACATTTATAAAATGAATTAATTGTGTTGGAAAAAATAAAATATAAGCTACTACCATAGCCTATTTATTTTGTAAATATTTCACTTATTAATGGTAACAGAAAAGTAAGAATTATATGCCTTTACACATTTGTGGGTTTAGTGTAGTGTTTCCGTAGCTATAATTATACCAGATATGACTAATACAACAGATCATAATAGCATAAAGCATAGGAACCATTGTTTGAGAAACAAAATTGGCCTGACTGTGAGCAAAGAAATGTGTTGCTTGGCTCCTCTATTGTCAAGAAAGTTTAGATGAGGTAACAGGCGAATGTCGTCGGTCTCACGTGGTGCCATTTTCTTTGTGTTAATGCTGTGGCTTTGACAACACAGAACCGTGTGAAAGAGTGTTTACAAAGTACGTGAGGAAGACAGACAGCCAGGCTCGCTCCAGTCCATTCAGTTCGTCTTTAATGGCAATCAGTCTCAAGGAACAAGAGATGAGGTGACACTCACTTGAGTGCAGAAGACTATCCACGCAGAGTAGGACCTGAGCCTCGGGCTGTTCAGGATAGTTCCGGAGGTCTGGGGAAGGATCCTTCTAGTTTAAGGCCGTCTGTAAATACCCTCTTCTCACGCCTCGGCTTGTTGAGGACTGATGTGAAAAGAGCTTTCTGAGGAGCACATACCTCACAAATGTCTGTCTCCATGTAGGGGGCATTTCAGTGGGTTTTGCTCTGAAACAGTTGATAATAGAGTTAGAATAGAGTATGTTACTTCATTTTTATTTATATTACATTTTTGGTCATGGGTACCCAGGGAACTCCTAGATATAACTAAAGCCTAATTAGAGAGAAAAAAAAAAAAAAAACATTGCTGTCTTGATTTCCAAATTGGAGAGTAAAACAACAACAATTCCTGATATAGCAACATGACATCATTTCCAAATAAATAACTGACTTGGAAGAGAGCACCCCCTTCTGCAAGCACCCTTCCAGACAGCAGTGAAGTGCTGTCTATAGATCCAGGTTGGTCCTCTGCCATTCCTTCCATTGTGGAGGGGTATCATCCCCAAAGCCATTCTCATAAATCTGTGGCACTAGAGGACAGATTAGTACAAAAACAGTTGCTATAGAGTGAGAAGACTTTACAGGAGAACAAAAGGAGTGTGGCAGAACAGAGGAAGAGATGAGAAGAAGCCATGGTGTGAGTGTGGGAGGGCTTTGAAGTAGGAGAAATACTTGGGCACTGGACTAAAGTTTCACAAAATTGACTTCATGCTATTTATGATACAAAAATCAGAATAATTTTTCAAGAAGATATCCAAGAAGGATTCTTTTTTATATAATTTAATTTAATTTTATTATCAGCCATGGATTCCCTGTCCCCCTCCTCCCTCCCGCCCCACCCCTGCCCTCCCCCAGCCCACCCCCACTCCCATCTCCTCCAGGGCAAGGACTCCCCTGGGGATTCAGCTCAACCTGGTAGACTCAGTCCAGGCAGGTCCAGTCCCCTCCTCCCAGGCTGAGCAAAGTGTCCCTGCATAGACCCCAGGCTCCAAACAGCAGAAGGATTCTTTGATAGCACTGGAAAACACAAATAAGCAGAAACTAACCTGTCCTTTAGAATGTACTCTACCCATTCTGTCAGCAGAAATGAATCAACTCTGACCTACCCATAAAACCTGAAAGATGAAAGGAGTATAATCAAAGCCAGATGAAAAATCAGCAATTAAAAAGAGCGTGTGGAAACTGGGAGTGTTGAAGGAATCGTTCTCCAGGGCTGCAAGGGCATAGATAGCAAGACTGCAGGAATGATCAAAACTAGCTCAAAGAGACCTGGAGTAAGTGAGATGACCCAGGGCATCCAGCCTTGCAACCTGAGTTCAGTCCCCAATTTCTGAAGCCCACATGGTGAAATTTTACATATTATCCTCTGACCACATGCATGTGGCATGTGCACAGGTGTGCATGCATACATGTGCGTGCATCTACACACACACACACACACACACACACACACACACACATACACACACTAAGTAAGTAAACATAAGATAAATGTTAAAAGGGACACAGAGGAAGGATACAGAATAAAAACCAAACTGGAAAAAATCAGGGAAGAAGTTAAAGGGAAATGAGAAATCATTACAGACACAATAAGTCCATTGATAGCAATAAAATTTAGAATATACACTCCTAAAAACAAAGTCATGGAAGATGCGACTGAGAGATACACACTCAGAAAATGAAGACTCGCCTGGGGAGCTAGCTCTGTTGGTAAGGTGTTTCCAGCACAAGCGTGAGAACAGAGTTGATCCCTGCACACATGTGAAAAGCTGGGTGTAGTGATGGAAGCTAACGATTCCAGGACTGGGGAGTGTGTGTTAACTATTCTATCCAAGTTAGTTCTGAGTTCAGTGAAAGACCCTGTCACAGATAAGCAATGTGAAGAGCTACAGAGGAGGACACCCAACATTGACCTCTGACCTCCACATGCACATACAATTGCATACACCACACACGTGTGCACATGCACACATACACATACACGCATAGGCACACAACATAGAAGAGAGATCTTATAAGCATTTCACCAAAAAAATTATGCAATAAATGTTATAGAAGTGATGGGTATGGCAGAAAGATACAAAATTAGTGTTTTGAAGAAACTAGAATAGAACAAAAATCAGACATTTTTTTTTTTTTGTTTTTTTTTGTTTTTTTCGAGACAGGGTTTCTGCGTACTTTGCTTTCTGGAGTCACTTGTAGCCAGGCTGGCTCGAACTCACAGAGATCGCTGTCTGCTCCCAGTGCTGGATTAAAGGTGCGCACCGCCCGGCAAATCAGACATTTTTTAAAAGTCCCTGAGAATAGTATGAGCTATATAGCTTAGGAAAACTATAAAAAAAAAATTTACACCAAGACAGATGTTAATACAGCTTCTAGCCTTGAAGGATGGAACTATTTGACATTCTAGCTGAAACAGCAAAAAATAAAAAAGGGAGAGGATGAGGGTGTGCCGTAAGTTTTTACAAAGTGACGTCTAATGCCATAGAGCAATGTTCTTGGAATATGGATTTTAAGCATAAAAAATATCATAATGTAAAGATAGCATTATCAAACAAATGAAGGCTTAAAAATTATCAACAATACCATTAGCAAGGGAAGAATCAAAATAAAATAGTATGTAGGTACATGTGAGATCAAAAAAATCCTGGTTAAGTATTATTAAGCCATAGAGTGTAAGAATAAACCCAGCCGGGCGGTGGTGGCGCACGCCTTTAATCCCAGCACTCGGGAGGCAGAGCCAGGCGGATCTCTGTGAGTTCGAGGCCAGCCTGGGCTACCAAGTGAGCTCCAGGAAAGGCGCAAAGCTACACAGAGAAACCCTGTCTCGAAAAAAAAAAAAAAAAAAAAAAAAAAAAAAAACCTTAACCTAAAACTTACCTAAAAAATATTTAGCGGTTGGGACCCTTAATCCATACCGGAGAGAAGGGAATCTGTACGAGGAGGGTACATGAGTCAGAAAGGCAAAGCTACAAGAAAACTGTTCGAAAAAAAAAAAAAAAAAAAAAAAAAAAAAAAAAAAAAAACAGAAGGAAAGTACGGGACAAGTCAGAAGGACCATTGATGTGCTAGCAAATCTTTGACAACTGGTTTTTAAAAGATGCCCCTTTTAGCACTTGTTTTGGCTAAACAGAATTGTTTTATATTAATACATATGTGTGTATATAATTTCATATATGTATATGAGCACATGTGTGTATATGACATAATTATATATGTATGTATAACAATTGATATGACAATTAATGTATACTATATATTTGTGTATATGTTTATATGTGTTTATATATAAATATGTATGTGTGTGTCCATGAATTTTAAATACATAGTGAAGAAACATTTCTCCAAAGTTTAACAATTTTCCCTTTTGTACCATTTTTTCCTTCACTTGTTATTTGTTATTGAATATAGCATGTATGAAATTATTCTGCTTTTGAATATACTTCCATTTCCTTTGTCTCTGTGTAAAGATGGTCACAAATATTGAAATTATTTCTAGATGGTGAGATTTAGTGGTTGACTTTCCTCTGTATACAAAGGCATATGAGTGGTTTTGTGCTTGAATAGTTCCACATGCCCAGAAAAATAGGGCACCTCTGTGGTGTCTTTTGTGTACTCTTCCTTCCCATCTCTTCCTGAAGAAAAACCACTAGAAGGTGGAAGCATGCAGTCAATATTGTAGGATGCTCACTAATATCTGAGAGGGTTACAGAACAGTGAAAGGAAGACATTTCCCTTAGAGCATTCAGTTAACATGGTTGTCTCTGGTTCACATTTACTTGAATGTTATGCCAACTCTGCAACAGAAAAGGGATTTATAACGAATCAAGCTGTGATATTTTTAGGTAGTTCTCTTATTCCTCATTCACAGATAATCCACAGCTCTTTCATCCAAGTAAGTAGTAATTTTCTATTTGAATGTTATTTAGGGTATAGTACAATGCCACTGGAAACCGCTTTAACGTAAACTTAAATTCTAAAGGGGTAAAGTATGGGTCCATAGTATGATTTTTGAATATATTGTGGTGTATGCCACTATTTGATTTAAAAGAAATCTTTGACTACATTGGCTGTTATCAGAGAAGTACAATTTGGTTATATTTGCATAAACCACACGGCTCTGATTACAAAATGAAGAAATTATGAAATTGAAATATTTGATACATTTACTGTGACTTACATTTTATAAAATACTTTGCTCTACACAGTGAACTTTTTAAGCTGAATCAGTTGTTCACAGACTTAGTTGCTTATCCAAATGTTCACATATACTGGTAGTTCTTGACTTGCTTTTCCTAAGATACCTTTGTTTGTGAGACCCCTGTTACATGGCTATGATAGGGTTAACTCGTTTTACTGCTTTTTTATGATAAAAGCCAAAAATGTGAAGACTATGTATCATTTCAAGATTGTCAAGGTTCCCAACTTGGTATATTACTTCTCAAAGTCTATCCAAAGATAAAAGGGTAAAAGTGATGGTCAGTTATGAAATCTGTGAGGAGATGAGCTATATGTTGGGTAATTTACACTGTGTGTGCTACTAGGTCCTCAAATATCTGCTAAACAGGCAGGCTTCTGTTTGTACTTGCTTTGCAATCTAATTTACTTCTTTTTCATAAAAATTCAAGGACCCTATTATTCCCCTGCTAGGTGTCTTTAGTAGGAATACATCTTTACTTTAATTATAGATTGGAAATGCTTTCTGAAAACACAATTTTTTTGTTTCTTAAAATTAATCACAATATAATCACATAGCTGTTCATTCACAGTGTGGACCATTAACACCTTCTAAATGGCTAGTACCAAATGGCTCACTATAATTGCTTTTGCAACTTTTAGTTTTGTGTATTATTTTGTCCTCCAAGGTAAAATGACAGAGTGAGAATACTGCATAAAAACCAAGATCATCAGTCTTTCGCTGCCTATCACCTTGTTTATGCTTAACCAAGCATTTATTTATTAGTTCTTAATGGTGAGGGCTGCAAGGTTACTACACCTGAGAGAAAAACCTGTAAGACAGGCTTCCTAATTAATCACTGGGAGGGTTGGGAAAGGTCTAGCTATTTCTGTAAACTGAAGCATTTATGTACTGTATTGCAAGTGTTGATCATGAAAACAGTGGGTAATCCCAATTTCTCTCAATTCTACAGTCCCATTAGGAATAATGAACCCCTTACATGTTTCTCTGTGTGTACATGGATGCCATCATTAAAAGCAGGGCCTTTGGGGGCCAGTGAGACGGCTCAGAGGATAAAGTTCCTTACTGCCCAAACTTGACAGTCTGAGTTCACTGTCTGATATCCACATGATAGAAGAAGAAAACTGAACACACAAGGTGTCTTCTGACTGGTACACACAGTGAAACACATGTGTGCCTGGACACATACACAGAAAAATGTAAAACAAAACTAAGGCCTTTGTCACCTGAGGATGCGGGGATAGTTCTGAGAAATTCCAACAGTAAGATCAAGTATATCTTAGGAATAATATCATGGCACCCATGGTGCTCTGGATAGAAGACCTTCATCTCACAACAAAAGGCTCCAAGACAGAAAAAAACAAGAACAGCAAACCATGGCAGCTTAAAGTTATCATTTCCATGGCCACTGTGGCAGGTCACGTCAGGTGGAACATATCCCAGTGGATGTTTTTGCTACATCCACACACAGAACTACAGTGCATGTGTGGTAGTGCTTTTGAAATCCTAGCTTCACTGATAATGACAACTCTTTGCAGACGGTTCGGTTCCCAGTGGGGGCATAAAAAGCCCTGCACGCTGCAGCCATGATTGCATGTGTATTGAGGACTCACACGTGGTTCTCCACCTGGCATTTGTTTTTCACCTATTGTGGGGTACAGTCGTAAGCAGAACACTTAAGAGATGTGTCAAGCCCTTCCCTTTGTGGGGAGGGACTGCTGGCCGGGTTTCTGACATTTAGACAGATAACTGCCTATGCCACACTGCTAGAATATTTGACCTCTTAAACACATTAATGTTTATTTAAAGAGGAGCCCATGCAAACAACACCCCAGGTACAGCCTGCCTCTTCCTGCGTTCATGCTTTTCTACTAAAGCACAGTAGTCCAGGACATCTCATCCTCCAAACGCTACATCTTTCGTTCCTCTCTCCCCTTCATCCTCTTCTATATCCTCACATTTCCGTTTAATTTACAGAAAGTGCAGCAGTGTCTTCTAAGCGCTCTACAGCTGTCCAGGTGCGTGTCCACTCCTGAGAACACTGAAGGCTGTGGTACCGAGGACACACTTCATGTCACTAAAGACAGGCATCTTCCAAGAGTGCTGCTGCTTTCTGTCTTTATATTAGCCAGGGATTCTGTGAGTCACTTCCAGAGCCTCAAGCACCTGTCCCTCCACTTCAAAGACAAACACTTCATTTTGTATGTTTTGAACTTGCACAAGATATTTTTGAACACTTTAAGAACACTTAAGAACTATTTTTAATATTTTTTTATTTTTTGAGATTATAATTACATCATTTCCCCCTTTCATCCCTCAACCCCTCCCATGTAAGTAAGCCTCCTTGCTCTTTTTAAAATTTATGGCTTCTTTTTCTTTAATTGTTATCACACACACACACCAATCTTAAATACATCCTTCTAAGTCTGTATAATGTTTACAGGGATGACCATTTGGTGTTGGATAACCTAGCTTTAAGTTCAAAATAATTACTTAAGGCTTGATATATGTGTTAAATGTTGTGTGTATATATATATATATATAAATGAAATAGCAGCTTTAAGAAGCAGTAGATATGTGCTTTCCACATGAGAGATAGAGTGAGAGTGGTGGGGGACAATCAAAGCTCTGTGTATGTGTGTGTGTGTGTGTGTGTGTGTGTGTGTGTGTGTGTGTCTGTGTGTCTGTGTGTGTCTGTGTGTGTGTTTGATTTTTTAGTATTTTATAAATTAATTTACTCACATATATATGAAACCAAATATAACATATACATGAGAGCTGATAGAAATAAGACTGGATGATAATGTTTGCCCTGGAATAAAAAAACTCTGTGAGTTGGTTTAGTTCAATTTGTTTTGCTTCCTTTTAGCAAAAGTAAAAGCAAATGGGCAGTGGAAGATATAGCCTCATGCAGTTTGCAGTCTCCAATCCAAAGCTGTAGTGTTGGTTCTGTGGTGTTTGGACTATTATCTTCCTCCTCCACTGTTTCCTTTGGCATTCCTCATAAGCATAGACATACTGACATCCAAAGTCTCGGAAGCTAGCTCAGTGGGGAAAGGCACTTGGCAGAACACACATCCACACACCGCACGTGCGCGCGCACACACGCACACACACACACACACAAAAGTAAAAATGTTTCAGTAGTAGGAAATGCAGCAAGAGGAAAGGGAGTGGAAACCAGCTACAGTTGAGAGAGAACTGCTCGGAGGGTAATAGTTTATGTCTGGTGTTACGGTTGGTGGTTGTTGAGTTGCTGGCTTCCACCTGAAGTTAACCTGAGAGGAGGAGCAAGTGCACATGTTTAGATGGGGTCTGTAGGTTCATTAGCAGGGGGGTTGCAAAAGGACAAGACAGCAAGCACTAACAATGCACCATCAAGTCAGGTCACAACACACAAGGGAAGTGCATGCCAGCAAGAAGGCCTAGGAAACCAAACCTAAGAACTCATCCTGCAGAGGAATTAAGGAAATGACACTCTCCTCACAGCCATACTTCTAGATGGGACCACCTCACAGAGACATGAACTTCAATGGCAAGGCAGATTCCAGTGGCCCCAAAACAATACGTCCACAGAAATGTAGGTGCTAGCCATTGCTTGTCAGGTGCAGGGCACAGAGATGGCCAGGGATGCAGAGACCATGGACAGGTCCCTGCTAGCATATCAGTATATGTCACTGTGAACATTGTAATCTACCCACGAGTAGGACCACAGAGGAATAATGCAGCCATATTCTGTTAAGGAAAAGAAGCTTATATAAGAGAAATATGAGTTATGATTGTGACTGGCAAAAAAATATCTTGGTCCTATAATATAATACTTGATTCTATAAAACATACTTGGGCTTTTAAGCATTCACTATGTATGATTTATAGTACATGTGTTATATATAATCAATGCCTTATTGTTTTTTCTTAAATATTTCAAATTGAAAATTCTCATTTTAAAAAAATGTTAGTAATGTCTTTTGTGTTCTCTTTATATGAAATCCGTTTTAAATTCTGCATTAGAATTTATTGAATAGGTGGATTAAAGAGACCCTCAATGCTGTAGTGGGGTAGATGTTGATGCCTTCTCTTGTTGGAAAAGAATTGAAGATGATCAGTATACATTTACTTCTGATTACAAGCCAGATTCCTTCATGAGAAAATAAATCAAATGGAGAAATTCTAAAAATCAGCTTTAAAGAATTAGTCCACACAGGGTATAAAAAGAATATTGATTTGTAGTCAGTACAAATTCTACCTCTACTATTTTGCTCCATGGCATTAAGTCTTTTTATCTCTCATTTTCCTGATTTATTTTTATTTCTATTTATGTGTACGTGTGAATGTTTGTATGAGTATATGCCTCCTGTATGCAGGTGCCCAGGGAGCCAGGTCCTCTAGAGCTGGAGTTACAGGTGTGAGCGACTAGACATGAGTGCTGAGAACCAGACAGGTTCTCCGAGAGAGCAGTAAGTGCTCTGAGTTGCTCCCCAGGCCCCTTCATCTTCATCTCAGTGTCTTGTCTCCAGCCGAGAGCACATCAGAAGACCTGCATTTATACAGATTGGGTAAGATGACCGAGGGGCATTAAGTGTTCCGGTGCCTGGTGTGTAGGTAGTCAGGGAAGGTTAGCTTAAGAACCCAAGAAATGCATTTTAAAACAGACAAAGGTGGTTAGATGTGATTTTCTTGGTGTGAAGATTCAGTGAGGAATGGTTGACAGTAGGAGAGTAACAAATGAAATCTCGTTAGTCGAAAGCATCGCATAAATGGCGCACGGCAGTTGGTGGGAGTGAGGCTGCCCAGCTGCAGGTCATCCCGTTGATAGAGGGGAGAGCAGCCCAGAGCTCGGGGGTGAGACCATCTGAACCACTATGGAGTTGTAGAGTTTGAGGTAACCAGAAGATGGCTGGATATACCTCACACAGCTAGAGGCAAGTGAGCTTGCCAACAGGTCACAGATTCTCATAGGGAAGGAAACATGCAGGACTATATTTTCAGTTGCAAGACAGGACTCAGAAGAGACTCAAAGGAAAGTGTGTGGCCAAGAGACCGAGGGCCATGGCAGAGAGGGTAATGGGGACGGACCTTCAGTGCAGAGCCCAAGAAGGGCATAGTGAGGTGACATACATCCTCAGGCAGCTCTGTGGTTGGTTGTTTTTGCTCTTTTGGGGGGCCCACCACACAACTCCCAAATAAATCACACTCGGAGGCTTATTCTTAATTGTAAATGCCCAGCCTTAGCTTAGCTTGTTGCTAGCCAGCTTTCCTTAACTTAAATTATCCCATTTATCTTTTGCCTCTGGGCTTTTATCTTTCTCTTACTTCTGTATATCTTACTTTCACTCTTACTCCGTGGCTGGCTGTGTGGCTGTGTGCCTGTGTGACTAGACCCTGGCGTCCTCCTCTCCTCATTCTCTTGCTCCTTCTTCTTCCTTTTCTTCCCAGATTTCTCCTTCTATTTATTCTCTCTGCCTGCCAGCCCTGCCTATCCTTTCTCCTGCCTCGCTATTGGCCATTTAGCTCTTTATTAGACGTCAGGTGTTTCAGACAGGCAAAGTAACACAGCTTCACAGAGTTAAACAAATGTGGCATAAAAGAATGCAACACACTTTTGCATCATTAAACAAATGTTGCACAGCATAAACAAATATAGCACATCTTAAAACAATATTCTACAACATTTTCTCCATTTTGTGTAAATAAAAATGAAAGGTTTTAACTTTAATGTAGTTAAACCATATACAGAACAGCAAGTAAGAGTTACGTTTACAACATTCTGTCTGTCTGTAGTTAGCATATTGAGAGAAAATAATGCATTACCTGTCCTATCTTAGTGAACCCAAAGTTTTACACCTAATTTACTCTCTATCATAACTAAGAAAAATTGCAAAAATAGCTATCTAGTCAAGTCTGTCAAAGACCCAAAAGGATATAATATTATTGAACAACAGAGACATTTGGATGCCTTGACAGCCACCCAAAGTTCTTCTGCAAAGTTGGGGCATCCATCTTCAGCCTACAGGTCCAGAATATCTGGCAGACTTTTCAGTGAAGCAGGAATTTTGAAGGACTGCTCTGCCTTGTTTTGGCAAAGTTCAATAGTCTTTTTCCTGTGTGTCCTGCATGTCCAGCCTGCACAGCACATTCTCAGCAGTCAAAGGCAAGAACAATTTCTTTGCCTAATGGCTAACCTTGCTACAATGAATGTAAATTCCATAAGGAGTTTCCTCAGTGCCCATCATCTCTGAATAAATTGATGCTGCTAGGAGCAGATGTGTCTCGTCATGAAAAGCCCCAAGTTAACAAAACATTTTAAATGCCATATTCTGTAGGTCTTTGAAGTGTTTGAAAACCATTTAACTTTAAATATACCTATTTAATTTGAAAACATACCTAATGTGACTACAAGTTTAATTGTTATACATTAACTACTAAGCTCATTTCTTATTTATATATTGCATTTTAAATGAACTGCATTAAGTGAAATACCCCAAACAAGAGTAGAAACATACATACAGTGTAACAAAACTAACTTTAAATTTGTATGAATACACCAAATCCATGCCAATGCAAAATATCTGAGATTAATAGCTGTCTTTTAATCCTATATTCATATATTCCCCTAAGTGATAACAAACATCCATAACCCACCAAATAACCAAAAGCTCCCACACCCCTCTTGGGAATGTGGACATCATGTTCTCCATACTTCTTCATGCTGTTTGTGGACAGAGTATCTTTAGGTCCCTGAAAGAAAATTTGGGATAATGGCCAAGTCCTGGAAAGACCAGCTATAACCTTTGTTGATAGATACTATCTGTCAAGGTTCAGGAGGTCTTCCCTGATCAAATCTGATCTATCTCATTCCTGAAGGAATTCACAGCCTCAATCTGGGAGGAGGGGACTGGACCTGCCTGGACTGAATCTACCAGGTTGAGCTGAATGCCCAGGGGAGTCTTTGCCCTGGAGGAGGTGGGAATCGGGAGTAGGTTGGGGGAAGGGGGCAGGAGGAGGGAGGACAGGGGAATCCCTGGCTGATATGTAAAATTAAATCAAATTATAATTTTTTTTAAAAACGTCCATTAAAAAAAGGATGATACAGACATGGGTGGAGAGGAGTGAAGAGTGAAAGAATAAAGACTGCTCTGCCGACATGACATTGAGCTCTAGGCTGATGTCACGTTTAAATATCCAGGGAAGGTTTTCACTGCATATAGTAGTGGGCTTGGGAGCTAAGTAGTGTGCACCCGTGGGGACTGGGTCCTGTAACAGGGGACTGGGGTCCTGTACCGGGGGACTGGGGTCCTGTAACGGGGGACTGGGGTCCTGTAACGGGGGACTGGGGTCCTGTAACGGGGGACTGGGGTCCTGTAACGGGGGACTGGGGTCCTGTAACGGGGGACTGGGGTCCTGTAACACTGGGGTCCTGTAACGCTGGGGTCCTGTAACACTGGGGTCCTGTAACGCTGGGGTCCTGTAACACTGGGGTCCTGTACCGGGGGGACTGGGGTCCTGTAACACTGGGGTCCTGTAACGGGGGACTGGGGTCCTGTAACGGGGGACTGGGGTCCTGTAACGGGGGACTGGGGTTCTGTAACGGGGGACTGGGGTCCTGTAACACTGGGGTCCTGTAACGGGGGGACTGGGGTCCTGTAACACTGGGGTCCTGTAACACTGGGGTCCTGTAACACTGGGGTCCTGTAACGGGGGACTGAGGTCCTGTAACACTGGGGTCCTGTAACGGGGGGACTCCATGCTCCTTGCCGTTCCCCAGAACCACATTCTCCTCGCCGCCGATGCCTGTTGGTAAGCAAGGCTCACTTAAGCCGTCAACAACCTCTGCGTCTAGCTTCAGCCCTGGGATGTTCAGAGAACACTCTTATCTACCGGATAAGCAAGTACCCTTCTATCTCAATCCTTTGGGTGTCTCAGCCTCCAGATGCCTCACAATCAGCAAGTATCCATATGAAAAAATACTTTAAATAATCATTTCCTCAAAATAACAATCTATAAAACATAAATAGTAAATTTCTTTTTACCATAAAAGAAAATTAGATTATCATAAATAGAGGCTATAAATCATGTGTGATATGTCTGAGCTTTTTATGTACCATAATAACTAATCACTTGGCTATCAGGGCACTAGGGAAATTACAATAAATTATATTTTGTGGGATATGCACCACATGAATGAAACCCAGAATATTATAGAAGTGACCTTCACCTTGCATGATGTCATAGAAAAAAATGATGCCGCCCTAATAACTTCATAGGGTTAATTAGTTTCGGAGAACACACAAGAGGCAGCGATGTCACAGGGCTTTATTTTCTTTCCCGTGGGAAGTTGGGCTAATAAAAATGAAAAACATTTCAAGTAGCTGAGTAAGAAAGCAAAGTTGCACGGAGCAGAAGGGACTGCTTTGGCGCGTCCCCTCAGAAGGCCAGCTCCCTTTCTCTGTGAGCCGCGGATCTCTTTTGTTTTCATCCCTCCTGTATCTTTCCCAACTACATGTGGGAATCTTTTAAATAAGCGCAGCTTCCAGAACCTGCCCTGATGATGGAGTTGTTTTGTTTTTTAACTCGCCGATGAACATATATTCCTTTAGTCAGATAGGGAAGTGCAGATAAGGAGCCGTTTATCTGTATAAACTAGCTGCTTTGTTTGGTCTCTCCACTTGGAGCCCAGTGGGGGTGAGGAGAAGTTTCCACAGCCATGCTGATTTCACATGAATAGCTTTGCTGGTGTCAAGGGTGGCTGCAGTTCCGCACTGGCATCTGGGGTACAGAAGGCTAATTCTTCTGAATAGAGCCATTGATGATTACATTTTGGGGGAACTTAATCATAGAGTAATTAGGCTTTAATTCTTACAAAAACTTACAATTAATTGGATCTTTTATACAACTTTTTTGTTTGATTTAAAGTACTGTGTAGGTTAGTTAGAGAAACAATTTAAATGTGGTTTTAATTAGAATTGTTTTATGATTTTAATGAGTCTTAAAAGTCTTTTGATGAGCAGACTGTATGATTATGGTATTTCAAATGATTGGGTAAATGCATACTTTTGTAATTTACCTTTTAGGAAACTGTATTTTTTATGGGAACTATTATTTTTTTCATGATTTATTGTTTCATTTTAGTTTCAGTTTTAGTGGGAATGGATGCTTAGTCCTGCCCCCAAACACCCAAATATTTTCTTTCTAGAATGACATTGAACTTTCATGAAATCAAAAGCATCAGGCAGTAGCCTAATACTGCAGTTAAATTTAATCATAAAAAAAAAATTTGTTTTTATAATAAAGGAGTCTGATTACTTCTAAAACTTTTAGCTAGGAATTTAAGTTTTTACATAACTTGGCATAGATAAGTTACTTGCAAACAGGATGTCGTTCAGGAGGAAAACAAAAAATGAGGTTTTGCGCACTGACTTGAAATGTTTCATAGAATTTAATATTGAATTACCGACTTTTTAAGGTATTGTCAGAACAACTAAAAGTGAGTACTCTCAATAAATGTGAAAAACTTTTAAATATTATTATAAGGTTATTTTTCCTTTTTGAGTATGTCTCATTCTTGTCCTTGCTACATAAAATAGCCAGTACTTGAGGGTTTTCTGCTGGCTTTCAAGGCTCCGTAGTAGACAAGGGATGTCCTAACACACATTTTCACTTCCCACTTTCTACGGCACCGATACATTCTACCTGGAATTCCATCCTTCTCTTTCCAGCTTAGGTCAAATTATTTGCATGTGCCTGAAAATCAATCAAAACAATTCACATATCAAAAGAATATAGGAGAAAAAATCTAGTCATAGCTGTAGATACTGCAAAACATCTAACTAAATCATAGCTCAACAAGAACTCGGTAAATTAGGAATGAAAAGAAACATACTCATTTTGATTATGAAAAGCCCATAGTTAACATGACACAGATTGGACAAGAATGTCTTGTCACTTCATTTACTACTGTACTCAGTATCTTTAGTACACTAAGACAAGAAAGAGAGAAAAGACTTTCTATTTGCAGATGAGCAGATTCTATATAGAAAATTCCAAGGAACCCATAAATAACTAGGAAATATAATAAATTTAGCCATGATGCAGAATAAAAAGTCAATACAAAAATTTATCTCTACATACTAGTAAAAGGCAATTTACAGTAGAATATTAATTGTACATTTCCATGTAGAATAGTATAAAATGTTCAGAAATAAACATAACAAAGTATGTAGATTACCTCCCTCTATAGTTAAAACCATAAAGTAGGAGCTTGAGAGATGGCTTAGTGGATAAGAGCACTAGCTGCCTCTCCAGAAGACTCGGTTCAATTCCCAGCACCCATGTAGTGACAACCACTTGTACCTCCAGTTCAGGGAAACTGATGCCTTCCTCTGGCCTCCTAGAATACCAGACACACTCATGATACATAGACATACATGCAGGCAAAACATTCAAAACACATAAAATAAAATAATAATAATAACAAAATTTAAAAACCTGTAAAATATGCCAAGCATGGTGGTACATACCTGCCTTTAATCCCCACACTCCTGAGACAGAATCAGGTGGATCTCTATGAGCTTGAGTCTAGCCTGGTCTACATAGAGAGTTCAAGACAGGACTACATCCTAAGCTCCCATCTCAAAAAGAACAAACAAACAAAAAATCCTGCAAAATACCACCAAAGAAATGAAAAGACTTCAAAAGAGAAGTGAAATGAATAAATTGAGGACACACCAGAATTAAAGATTCAATTTTCATTAAACTTGTTCCATGATAACAAGGAGCATTCCTGATCCTCTTACTGCACCACTGTCAACCCTACCCTTACAGCCCACTGACTCATTCATGTCTTCCTGTTTTGTTCTGTCGCCCACTGAGTTCAACTAGGGCAGCCTATGTGACCATAGCTTTGGAACAATTTTAAAAATAATAATCCTTCCAAAATATTCGATAAACCCATACCACCCCAACTAAAGCCCAGACATCGATTAGCTAAGGTGACACATGCCTTTAAATCTGTCTACTTGGGTGACTCAAGCAGGAGGATTACAAATCCAAGGCTTGCTTGTGCTACATAGTAAGCTCAAAGCTAGCCTGGACAATTTGACAAGACTGTGTCTCAAAACTAAGGTAGAAAGGGCTAGGAATGTATCCCGGTGATGGAGCACTTGCCTCACATGTGAAAAGCCCTGGGTTCAGTTCTCAGCACCACACACAGACAAGACAGATACAGAGAGACAGAGAGAAAGACAGGTAGAGAGAACACATGCATGGGACTGGAGAAACTGGCTAAACCAGCTCAGGAATCAATCTGACAGTCACACCTCATGAGGTTAAAGATAGGACAATTCAATCCTAGGTAATTTCCCCAAATTTCACAGTATGTGTCCATAGCAAAATGTGGTTTCAAGTGTTCATAGCAACAAACGTGATGCAACCAACTTAAATGTCCATGAACTATGAAATGAATATGTAATTGTGATACATCTTTGTTATTAAATACTACCTGAAAAACACAACAAAATATTAATGACTCAAGAATATGAATCTCTAAAACCTGCTAAGTGAAAGAATTAAAGACAAAAGATGGTTTACTATAGGATCCCATTAATATAATAAAAAGTTCTAGAAAACTAACCTGAAAGAATCAAAGACAAAAGATGATGTACTATCTGATCCTGTTAATATAATACAAAGTTCTAGAAAACTAATCTGTAATGACAAAGAACAGGGCAGGGTTATTTAGAGCTACAACTTTGGAGTGTTATTAACAAAGATGCATAAGAAAACTTATTTTTCCTGATGGACATGGGTTGAAGAGGCATTAGTATCATATAAGAAAGGAATTTCTGGCAGTTAACCTTGAACTGGTCATTAAATAAAGTCTGAAAAATTGAAAATGAAATAAATGGCTTGAATTCCTTTTGCTGTGATGCAATGATTTACTTTGCAGTGATTCCTTTGGATGCAATGATTCCTTTGGACTGGCAGGTTCTAATTAGCTGCACTTTTCAAATACTCTCATGTTAACTCTGGTGACTCTTGGAGCTTTGGTTCAACACTGTGTGAAGTCATTATAAACTGTATTTTTGCATGCTCATTTTCCTGGTACGTTCTTCAGGTTGCAGTCACAAACTTCCATAGACCTGGTGGTTTAAACATGTCTTCCTCACAGTTTAGAGGACTGCAGTCCGAGGTCAGAGTGCCACCATGCCCAGACTCTGATGAAGGTCCTCTCTAGGTTGTAGACAACCAGTCTCCCATTGCATCTTCACATGGTGAGAAAGAGGTGAGAGTCCTCTGGATTTCTTTTTTTTTTTACAAGGATATTATTCAATTTGTGAGGACTCCACTCTCATGGTGGAACTATCTCCCAAAGGACCTGTCTTCTAACAGTGGCACTACAAAGGGATTGCAGAGACTGAGTCCTTCAATCCATTGTGTGTCCATTATGCTCCTTTATTTTTATTTATGCTTGAGAATGTTTTAGTGACTTGGTAGCTACCATAATTTTGATGTTTAAAAGTTCCTGGCAAATTATCACAGTAGAAGATGTGATGTGGATGCCTGGAAACTGCCTTCTACAAGGTAAATCTGTTCTCAGACTTCTTTCTTCCTTTTAAGTCGTTGTCTCCTCCTTAGGAGACTCCTCTGTGGCCTTCTCCAGTCTCACAGCTGTCCTAAGTCTAAACAGGTTAAAAAATAAAAAGGCCAGTTTTCTTTGACATTTGACTTCATGCCCTCTTAAACTTTTTTTTCTCCTGAATTATCATTTCTTCTTCATATTCCTCAAATACCTCATCAATATTAGCCCTTATTCCATACCTACATAGATTATTTCAACAGCCTTCTTAACTATTGTTCCAGTAAGCTTTACACTCATTGAATCTTAGGGTTTGTTTTTCAACTCAAGAATATGCAGTGATATCTAGTTGTGTAACGTACCAAATCCAGATCATCCCCATCAAGCATAGGTTTTCCACAAGTGGCCCATGACAAGACTGATCCATGGGTTGCTCTATGCACAGGGACCCTCTCAATGGAACATGTACTCACTTATGTCTTCACCTGGATTTGTGCAACCTTTCAAGATGCACCTCCTTCACAAAACCTGCTTGACCCCTGCCCATGCCAACCTATATCAGTTGTAGATGTAACCAACTGTCTTATTAAATAAGAAACACAGAGCCAATACAGAGATGAAAGCCAATAGGTCAGAGCAATAGCTAAGAGCTAAAAACCTCACCCTTCACTGTTGCTGTTGTTGGGCCTCTCCGAAAGAGACCTACTTCCTGTGTCTGTCTTTTTTATAGAGTTTCTGTTCTGCCTTCTCATTGGTTGTAAATCCAACCACATGACCTCCTAGTCACTGCCTGTCTGTACTGACCTCCAGGTCTTCTATGGTTGGTATTGAGATTAAATGCGTGTGTCTCCAATGCTGGATGTATCCTTGAACACACAGAGATCTACCTAGCTCTGCCTACCAAGTGCTGGGATTAAAGGTGTGCACCACCATCGCCCAGCTTTCAAGATGGCTTGCTAATAGCTCTGACCCCTAGGCAACTTTATTTATTAACATACAAATCACATTTCAGTACAAATAAAATATCACTATAATCAGTTCTCAATTTCTAATGAAGAATGATTTGTTCATAAAGGGTTTTGAATTTTTGCAAGATCTAGCTCCAACTTTGAGCTGCAGTTTGCAGTCACTAAAGATAGATTACATCTTATACTGGAGTCATTTAACCAGAATGTAAGATAAAACATAGATCACATAGCATACAATGGTGTTCTCCTAGCAAACATTTAATGTATAGTTTCTGATTTAATTTATACATCATAAATAGCATAATTAAGCATCTGCAGATTGATTTGTTTTAATTCATTCCTATCATTTGTTGTCTTAAAAATCTCTTCTTCTCTCTCTCTTCTTCCAAATGGAAATATGCTCCATTGCTTTGGAGAAGTGAGTCTATATTGGCATTGATACACCAATAAGAAAAAGAGAAAACAAACAAGCAAACAAAAGGATAAATCATCTAAAACTAGGATATATAACTACCCATAATCATTTCTAACCACTATTGGCTATTTTAGTTTTTTTAATTACATGGACCAAATATCTATGAAAATAAAACACAAACTGACAGTCTCTTGACTGAAACTGTGATATGCACAAAACTATTCAATTAGAGCTTTTTTTTTTAATAAATTACAGTCTTAATTTATCTCACTTGAAATAACTGCTTATGTTTTGCTGTAGATATATGAATGTATTTGATTTTAGAGTACAGTTCTAACTTTGAACCTGTTAGAAAGTAACCCGATAAACAGAGTATGTGTTTTATTGACTTTCAAAAATCTAAAATAATCTGAATTTTAAAAATGATCCTAATAGTTTTAGGTAAAAGTTTGTACAGTAATGTGTAGCTTAATACTGCTTAATCAAACCGAACCTAAGTATAGTAAGGTAAAGATGGCAAGCAAGTATTTCTAAACTCAATTGTTTAAATTTGAAAGCAAGGCTAAATCAATATTAGAGTACTCACAAGTTGTTTATAATTTTATAGACTGAAATTTCTTTAATTTCCTGTATTCTCAGTAGAGCAGACTATCAAACGAGCCAAGGGAGCATTACGTTCTAGTTGGTCAGCCATGTTACCAGGTATAGTGGATACACAAGTGACAACAAATGATTCCCCTCTCCAAGAATCTATCAACAGCCAACAGTAAAGGTCCTCTACACATGTGACTTGTTGTCAGGGCCAGTGTTATGAGGGTCCAGTGTTGTTGTCAGGGCCAGTGTTATGAGGGTCCAGTGTTGTTGTCAGGGCCAGTGTTATGAGGGTCCAGAGTGGTAACTACACTTGTTTTGAGTCTAGAGATGGCATTTTGCAGCCCTTGACTCTTTCTTGTGGCTCTTATACACAACCTTTCCTTTTTCTTTGGTGTTCCCTGAGCCTTACATCAGCTTTCTCTTATTCTCAAATCTTGGGCAAACACGGGCTCCTTCATTCAAAGCCATTCACTGCAAAAGAAGCTACTTTGATTAAGCCTGAGATTAAACCAACAGCTCTTGCCTATGGGTAGTGACATAGATATTTAGAAGTCACCAAATTGCTCACTTGACCTCTGCAGGTACAGGTTGTTAACTGAGCTTACAGCACCAGGCATGTATTCCCTCTAGTGGGTAGAGCCTCATATTCAGAGTGTGGAGTTTGCCCTAACAGTGCATTGCTACTGTGGCTCCTGGGGGCATATTTTAAATGTCACCTGAAGGCCCCAGAGTTTGTTGTTGTTTGTTTGTTTGTTTTTATTCTTCGCTCATACATTACATCCAAACCACAATTTTCCCTCCCTCCACTTCACCCCAGACCCCTACTCACCTTCCCTGTCCCCCAAATCCACTACTCCTCCCTTTCCCTTCATATAAAAGAGCAAACCTCCCAGGGGTGTCAACCCAATGTGGCATAACAAAGTTACAATAAGACTAGGCACAAGCCCTCATATTAAGACTGGACAGAGCAACCCTGTAGGAGGAAAAGGGTCCCAAGAGCAGGAAAAAGAGTCAGAGACAGCGCCACTCCCACTGTTAGTCCTACAAGCACACTGAGCTGCACAACCATTGTGTGTGTGTGTGTGTGTGTGTGTGTGTGTGTGTGTGTGCGCGCGCGCGCGCGCGCGCGCGCGAAAGGACCTAGCTCAGACCCCTGCAGGGCCCCTGATGTCTCTTCAGTCTCTGTGAGCCCCGATGAGCCCTGCTTAGTTGATTCTGTGGGCTGTGTTCTCCTGGTGTGCTCGGTCCCCCTGGCTCCTACAGTCTTTCCTTCCCCTCTTCTGTGGGATTCCTCTGGCTCCACCTAATGTTTGGCTGAGAGTATCTGCCATCTGCTTCTGCCAGTTGCTGCATGGTGCCTCTGATGACAATCGGGCTAGGCACCAATCAATGAGTATAAATGAACATACTAGGAATCATTTCATCGACTTTTTTTTTTTTGTCAGTCATGTTTGATTCTATCCTAGGTCTCTGGGCTGTACAAGCTCTGGCTCCTGGCCATCCATCAGGCGTGGGCAGCATCAGGCGTGGGCCTCCTCTTGTGTGTGGACCTCAAGTTGGACCAGCCATTGGTTGGCCACTTCCACAATTTCTATGCCACCATTACCTCAGCACATCTTGGAGGCAAGACAGATTTTAGCTCAAAGGTTTGGTTAATATTTCAGTTGACACATCAGTTGATAGCTGAGATGATATCTCAGTCCCACTGCTGAGAGCCTTGCCTGGTAATAGAAGATGGTTCATTTAGGCTTCGTATCCCCCATTGCTAGGAGTTTTCACTTGGGTCACTCTCATAGATTCCATGGAGTTTCCATTGACTGGGTTTCTACATCACTGCCCCAATTCCAGTAGTCTCTCCCAGTACTCTCTATCTGATCATTACATCCCTGCCTGCGCCACCCTCCCAACTCTCCCCACCCCTGTCCACCCACAAAACCTGTTTGGTTTCCCCTTCCCAGGGAGAGCCATGAGCCCTCCCTTGAGCGCTCCTTGTTATTTAGCCTCTCGGGTTTGCCAGTTATCCTGTCCTTAGCAGACTGAACAGGTAATGCCCACGCACAAGTGAGTATGTACCATGTTTGTCTTTTGGATTTTTTTCTTGTTCCATCCATTGCCTGAAAATTTCATAATGCTAATGTGTTTTTACAGCTGTGTAATACTCCACTGTGTGAATGTGTCGCATTTTCTTTATCCATTCTTTGGTTGAGGAACATCTGGGTTGTTCCAGTTTCTGGCTATTATGAATAAAGCTGCTATGAGCAGAGTTGAACAGGTGTCCTTGTGGTAGGATGGAGCATCCTTTGGATATATCCCAAGAGTGGTATAGTGGTGAAGGCCCTAGGTTCTAAGTTAGGGTCCTCAGTGTGTGCTGATTGGATGTTGTTGAAACTATTAAGAAAATGAGGTTCAGTGGGAAGTCTTAGGTCAGTGGATGTGACCCCTCAAATTAGGATGATAGGATGCTGGTCTCTTCTCCCTTTTTCTCCTGTAAGACAAAGTGGTCCTGCGCCTTTGCCACCTACTTCCGCCATGATGTGCTGAGCTACTGTAGACTCATAGCAATAGGGTCACTTGCTCGTAGATGGAGACATTCAAAACTGTTGCTAAAACAAACCATTCCTCTCTTTAAGTTGATTTGTCTCAAATATGCTACAACACAGAAAGCTGATTAATATGGTACCAATTCCTTTCTTTCTGTCTTTCCTTCCATCTGTCCATAGCATTTCTAGGAAAATGATTTCCCTGCTCAATTCAACTTCCAACACCAAATACAATGCTTGAATTTAGACACCGAACAGTTCTTCAGTGCTCCACAGATACAAGATGTGTGTCTTAGAATTTAATTTAACTATTAATGCTAACTACCTGTAATACCCTTTCTTTTAGTCCACCAACTTCTCCCAAATCATGACATGGACACTTCTTATTAATAATGAATGCTCAGCCTTATCTATGCTTGTCCCGCTACCTCTTTTAACTTAACTTAGCATGTTTCTCTTCATCTACGTCTTGCCTCAGGGCTTTTTACCTTTCTTTCATTCTGTACTTCCTACTCTGTGCCTGGCTGACTGGCTGAAGCCTGGCTGGCTGACCCCAGGCATTTCCCTCTCTTTCTCCCTCATTCTCTTCTCCTCTGGAGCCCAGACGACTCCTCCTCCTTACTCTCTCTGCCCACCAGCCCCACCTGTGCCTCTCCTGCCTAGTTATTAGCTATTTTATTTTAGCTATTTTATTAGACCAATCAGGTGACCTAAGCAGGCAAGGGGAAACAAATTAACACATCTTATGTTGTTGAACAAATGCAGCATAAACAAATATAACACACCTTTACATGGTTAAAGTAATATTCCACAACAAACACTCAGAGTCAGTGTAGACACACAGAATGAGGGATGGTTACATAGAATGCAGCCCTATTTCAGGGCTAATCCCAGATGGCAGTGGATGCCTGGATTACTTTCCTTTCTATCCAGCTTGACTACAAACTTGGAGTCCCCATAGCCCTTTAGGTTTCATAAGTTGCCCAAATCTCCAAAAACTTAAGGAAATACATGTTGACTATATTTATCACTTTGCTATGAAGGATATTGTGGGATAGGAATAAACAGCCACATGAAGATCCCAATGGTCCAGAACATAGGAACTTTCCAAAGCATGGAATAGGTATTTAGCTCCAGCCCAACACATGGTACATTCACCAGAGGTTTCCTGACACTTGTGAGTTTTACATAGGTAAGAGCTATATCAGGTAGGAATTTTATACAGGTTTCATTTCATAGGCATGATTGCTTAAATCATTAGCTATTGGTGTTTAATTCACTTTCTAGCTCATCTCCCCTTTATGTAGGTCAGGGGTGAGACTGAAAATTCTGATCCTTGGAGGGAAAAAATGGATAATTTTCTAAAGTAAAGCAGAAGAGGAGATTGTAAGTGGAACAGACAGATAAAACTTAGCAGAAGAAATTACATTCAAGTTAGATCATGAAGAATGGATGTTCACCAGAAAGTGTCAGCTCTCCCCTGGCACGAATAGCCATCAGGGACAACTAAGCCTTGTCAAGCAGAAGCTAGAGGGAGGGGTGAGGGCCTTATAGAGTGGTGGGAGAAGGTGGGCTGGGACATTGGAGCATGAATCAAGTCCTAAAGAGATTTGTCTGTGCAGATAAGTAGTTCAAATCTTCTTAGGAGTGGCCAGTCGCCAACGAAGCGCCACTGGAGAGATGCCGCTGGGACTCCAACCGCACAGACAAAGGCAGCTCCCTGCTGCTGGTGTCCATAAGGCAGAGAAACCAAGTTGAACATATCTTGGAGACAGTTTGTTCTGCATCAAGTGTCCTCTGAATCAATTGAAAACCTTTAAAAATCTCTTAAACCGGGCGGTGGCGGCGCACGCCTTTAATCCCAGCACTCGGGAGGCAGAGGCAGGCAGATCTCTGTGAGTTCGAGGCCAGCCTGGGCTACCAAGTGAGCTCCAGGAAAGGTGCAAAGAAAGCTACATAGAGGAACCCTGTCTCGAAAAACCAAAAAAATAAATAAAAAAAAAAAAAAAAAAAATAAAAACTCTTAAGATTTTTCTACCTTCAGTCAACTGCAAAACTATAAAGTATGAAATTAATGTATCAGAATTTCTTTTTTATTGAAGATAGCTTCTTCTCTACCCCTACCCTCCACCCCACCTAACCCCCTAACTACCTCCTGTCTCCCCCAAATCCACTCCCTCTCCATTTCCTCTTCAGAAAAGAGCAGGCCTCCAAGAGACAACAGCCAAGCAGGATAAAATAACATACAATATGACAAGACAATAGTTTTCATATCGAGGCTGGACAAGGCAACCCAACAGGAGGAAAAGAGTCCCAAGAACAGACAAAAGAGTCAGAGATATCCCAATATGTGTTTTATTCTCCGTGAATGCAGCTTTTGGAATATGCTGTGCTCCATTACCTTCACCTTGATGCCGTCTGTTTTCTCTGGGCTGTGCTTCTGTACACATTTACCATGCCACACAGCGCATTGGTAATGCATTAGGTTAATAGAGCAATTATTTAATTGGCTGTAATTTCATTGGTATTCCTATTAGCTAAAGGAAAATGGCTCAATCTCTGTTTACATTTGCAAAGCCAATATTATGGTTTAAATTATGGCCTTTGGATGAATTTGAAAATGAAAGCCTGATAATCCTTAAAGCAATATTTACAGAGGACTCTTTGCCTTTGTAAAGAATGAAGGGAATGGAAACAAGAATGCATTAAATCATACGGGCTTTTAAATATTCATTTTGTAATCAACTTCACGGTTTCCAGGCCATTATCTAACTTCCTGATACTTGTTGTAGAGAAAGCCAACTCTCTTGCTTTAATTTTCCTATGAAAATGTAATCTGTTCCTTCACTTCCTCCTTTCTGACTCTAGTGTGCAGGAACTCCAGATAAAATGTTCGCAATGCAAATGTTCTTCCTCAGTAGAAATCCAGCTAAAATTCTCAATTTCAAAACACAGGCATTTTTGTTACCAGCCTCTGGTCGTAAATGATCTCTACCTAGATGATAAAGCCTCCTCTGACCACCCAATAAAATAACAGAAAAAGACAAAGAGAACTAACCTCCCAGTTCTAGAGACTGTGTCAGGAAGCCTGTTGTCAATCATTTCCAGTGAGCTACAAGATGCTGAAGTGGTCCTGTATTGTTTCTCCTACATTAAAGATGAATAACCCAAAGCACCCAAATAACGCTTGTGAAAATATGCTGTGGTTTAAAGGAAAGTAAAATCACACACACACACACACACACACACACACACACACACACACACACACACACACACACACACACAAAAATACAACTGCAAGAGAGTTAATAAAAATATCTCCAACAATGCTATGAGAATCTTCTGTGACACTGAATAAAATCAAATTAACAATATGTAAGGCCTAGTTAATTTCAAGAAGGTGGGAGCAGATTTTACATACCCAGGCAAGGGGGAAATAAAGTCAGTAACCTAACAAGGAACAAAAAGTAGACTGGATTTCAACTTCTTTGAGGTGTGAAGTCTGCAAAGTAATGTGGCAACATCAGCAGCGCTGCTCAGCACCATAGCTTCTTGTTTGATTGGCAGGTGGGTGCCACAGCAGCCCGTGGGTTCCCAGATGCCCTTCACACAGGGTTTTCTTGTGTTAACATCTCACATAACCAAAGGACCTTATAAAAACTCAGAAATTAGGCTTAGTTATTGGAAGCTCTGTTACATAAAGTATGGACCGTTTTCAGAACTCAACAGCTTTTCACACTTAGTTGTCCTGTCTCATTTAGTCATCCCAGGATGTGACAATTCCTGTCTTTGTTAGGATGTTGCCTCTTGATGGATTCTCAGTTACATGGTAGACTGTGCCTTGGTTATGTTTTGTTTGGTGCTTTCTCCTGGTTAGATTAAGTTTATGCATTAGTAAAAAGCTGTGTGCCTTTCCCAGTGTATCATGCTAGCATCATGTAATGTTAGCATGTTTTATTACTGGTGATGCCATGCTTGATCATGGCTAAGCTGTTGTTTCTTAGGACCCTTCAGAGTAAAGTTAGTGTTTTTCATTTATAATGACTTCATATTCAACAAAATAAATGTGATATTTTGTAACTGTACTGTATTTTCATGTTATTGTCCACAAATTCTAGCATGAATTAAGTGGTACTGTCCCTGTGCTGTTTTCATATGAATAGTTTTCTTATTCATTCATATTTTATTCATCGGCATTATTGTTGAACAAAGAGTTATCATTTCTCCTCCATTTACTCAGTCATTTACTTATATTATTATGGATGCCTGAATAATTATTTTATTATGTGGTTGTAATCTAATGCTGTAACTATTATGTCGATCAAATTTGTCAAAATTTAGCAGTTGTTACTTTTTCCAGGGCAGCTCCTATGTTCATTTGATTCACTGCCATCTTCTCTTTTTTCCTTCACTTACTTACTTTCTTTTTAATAGAATAGTTAGTGTGTGTGTGTGTGTGTGTGTGTGTGTGTGTATGTGTTGTGTGTGTATGTTGTGTGTATGTATGTGGTGTGTGGTGTGTGTGTGTGTGTGTAGGTGATGTATGTGTGTGTGTGGTGTGTGTGGTGTGTGTGGTATGCATGTATGTGGTGTGTGTGTATGCATATATGGTGTGTGTGTGTGTATATGGTGTGTGTATGCATATGTGCTATGTGGGATGTGTGGGGTGTGTGTGTGTGGTATATGTGTATGTGGTGTGTGTGTATGCTTATGTGGTGTGTATGTGTATGTGGTGTGTGTATATGCAGCATGTGTGTGTCTGTGGTGTGGGGGTCTGTTCACGGGTTGCTTCCTCCATGTAGGTCTCAGGAATTGAACTCAGGTTTGACAGGAAGCACCTTTACCTGCTGACCCATTTTGCTGGCCAAACTTCCTCACTTTCAAATGCTGCAGAGGCATGCTGTGTGTTCCTTGCACCTTCTCCTAGAATCATTTCTCTCCAAAGAGGACAGTTTTTGTTGTTGTTTGTTTTGTTTTGTATCTTTTATTTTTAATTGCAGAAAGGAATTTGGGGACCAAGATGTAGGTACAGGTTGTGCCCATGGTAACTGAGATAGCCTTTGCCCCTTTAATAACTATAAAAAGAAGTATGTGTGGTTACTGTCTGATGCATGCACATACACCAAAATCAAATAGGTTTGTGAATAGTTCTTTGGGTCTTTAGCATTCAAGTGTCGAGAATATTCTCTCAAGAGTCTCTTAGGGCCTTTCTCTCCCCTCCCCTCAGTGTGGTTCACTTAGTTTACCTAGATTTCTTTGTTACTCTATCCATTATAACTTTTCCCTGGTGCATCTAGGTTTATTTTGTGGCTGTTCCTTTTCTAAAGTAAGTTACTTTGTGTAACTTTGTGTAATTCTGTGTTGTGATAGACTTCTCATTACTGTGACAAAATACCAGAGCAAAATACTGAGTTCCAAGAGTTTCCATCTTCACTGTAGTGAATAGAGTATGACCCAGCAGAGAGGCTCATATCACACTAACCAGGACGGAGAGAAAGAAGAGAGCCAATCTTCCCTAGCTAGTGTTATCTTTCCCCTATAAGTCTGTAGAATAAACATTCAGGATAGGTCTCCTCCCCTTAATAAATCCTCTCTAGAAACTCCCTTGCAGACATACCGAGAATTGTGCTTTCCAAATCTCTAGGTGTGTCTCAGTATAATCATGTTGGCAATCGAGATTTATTGTCACATACATTCCACGACAGTTCAGAATCATTCATTCACCTCTGTGGTCCTACCATGACAAAACATGACATTCACCTTCCCCATAACGTAAGTAAACCTTTTATGGTAAATCTCACCATCTATCCTCAATGCCTAGCAGCCAGCCATCTGCTTTCCTACCTATACTTTTCATTTCTAAAGAATATCCTTTAAAACGGAATTGTGTTAGTTTGAATGTAATTGGCCCTCATAATCTCATAGGGAGTGGCACTATTAAGAGGTGTGGTGCTGTGTGATAATGCTTTTGTACATTGGTTTAATAAAATGCTGATTGGCCAGTAGCCAGGCAGGAAGTATAGGTGGGGCGAGCAGATGAAGAGAATTCTGGGAAAAGGAAGGACTGAGTCAGGAGTCACCAGCCAGACACAGAGGAAGCAAGATGATAAGGCAGAACTGAGAAAAGGTACCAAGCCACGTGGCTAAACATAGATAAGAATTATGGGTTGATTTAAGTATGAGAGCTAGTTAGTAATAAGCCTGAGCTAATGGCTGAGCAGTTATAACTAATATAAGCTTCTGAGTGATTGTTTTATAAGTGGGCTGTGGGACAGCGGTGGCTTGATGAGACCAGAGGAATTTTCAGAAGACAAATGGCATCCCATGTTAGGTGCCACTAATTACAATCAATCCATGTGAGTCTATTAAATGGGTAACAGATGTATTAGGATATAATTGAGGAAATACACTCATGATTACAGAATGGAGTAGACAGCAGAAGTCATCCTCTGATCTGACCAGGAGTGAATCCACTTCACAGGCAGGAGCAGGGAGAGGGGCATGTGACGCTTCTCTCTTTCCTTATGTACAACGGCAGGAAGCACCACCTCCTTTGGGCTGTATAGTCCAAGGTCATGGGCAGAGCAAACACCACTACAGCGCGGCTTTGTTGGAGGAAGTGCGTCACTGTGGGGTGGACTTTGAGGTTTCCTAGTTAACTCTTGTTGGTGGGTATGGCTCTGTTGGAGGAAGTGCGTCACTGTGGGGTGGGCTTTGAGGTTTTCTAGTTAACTCTTGTTGGTGGGTATGGCTTTGTTGGAGGAGGAAGTGCGTCACTGTGGGGTGGGCTTTGAGGTTTCCTAGTTAACTCTTGTTGCTTGCAAGATGCAGCACTTTCAGCTCTGGCACCATGTCTGCCTACAGGCTGCCATGCTCCCATCTTGGTGATAATCTATTGAACCTCTGAAACTTTAAGAGAGTCACCCCAATTAAATGTTTTCTTTATATGAGTTGCTGTAGTCATGATGTCTCTTCACAGCAATGAAAACCCTAACTAAGGCTGGAATTATAGAAAATGTAGTTATTTATTGGTTTGCTTTTAGGAAAATCCATTTATGGTATACTCCTAGTGTGTGTACAAATCAGTAGTTTGTTCATGTCTATGGATGCATGAAATTTCATTGTAAAGAATGATTTTAAAATATATGAAGCAGTTAAAAATCATTCCCAACAAGATCTCAGGGAGAAAAATGGATATTGTGGGCAATTCTCATAAAGAAGAATATCCATAACTGCATGTGTGGCCCATGCCTTTGTTCTTGGCATGTGGGAGGTGGAGTTGAAGGGATCATGAGTTTGAGACCTGCCTAGGCTATAAGGCAAGATGTTGTTTCACAAAGAAGGAGAAAGAGGAGGTGGAAGAGAAGGAAATGGAGGAGGAAAAGCAGAAGGTTGAGGAGAAGGAGGTAGAGGAGGAAGAGGAGGAAATATATTAATAAAGATCACATTATATAATAACAGAATCATAATATTCATTAAAATCAAAGCAAGAAGAATTCCTACCCTCGTTTTGACATTGTTCTAGAATTTGTGGCTAGTGCAATAGGGCACATATCCAAACTAATAGTTAACAAATAGAAAGGGAATATGAAGAGAGGTGGTAATTACAGAACATGTTTTTTAGAAACCCCAAAAGTGCCAAGTAAAAATCTTCACATGTAGAAATCAGTAAACTATAGATACAAGAAAAATGTTGAAAAATATCATCCCAATGAAAAAATAAAAGTGATAGGAAAATCTGTGAATAATAGCAATATGTACATGCCATAAATTTCTAAGCAATAATTAATTATGCAGGATCACTTTATAGAAGATCATAAACCATGTCTAAATAAGGAATGTTTGAATATTCACTTCTTTGAAGGGAGCTATGGGGAGTATTTTTGCTTTCTTAAACTATGAGTGTTCTGATGAAATTCATTTTCAGTCAGTTAAATCAAACTTTGTCCTATTAAGTTGAACTATGTTTTCAAAATTGGATTAATCATTTTAAACTCATTTTAGTTAGCATTCAACGCAGTGAGTTTCAAAGTGACATTTTATTTGCTGCTGCCATACTCTGCTTACATGCCTCCATCGTTACCTTCTCTTGTCCTCCTTGTCTATCCTCAGAGCCCGCATCTGCTCTCAGACCACCTTCTGCTTTCGTACACATGTTTTAAAATATACATTTAAATTTAGATTTCATAGAGGAAAGACCTCTTGTGGTATTTGTCTTTCTTCCCCTCCCATTTCCTGCTCTGAGTACTGGCTTCTCTACACTGTCATTTATTAACTCACTCTAACTGCCTGTCTGTCACTAGCACAAGATCCGTATGTAAGGGTGACATTTATTATATTGACTGTCTGATCCCCTCTGCTTAATACATTGTCTGACTTAGGATAGGTATTAAAAATATTAATTCCTATGCAGTAAAATATTTTCTTCAGTTAATTTGTTCTGTGAAGTTTTAAATAGCTCATAAAATTCATTCTTTGGCTAGCTTAACCTTTTTTTTTTTTCTGGTTTTTCAAGACAGGGTTTCCCTGTGTAGTTTTGGTGCCTGTCCTGGAAGTCTCTCTGTAGACCAGGCTGGCCTCGAACTCACAGAGATCCACCTGGCTCTGCCTCCTGAGTGCTGGGATTAAAGGCGTGCGCAGCCGCCGCTGCCGCCGCCGCCGCCGCCGCCGCCACCACCACCACCACCACCCAGCCAGCTTAACCTTTTCTAGAAGAAGTCTGGTCTACTTAGTTCCAGCACTTAGCAAACTGTAATACACACCTGCATGCACATCAGTTCTACATAATAGCATTTCTTCAGTTTCCAAGTCTACATTGAATGAGCTGCATAAACACCACCAAGAACTGTGAAGCTTAGAAGGGAGAATGCTTTAGAAGCGTTCTCTGTGAAAAGGTGACTCATGCTTCAGTTTTCAGTCTCCACAGTAATGTTATGATCTTAGCAAAAGATGAGAATAAGTTACAAATTCTCCTTATAAAAAGATTAAAACTTGAAAAGAAACTCAGTGAATCTCCAAGAAGGTTGAAGTGAAGTACAGAGCAGAGCATGTCTGTCAACATGAGTTCTTTTTGCTTCCATCACATATGAAAGGTAAGGTTGCCCATGATTCATAATACTGAATCTTTGATTAATGGTTTTATTTCATAATTAGCTTAACGTTTTCCTCACGAAATTTGATTGATAATGCTTCCCTTCATTTTGAAAATAAAGGAGTTAAGTCAGGCATGGGGACTTATATCTGTAATACCAGCAAGTGGGAGGCTGAATCAAGAGGATTGTTTTAAATTAAGGCCAGCCTGAGTTACATAGTGAGTTCCAGCCTGGGCTACATAGCAAGCATGGAATATAATGTCAAATCCTGTCTTATAAATTCATCTCAAATTTAAAAAATAACAGAATGATGCCATAATGTTCATTCAAGGTGTGTGAATAACACATTTCTTGATTAGTCAATCTTCCAAAATTTTATGACTTGTGGATGTGTGCATGTATTTGTCATTTTTCATTTTTTGATATTATAATCATATGATTTCTCCTTTCACTTTCTTCCACCCAGACCCTCCTCTATACCTATCCTTTCTTTCTTTATAGTTCATGACCATATCTTCATTGTCTTAGTTATTATTCTGTTGTTGTGAAGGGATAATGTGACCATGGCATCTCTTACAAAAGAAAGCATTTAATGGGGCTTGCTTACCCTTTCAGAGGCTTAGTCTATTATCATCATGGCAGAGAATATGGCAACATGCAGGCAGACATGTTGCTAGAGAAGTATCTGAGAGTTCTACATCCAGATCCACAGACATCAGGAAGAAAGAGAGCCCCTGGGCCTGGCTTGGATTTTTGAAACCTCAAGGCCCACTCCTAGTGATGTGCTTGCTCCAGCAAGGCCAGATCTCTTAATCCTTCTCAAGTAGCACCATTCTCTGATGACTAAGCATTCAAACATATGAACCTATGGAAGCCATTCTTATTCAAAACACCACAAAGTGTTATTACATGCACATATATAATATGAATATGCATATATATATATATTCCTAAATATAACCTCATCAATCCATATAATGTTACTTGTAAATATCAATTTAGTGTTGGCCATCTGGTATTAAATAATCAATGGATCACCTTACCTCCTCCCAGCTTTCCCCAGTTGCCTATAGTTCATTGTGTAGGGTTGAGACCTCATGGTCTTCCTTTTACCCAGCATATCTGTTGTTGTCCATGTGCAGCTAATGCTTAGGCAGTCATAAGACCTTATGGGTGTAACTTCTAACATTACTAGGAGACACAATGTGACAGTAAACCTCCTGATCCTCTGGCTCTTTTCCACAATGTTTTCTAAGTCTTAGGTGTAGGAGTGTTTTGTAGATGTTGTATCCATTGGGCCTGGGCTCCACAATTCTGCTTTTTGATTGCTTGATTATCTATTGTTTTCCATAATGGTCTCTATCTATTGCAAAGAGAAGTTTCCTTGGTGAGAGGTGAAGACTATACATGTCTGTGGGTATAAGGACAAATATTTAGAATCTATTCAGGTATTATGCTTGTTTGGTAAAATAATGGTTGTCAGTTCTCCTTCAAAATCCATGACATCTCTAGCCCTGGGTAGTTGGCTAGGTTTTCAGTACCAGGCATGATTTCACTCTTGTTAAGCAAGCTTAAAGTCCAATTAGAGAGCTGTTGGTTACCCTCAAGTAATATGAACCACTCCTGCACACTTAAGTAATCACCATGCTGGTCATTGTTGTGGTTCAGAGGTGTTATATCTGGGTAGAACTGATGTTCACTTCCCTCCTTTGGAAGCTTGTGTGGTACACTCTGATACCATGAAAGCTAGTCCTCAGGGAGGAGGGATTCAGGTCAGTTCTCCGGGGCATCTGGGCCGTGTTTCTGAAGTGCATTCTATGTTCAGCAATATGGGCTTACCTTCTACCTCAGGGGGGTAGCCTTGGGCAACAGCAATAGGCTGTATGTTTCCACTGATCAATGTGCCAATATCCTACCATTTTTATTACTATAGCTTTGTAGTACAACTTGAAATCAGGGATGCTGATACCTCCAGCATTACTTTTATTTTTCAGGAATTTTTTTATATATCCTGGAGTTTTCATGTTTCCATATGAAGCTGAAAAATGTCCTTTCAAAATCTGTGAATAATTGAGTTGGACTTTTGATGGGGATTGCAGTGAGTCTCTAGATTGCTTTGTTAGTATGGCTATTTTTACTATTTCATCCTACCAATCCAAGAGCATGAGAAATCTTTTCATCTTCTGATTCCAGGAAATTTTTTATTCCTTTCTTGATTTTTTTTTTCATTGACTCATTCATTATTCAGTAATGAGTTTTTTAATCTCCATGAGTTTATGTATTTATTAAGGATCTGTTTGCTATCAATTGTAGGTTTTGTTATATTTCAGTGAGGTAGGATACAAGGAGTGATTTCAGTCTTTGAATTTCTAAATGTTTGCCTTGTCTCCCAGGATGTGGTCTGTCATTGAGAAACTTCCATGTGCTGCTGAGGAGAATGTGTGTTCCTTGGTGTTTGGGTGGAATATTCTGTAGATATCTGTTGAGTTCATCTGATATGTGTCTTTGTTAGCGATACTATTGCTGTAAAGAAAACACTGTGACAAAAAGCAGCTTAGGGAGGGTAGGGTTTATCTGGCTTCACTTTCACATCAGTCATCATCGACAGAAGTCCAGGGCAGGAACTCAAGCAGAGCAGGAACCTGGAGGCAGGAGCTGATGCAGCGGCCATAGAAGAGTGCTTCATACTGGCTTGCTCCTCGTGGCTTCCTGAGCCTGCTTTCTTATAGGACTGAGGAACGCCAGCCCAGGGGTGGCCCCACCCCCAATGGGCTGGACCATCCCCCATCAATCACTAATTAAGAAAATGCCCTACAGGCCTGAATACAACTCAGTCTTGTGGAGGCATTTCCTTAATTCCCTCCCTCTTCTCAAATGATATTAGCTTGTGTCAAGTTGACATAAAACTATCCAGCACAATGTATGGTATCAGTTAATTATGCTTCTCTGTTTATTTTTTGTCCAGAAACCTGTCTATTGGTGAAAGAGGGATATTGAAATCACCTACTATTAATGGACTGATGTAAATCTTATCTTTAAATCCAGTAGTATATTTTAAATGAAATTATGTACCCCAGAGTTTGGGTGCATACTTGTTTAGGATAGTAATGGCCTCTTGGTTACCTTAATTACAGTGAAGTGTCCTTCTCTTTCTCTTCTAATAAATTTTAGTTTGAAGTCTATTTTGTCAGATATTAGGGTAGCAGGGCCTGCTTGCTTCCTAGTCCCATTTTTATTGGAGTACGTATCACTACTCTTTTATTCCAATGAAGTGCCTATTTTAAAGCTAAGATTTATTTCTATTAGACCACAGATAGATGGATTTTATTCTTGATCCATTCAGTCGGCCTGTGTCTTTTGATTGGAAAACTGAAGCCATTGACATTTAAAGTTGTTATTGAAATATATGTATTAATTATGGTCACTGTGCTGTTGAAGATACTTTCTTTGTTCCATTGTATAGTTTTGGCTCCTTTGTCAAAAACCAGGTGTTCATATGTGCATGGATTAATGTCAGGGTCTTCAATTCGATTCCATTGGTCCATATGTCGGTTTTTATACCAGTACCAAGCTGTTTTCATTCCTATAGCTCTATAGTAGAATTTGAGGTCAGGGATGGTGATGCCTCCAAGGGTTGCTTTATCGTATAGGATTCTTTTAGCTATCCTGGGTCTTTTGTTTTTCCATATAAAGTTGAGTATTTTTCTTTCCAAGTCTGTGAAGAATTGTGTTGGGATTTTGATGGGGAATGCATTGAATCTGTAGATTGCTTTTGGTAAGATTGCCATTTTTTACTATGTTAATCCTACCTATCCATGAGCATGGGAGATCCTTCCATTTTCTGATATCTTCTTCAATTTCTTTCTTTAGAGATTTAAAGTTCTTATCAAAAAGGTCTTTCACTTGTTTAGTTAGTGTTATCCCAAGGTATTTTATATTATTTGTGGCTATTGTAAAGGGTGATGTTTCTCTGACTTCCTTCTCAGCCCTTTTATCATTTGTGTATAGGAGGGCTACTGATTTTTTTGAGTTGATCTTGTATCCTGCCACTTTACTGAAGGAGTTTATCAGCTGTAGAAGTTCCCTGGTAGAGTTTTTGGGTCACTTACGTATACTATCATATCATCTGCAAATAGTGAAAGTTTGACTTCTTCCTTGCCAATTTGTATCCTTTGATCTCCTTTTGTTGTCTTATTGCTCTAGCTAGAACTTCTAGTATTATATTGAATAAATATGGGGAGAGTGGACAGCCTTGTCTTGTTCCTGAATTTAGTGGTATCGCTTTGAGTTTCTCTCCGTTTAATTTGATGTTTGCTGTTGGCTTGCTATAAATTGCTTTTATTATGTTTAGAAATGTTCCTTGTATTCCTATTCTTTCTAAGACCTTTATCATGAAGGGGTGTTGGATTTTGTCAAAGGCTTTTTCAGCATCTAGGAGATGATCATGTGGTTTTTTTCTTTCAGTTTGTTTATATGGTGTATTACATTGACTGATTTCCATATGTTGAACCATCCTTGCATCCCTGGGATGAATCCTACTTGATCGTGATGGATGATTGTTTTGATGTATTCTTGGATTCGGTTTGCCAGTATTTTGTTGAGTATTTTTGCATCAATGTTCATGAGGGAGATTGGTCTGTAGTTCTCTTTCTTTGTTGCATCTTTGTGTGGTTTGGGTATCAGGGTAATTGTAGCCTCATAAAAAGAGTTTGGTAGTGTTCCTTCTGTTTCTATTGTGTGGAACACTTTGAAGAGGATTGGTATTAGTTCTTCTTTGAAAGTCTGGTAGAATTCTGCACTGAAACCATCTGGTCCTGGGCTTTTTTTAGTTGGGAGACTTTTGATGACTGTTTCTATTTCTTTAGGGGTTATTGGTCTATTTAAATGGTTTATCTGGTCTTGATTTAATTTTGGTATTTGGTATTTATCCAGAAAATTGTCCATTTCTTCCTGGTTTTCCATTTTTGTGGAGTACAGGTTTTTGAAGTATGATCTGATGATTCTCTGGATTTCCTCATTGTCTGTTGTTATGTCTGCCTTTTCATTTCTGATTTTGTGAATTTGGGTGCTCTCTCTTTGCCTTTTGGTTAATTTGCCTTTTGGTTAATTTGGCTCAGTTTCCATGAGTTTGTGGGTTTTCTATAATTTTTGTTGTTATTGAGTTCTAACTTTAAGGCATGGTGGTCTGATAAGATACAGGAGATTATTCCAATTTTTTTTTGTATCTGTTGAGATTTGTTTTGTGTCCAAGCATGTGGTCAATTTTTGAGAAGGTTCCATGGGGTGCTGAGAAGAAGGTATATTCTTTTGTGTTAGGATGGAATATTCTGTAGATATCTATTAGGTCCATTTGAGTCATAACATCCGTTAGGTCCTTTATTTCTTTGTTCAGTTTCAGTCTGGTAGATCTATCTTTTGGTGAGAGTGGTGTGTTAAAATCTCCCACTACTAATGTGTGGGGTTTGATGTGCGTTTTAAACTTTAGTAGTGTTTCTTTTATGAATGTGGGTGCTTTTGTATTTGGAGCATAAATGTTTAGAATCGAGACTTCATCTTGGTGGATTTTTCCCGTGATGAATATGTAATGTCCATCCTGGTCTCTTTTGATTGATTTTAGTTTGAAGTCTATTTTATTAGATATTAGGATAGCTACACCAGCTTGTTTCTTAGGTCCATTTGCTTGGAAAACCTTTTCCCAGCCTTTTACTCAGAGGTAGTGTCTGTCTTTGGAGTTAAGGTGTGTTTCTTGTATGCAGCATATGGATGGGTCCTGTTTTTTTATCCATTCTGTTAGCCTGTGTCTTTTTATAGATGAGTTGAGACCATTGATATTGATGGATATTAATGACCAGTGATTGTTAATTCCTGTAATTTTTTTGGTTGTGTTGTGTTGTCCTTCTGTGGTGTATGTTGGTGTAGGATTATCTATTGCTTGATTTTTCATGGATGTGTTTAGCTTCTTTGGGTTGCATTTTCCCTTCTAGTGCTTTCTGTAGGGCTGGGTTTGTGGACAGGTATTGATTAAATCTGGTTTTATCCTGGAATATTTTGTTTACTCCGCCTATGGTGATTGAGAGTTTTGCTGGGTATAATAGTCTGGGTTGGCATCCGTGGTCTCTTAGTGTCTGCATGAGGTTTGTCCATGATCTTCTAGCTTTCATAGTCTCTATTGAGTAGTCTGGTGTTATTCTGATGGGTTTGCCTTTATATGTTACTTGGTCCTTTTCCTTTGCAGCTCTTAATATTTTTTCTTTATTCTGTGTGTTTAGTGTTTTGATTATTATGTAGCGAGGGGACTTTTTTTTGGATCCAGCCTATTCAGTGTTCTGTAAGCTTCTTGTATCTTCATAGGTATTTCTTTCTTTAGGTTGGGAAAGTTTTCTTCTATGATTTTGTTGAATATATTTTCTGTGCCTTTGAGTTGTATTCTTCTCCTTCTTCTATCCCTATTATTCTTAGGTTTGGTCTTTTCATGGTATCCCAAATTTCCTGGACGTTTTGTGTTAGGACTTTTTTGTCTTTATTGTTTTCTTTGACTGACGAATCTATTTTCTCTATTGTGTCTTCAGTGTCAGAGATTCTCTGTTCCATCTCTTGCAATTGGTTGGTTATGCTTGTTTCTGTAGTTCCTGTTCGTTTTGTCAGGATTTCTATTTCCAGCATTCCCTCAGCATGTGTTTTCTTTATTGTCTCAAATTCATTTTTCAGATCTTGGAATGTTTCTTTCATCTGTTTAATTGCTTTTTCTTGGCTTGATTTGATTTCTTCCCATTTTTTGTTCGTTTTTTCTTCCATTTCTTTAAAGGAGTTTTTTATTTCCTCTTTAATGGAGTTTTTCATTTCCTCTTTAAGGGAAGATTTTATTTCCTCTTTAAGGGAGTTTTTTATTTCCTCTTTAAGGAAAGTTTTTATTTCCTCTTTAAGGTAGTTTTTCAATTCCTCTTTAAGGAAAGTTTTTATTTCCTCATTGAGGGAATGTTTTATTTCTTCTTTAAGGGCCTCTATCATCTTCTTAATGACATTTTTAGGGTTGATTTCTTCTGTTTCTTCTGTCATGGTATGTTTAGGTCTTGCAGGTGTAGAATCACTAGGTTCTGATGTTGCCATATAGGTCTTTATGTTGTTGCCTGTATTTTTGCACTGGCGTCTACTCATCTCTTCCTCTGTGAGGTGCAGGTGGTGTCTGTGTCTGAGAGTGTCTCTCTTGTTCTAATTTTTAGTCTTGGTTTAGTAGTGGTTCTTGGTTAAATTGGTGCTATTGGGCTATTTCTTCAGGGCAGCTGATTTCGATCGGTGAATTATATACTTATGATTCTGGTGATTTGGTTTGGTGTCTGGGTAGCGCCTTCTTCTGTGTTCCCAGGTCACGTTTTGTTCATTTGTCAACTCCTCAGCTGATCTTGTTTCTTCAGACTTTAAACTGTAGGCATCTGAATCCTCTCCCAGATGGGTTTCAGCTGAGCAGGGTAGTCTCACCAACATCTCCAAGTTGTTGGGTTTCACAGGATCAGCAGCTGGGCCCTGGGTTGTCCTCAGACGGAGTGTTCAGATTCGTTCTGGTTCTGACCCACGGAGATAGCTTCTTCCCCAGATGTTGGGGTTAGGGGCGTCCCTGTTCCAAGCTGCGTCTGCTTGTCTCCGTCCCTGGGCCTGTCTACCTCTGCGGTCTGCCGCCGGGCCTGTATATCCCTGTCAGCTGCCGCTGGGTCTGTCTGCCTCTGGGGGCCACCACCGGGCCTGAATGTCTCTGCCGGTTGCAGCCGGGACTGAATGTCCCTGTCGGCCGCTGCTGCCCGGCCCGTTTACCTCAGCGGGCCGCTGCTGGGCCCGTCTACCTCCACGGGCCGCCGCCACAGGCCTACCTGCGTCTGCTTGTCTCCGCCGCCGGGCCTGTCTACCTCTGTGGGCCGCCGCTGGGCCTGAATGTTTCTGCCGGCTGCCGCCAGGCCTGAATGTCCCTGTCGGCTGCCGCCGCTGGGCCCGTCTACCTCAGCGAGCTGCTGCTGGGCCCATCTACCTCCACGGGCCGGCGCCACAGGCCTACCTGCCTCTGCTTGTCTCCGCCGCTGGGCCTGTCTACCTCTGTGGGCCGCCGCTGGGCCTGAATGTCTCTGCTGGCTGCCGCAGGGCCTGAATGTCCCTGTCGGCCGCTGCCGCCGGGCCCGTTTACCTCAGCGGGCCGCCGCTGGGCCCGTCTACTTCTGTGGGCCGCTGCTGGGCCTGAATGTCTCTGCCGGCTGCTGCCGGGTCTGAATATCCCTGTCGGCTGCCGCCGCTGGGCCCGTCTACCTCCACGGGCCCCCGCCGCAGGCCTACCTGTGTCTGCTTGTCTCCGCCGCCGGGCCTGTCTACCTCTGTGGGCCGCTGCTGGGGCTGAATGTCTTTTCCGGCTGCCGCCGGGCCTGAATATCCCTGTCGGCTGCCGCCGCTGGGCACGTCTACCTCAGCGGGCTGCTGCTGGGCCCGTTGACCTCCGCGGGCCGCCGCCGCAGGCCTACCTGCGTCTGCTTGTCTCCGCCGCCGGGCCTGTCTACCTCTGTGGGCCGCCGCTGGGCCTGAATGTCTCTGCCGGCTGCCGCAGGGCCTGAATGTCCCTGTCGGCCGCTGCCGCCGGACCCGTTTACCTCAGCGGGCCGCCGCTGGGCCCGTCTACCTCTGTGGGCCGCTGCTGGGCCTGAATGTCACTGCCGGCTGCTGCCGGGTCTGAATATCCCTGTCGGCTGCCGCCGCTGGGCCCGTCTACCTCCACGGGCCCCCGCCTCAGGCCTACCTGCGTCTGCTTGTCTCCGCCGCCGGGCCTGTCTCTGTTGTTTGTATTCTTGATGGTACTTTGTATTTCAATCATAATGGCTTCGTATTTCTTTCCACAGTTTCTCTTCTATGCTCATACCTCTCTGCAGCCCCAAAAGATACTTCCTGTATTTTCTTTAGGTTTGATCTATTGGATATAATTTTTTTAGGCTGTTTATGACCTAGAATGTTTTTCCTTCTCCTTTGATTATGACAGATAGTTTTTCTGGGTATATTAGCCTAGGCTGGTTATCATAGTATTGAGAACTTGAAGTGCATTGCTCCAGACTCTTAGTTTTCAGTTTCCACGGAGGAATCAGCTGATGGATTTTCACTTATATGACTTGCATCTTCTCTCTTGCAGTTTTCAATAAACTTTCTTGGTTCTGTATACTTAGCATTCTATCTATGATATGCTGTGTGGGTTTGTTTTTCTGGTCTTGTCTGTTTGGTGTCCTATGTGCTTTTTTTTTTTTTTTAATTATGTGTATGGATGTGTCTTTCCTTGGTTTGGTAATTCTTCTGTTATATTGCTGAAGATCCAGTCTATTCCATTGACTTGAGATTCTTTTCATCATCTATGTCTATAAATAAGAGGGTTTGGTTTTATTCAGTGGTGTCTTACATTTCCTGTGTGTTCTTTTCCTGTTTTTTTTTCCTTATATTTTTTTATATTTTCTGCTTACTTGGTCTAGATGCTCTCCTTTGTCTTTGAGTCCTGACATTCTACCTTCCCTTTTCTTTCCACTTGTAAGACTTTCCTCTGAGTTTTCTAGTTGAGCTTTTGGGATTTCAGTTGCGCCTTTGTTTCAGCTGGAGTCCTCCTCGGTGTTTCTGTCTCCTGAATGCATTCTGTTCTCGAGTCCTAGATTGTCCTGTCACTTCCATCAGCCTTCCGTTTGGGTTTTCTTGGGCATCTCCTAGGTGTTAATTCTCCTTGATTTCATTGAGCTGTTTCGGTCTTTTTTAAAATTCTGAATTCTTTGATGAAGTTTATGATTGTTATTTTAAATTCTGTCTCCCTGGGTTCATCTAAGTAATTCTCATTAGCAAACATGTCTACAGAACTGGTAGGCTTTGGAAAGGAGATACTGGATTGACCTTTCATGTGGTTGGTATTTTTTATTAGATCTGGGCATGCAGATTTATTTTGTTGGTTTTGAGTCTGATATGAACACAGCAGATTGATGCAGAAGAGGAACATACAGACAAGTTTGGCCTGAACGTATGATGGAAATGGCCTGAGTGAAGCAAGGTCATGTGGACAGAGAGACTAGTGTTGAGGACATTCTTCCTAGTCCAAGCCCACAGTGGTGATAGATCTGGCTGAGTGGAAAGTTTGCATATGGTGTGGGAGGGATGTTTTGTTTGGGGATTAGAGAGAGTCCAGAGAAACCTAGAAATGTTGGCAGAACAAGCAAGAGAACTCAAAGTAGGCTGGAGCACTGGATGTGAGACCAGGGCTAAATTTGGCAGGTTGGGGAGAATGTGTGGATGGGTAGGTCAGGGAGAATCATTGGGCTAGACTCCAAAGAGTGAAGTAAGAAGCCTGAAGAGACCTGCTGAGGTGGCAGGTAGGGCATGTCCTAGCAGAATCCTAGAGGCTGGGTTTTGGGTTTTTGTTTTCTTTCTTTCTTCCTTCCTTCCTTTCTTTCTTTCTTTCCTTCTTTCTTTCTTCCTTCCTTTTTTGTGTGTGTGTGTGTTGTTTTAAAGGAGTTAGAGATGCAGCAGGTCCCAGCAGTAATGAGTCTGTTCATATTGTATTCAGCATGATAAGGCTGAAAGGAGAAAAAAAAATCAAACTCAGGACTTTTTGGCAGTCAAGTACTTGCTCCCCTGGGTCATTAATCTGCTGGGTTCCCACGGTATCCTTCTTTATTGTCCATCCTTTGCTGGGGTTAAGGAGGAATTGGTCTTTGATAGCTTTTTACATTTTTTAATGATAATTCTGGTGTTGGGTAAGGCCCTCTGGAGTATTTATTGTTGCTTCTGCGTGGAAGGGTTGTTGTGAGTGACTGGACTTTTAACGAAGCTGTTAAATGTCCATAGGCATTCTGAGTGCTGCTGCATTTCTTAGACTGGGAAAGGCTGTAACGTCAAAGAAAAGCTAATAAATTTGATGTGGAAATTTGGATGGTAATACAGTAGCCAAAAACTCATAACATAAATTTAGATATGAGTGGAGGTAAATTTTGACTGTTACCTGCCTATAATTAAGTTACATTGCCTGGGTTTGAACCTAAATTTTAGGGTATGGCAAATAGGCTAGGGAATTTTGGAAAATGAACATTAACAATTTTGTTTGTTAAATGTCCCACTATCTTATTTTTTTCTTTTTCTTTCTTTCTTTCTTTTTTTTTTGGTTGTTTTTTGTGTTTTTGAGACACAGTTTCATATATAACCCAAGATGACCTTGAACTTGATTATAACCTATACTGGCCTCAAATTCATGATTCTCCTGCCTTAACCTCCCAACTGTTAGGAATACGTGTGTGGTTCCATGTCTTGCTTTTTAGTTAGTTTTCTTAAATTATTGATTGCTAGTCAACCTTAAATTTGCATGGCTAAATGTAATTCAGAGACAGAGCATAGATTTACCATGCATGAGGTCCTGGACTTCATTTCCAAATGAGCGTACAGACACACTCCAGGCACACGCACACACACAGGGTGATATATAGATAGAGGTGTGTATCTGTTGGCTGTTCTATTTAAAGTGTAAATTTAAACTAGGAGAAAGGCTCAGAAGAGGGAATAAAGTAGAATCTTCGGCCGTGACAGTTGGAAGAAAGCTCTCTAAGTAGCAGGCCTTCTTCAATGACAGCGCATAATTTCATTAGCTTATTCTCCTGAGAGTCTAAGCTATAGCAACATGGTACTTGACTTTCACTGGTACCAAAAACTTGAGAATGCTCAGGTAGAATTATGTGTTTATACCTACCACAAAATAAAACATGATTAGACATAATCACACCTTAAGTTGCGATGGCAGATGTTGACATGACTATAAGCATTTGAAGCAAAAACAAGGTTACAGAGAAATATATGGAAATAATGAGACAAGTGTGTCAAAAATAATCTATTCAGTGGAAAATGAGAGAATTTTAGAGTCTGAAAAGTAATGGGGGAGATAATTGGGAACATTCAGTATATAGCCGGTGTCTAATTAAATTGACAGGTTTTGTTTGGGGAAAATAGAACCATGTGAATTAGGCCACAGGTTAGTGCTCACACCTCTATGATGAACAAGCTACTGCTGGAACATGCCTCACAAAGAAGGCTGGAATCACAGCATAGCCTTTGAGCTTTTGGGAGCGAGACTAATTCTGCTTTAGCTGTCAAAATAAATACTATCTCAATGATGTGTTCATCCACAATACGGTAATGAAATAGGAAGAGGGTATTCAGGGCGGTAGCTCTGGGAGCCAGTCAGTGCACAGGAAGGAAGGAGAATGTTTACATATAAAAATCCTAAAGTAGGAGAGTGTGTTCATGCTGCCATCGAGTTATGATGCTCGTTCAACTAAAGGAGACATCAGAGGGGATGGACACATGGGGTTGGCGATTGGAAGTAGTGAGGGAGAAAAGCTGAACAAATGAGCAGGGGAGCGACTTTTAAATAAAAGGGGTTATAAAGGGTTTTCAGATGTTGTTTGGCTCTTAAAGCCGGATGAGTCTGATGGTTTTTCTAGTAATCCTCACATCTGAAATAGGATCACGTACATTTTTAGCCAGTTCTCAAACAAGTTCCATATTCTACACAAATAGAGAAAATGCAATTCATAATTGACAAGGTATGAATTTTTTATACTTTGAGCCATAGGCTGCCACATCAACAAATGTAATTCCTTAGCAAATATGTCTTATGTTTATATTTATGAAATGTACACAATTGACACAGAACCCAAAAGGGAATAAGTAAGCATTTTAAATACACTTTGATTTGCAGACTCTATTCTGGGAAACATTTATTAAATTAGGAACAAGGAAAGAATGCAAGCAGAATGTTCTGGGTTTCAGTTTACCTTGAACCTGATGTTACTTTTTGTGGATTTTTATCAGAGCTTGGATTTCTGTTAGCTGAAGTGTTAGCCTTGCTCTGTTTTGTTTACTGTCTTTTTTTAAAATATATGATGAGGTGCTCTCAAAGTGAAAGTGATAAATTATTAAAACCTAAAGGCTCATAATGAAAACCAGCCAGCTGTTATGGTTCCAGGCAAGTTTGTGAGCACATCCAGGAAGCTGCTCTGAGGCCTGCTCAAGTCTTCCCCAACCCCCACAGCACTGTGTGTGGCGTGCTGTATTTTACAGAGATGTTTGCAACAGTATCCCCAGTCATACACACTATTCTAGAGTCCTGCCACTTGCCCAGATAAATGATGCATCTGGTTTTTCTCTTCTTGGAACCAGAGCTTATGACTGCTTTGTCATTTTTACACACTAAGAAGTAATGCCAAATTCATCTCAAGGGCAGTCATTTCTGTAATGAGGCACTATTGTTGGAACCCTTAGCTGGTGTAGAACAAATCTTATGAACCAGACACTGCCATTCTATAAGGAAGACCAAGCCATACATGAAAGACCAACTCTAAATGCTCCTGAAGATCATGTTACCTGAAGATCCTTCAGATATATAGTATCACCCACTAGGTATTTAAATTAAGATGCCACCAATGAGTGCGGTCCTTTATTTGAGTTTCTGAAGTGAAGCTATAGACCCCACAGCTATTCCCATTATCACCATTCCAATGGTACAATATTTACACCTAGGACATTAAGAAAAGTGTGAAGATCCTGAGAAGCTGGCAAGGCATCTTCCATTGACTGTGGTATTTGCTCTGGTAACTAAGGAGTATGACACATAAGTGGCTGCTATTTTTCACACTTGTTTAATCTACTTTTGTAGGTAGAATGTTTTTACTATATATATATATATATCATTTTATAATTGAATTTTCATATTATATATAATAACTGTATCTCAAAAACAAGGAACAATAATATAATGGAACATTTCTTATATGCAAAACACAGTGCCAAAAACCTTTCCTAAATTAGCTTGCTATTCACAATAACCTCAAAAAAATACATATTACCTTCCATATTTGCAGGTAAAAACCCGGAGACCCAGGCAAGCTTAAGTTACCTAGTAAAAGGCAATGAAGCAAATCATATGAAAGTCTAACGTGCCTCTAAAGTTTTATGCACTTTTTATCAAGCACCATTTCCTTTTGGGTAATGAAAAGCAGATTTTAAGTAATAGGTCCATCCATAGAAGTGAAAAACCAAAAATATTAACAATTCACAATAGGTTTTAGAAGTAATCATTTATCTTAACTTTTTATATATATTCCTGCCCAAATAACCTCCACCCATTCTGTCTGGAAGGGCTCCAGAGCAAAAATGTGAGTCATTTTCTCTATAACTGATGAGAGATGTTGAGCCAGAATTAACCAACTAAGCGATTCAGTTTGTACGGAATGATAAATGCTGCTTAATGGTGTGTTAGATACTAACAGAGAGCAGCTATGTAGACTTAAGAGAATTTTCTTCAGGCAACCTCTAGCCAATCAATTGCTGTGCTCTCTCGAAATCTGCCTATCTGGTGTGCCTTCTAGATATTTAGCAGAAACAGTCTCCCTGACTCTGAGCCATAGGAGGATCAATAGATCATAGTGCCCAGTGCTCCACAGCTACAAAGAACTTCAGGAAAAGGATAAAGGCTTTTGAGTTCATGTCAGAATAGCCTGTGACTTTTATAGGTAAAATCATTTGATTCTATAAAATGAAGGAGAACACAACAATAGCTGTCCAAGTTTTTCTTCTACTCTTAATATACTTCAATTCTATAAGTTAATTCCACCTATTTTAATATATATGTCTTTTATCTTAGCTCTGTAGCAAATTTCTCCCATGAGTGAGACTCTTACGTCACCATCTTCTTCCTGACAGAGCCAGAATTAATAGACCAAGGGGCATGATCATGTCTTTGTTCTAAGTAGACTATGATGTCATGAGGATTCTTCGGCCTTAAATGTGTTGTCTTCTCACATACGTGCATCTATTCCATGTACTCACATTGGCATCTCATAGTCACAGTCAACTTAAAGGAACTAGGAAAGAGTGCAAAAGGAAAGCCAGAATAAGAAACCTAGTGGAGCCATAATTTATAAAGTACATACAAGGGTCCGCAAGTGTTTGCAAGTCTCGGGGCTTGCTCTTGTTTTTTTTTTTGTTTGTTTGTTTGTTTGTTTGTCTGTTTGTTTGAGACAGATTCTCACCATGTAACCTAGGCTAGTCTCAAGCTAGTCACATTAATATTGGCTTTTCTTTGGAGAAAACAAATGTTGACATTTTTATGAATGTAGGCGTTTCATTCAAAACATTTAATGGACACCTGTTACATGCCAAACTAAGTTCTAGGCTACTGTGGGGGACATAATAAATGAGGTCTTTATCCTCAAAGAACTTACATCTTATAAGTATACCAAAAATACCAAAGTCACACCAGAAATTTCAGAGGCATTTGCTTTGCTTTTAAGAATTCAGAGTCAGGGCCTCTAATCTAGAGAAACACTTTGGACTAAGGCCCCTCAGCGGCCACACTGGGCTGGTGCTCAGATCAGTGTCTCACTCAGCTCTTATCAGAGAAACTTCCTCCTGAAGTAGATGGAACTAACACAGAGACCCACAATGGGCAGTGTGCAGAGAGTGCACACCTTGGAGGACTCAGCCCCATTCAAGGTTCAGGGATCTTTGTAGAAGAGGAGGCAGAAAGATTGTAATAGCCTGCAGGGGTGGAAGACACCAAGGAAACAGTGTTGTCCAGATACAACAGTACTCGTGCACATGTGAACCCACAGATACTGTGGTAGCATGCAGAAGGCCTGCACAGGTTCAAGCTCGACAGGGTCCCAACACTGAGAGTGGACACCAGCTTCCACCCCTAACAAGAAGCTGTATGCAATTGATACCTGCTGGCAAAGGAAACACCAGTTCCTGCCAGTGCATTCTGGCTGGGTAAGTCAACCACATTTCAGGGCAGGCTCAATGCCTGGGAGTGCTTGACTAACACAAAATGAACTCGGTGGTATTTTTGTAGACTTTTTGTCTCATTTTGCATTGTTTGGGTATTTTTGTCTCATGGTCTTTTGCTTGCCTATTTTAATTTCTGGTTTTGTGGCTCTGTGAGAGTGGGTTTTGTGTGTTTCTTGGAGTTTTTATTTTTTACGTTTTTTGTTTTGATTTTGTTTATTTGGTTTAAAGAAAGAAAAAGAACATAAATTTGGGTGGGTAGAGAAGTTAGGGGGATCTGGGAGGAATTGGGGGGGCTGATTAAAATATATTATATGGAAAACAAATTTTAAGTCCAAAGTTGGTTGACTTTGAATAATGGAAAAGAATTTCAATTTCTTTAGGCCATTCTTCTTATTAAATAAGTGCTTCTGTTGACCAGCTCTTCTTACCCATCAAAACAGAATGAAATAAGCATATACCACAGTCCATTAATGATGTGGTAAGGAGAGAGCCCATGTCTCCCCGAGGATCTCAGCCTAAGTGTGCTCTTTTCTTGACTTCTTGGGGCTACTTTGGGAAGTAGAATGGTTGTGCTACAATTTCCAGTCAAGTTCTATGACATTGAAATTTACCTTCTGTAAGCTTTAGTTCATCATAACCATTCAACTCTGCTTTGTACGCAGAGCATTAAATAACAGTCCAGACTTCATCCTTTGGACCTGTCTCTCACATAGACCCTAGGTACAGCAGACTGCTGGCATCCTTGGCACAGTAGCCACTAGTTAGTTCCTCTGAGTCAGGCTTACATCTTCACCCCTTTTCTGACAACATGAAGTCAGAGGAAGGGGTACATTTCATTGTATGTAAAAGGGAAGGAAGAAACTGAGTAATGTGTCTCCTCAGTCCCACGGAACTGACATGTAGCAGTTTTCAGAGGCCGCCTATCTGTGTAGAAGTGATGGCATTCTGTCTCTTGTAAGTAACGAATACTCTTGAGTCAGTTCTTCCAATTCTGGCCTGCCATGGGCTTTCCCATCAGTTAAATTGCAGACATATGCAGAATGTCTATGAGGTGTTCTTAAGCTGTGAATTCCCTAAGAAAAGCTCATGTTTCATCCATTGCTTTCTAAAACACAGACTTAGAAACACAGACACAGGTTGTGGTAGGAAGTATGCTGTACCAGATAAAAGCATTAACTCTGATAGCACCTGCTTGGGTTAGAACCCTGTCTGTGCCACTGATAATAATAATAATCTCACAATAACATTATTTATTACTGAATTTCAAATCTATGTAAATATAGGTAATGATGCCATGGCAAGTAATGACACCACCCACCACACAAAGCTGCCTGCCGGGTTTTTCTCTTAGGTTTTAAGTAAGTTTCAGGTTTGTAAATTTTAGACAGTTTCCAGCAAACCCTGAATCAAGGGCTGTTACAGCTCCTTTTCTAAAAACAATATGACTGTTAATATGAATGACTAGGTTGGCAATAGGCTCCTGGGCTGTTGGATAGTTTTTAAATTAAAAATGTGTATCCCTTTCCTCCCTGATGAAAAAGGGATTGCTGTTTTACCACACCACATCCAAAATTCTACTGTTTTACATAGTAAAAGCACCATTCAGTCTAATAGTTTGAAGTACACTGCTAATCCAGCATGGCTTGAGAGATGGCCCTGACTGGGGATGAAGAAAAAAAGACAGACACATGGACACATGAACTCACAGAAAAGCTCTCTGATGGAGAAGCCACAGCACCCCAGAAGCTAGGCGTGTTTATTACATAGAGTTGAACAGAGAGGGAGGGCTGTGACTTACAGCTGGACCAGGAGGTGGGGTTATTACACACTGATAAACAAGGACACAGGGGTTATGGTTTGCAGCTGCATTTGAGGGTCAGTTTGACTAATCTCTGCAGCACAAGTTTCTTTGAGGGAGCAGCCTTCCAGCTGTAAACATCTGGAGGAAGAAAGCTTTGGTGGGCATTTCTGCACACACTGCCATCAATGCTGCATTCAGTCCTCTAAGCCTGATGTCGTGAGGTCCTTGACATGGCCATCCCCTGTCAAGAGCACACATTCACTCAGGACTTCACTTCCTTAAGGCGCTCTACAATCCTCACAGTATGAAATGGATATAACACAGCTATATGCTATAAAAATTCCCAAAATACCAAGTTTAAAGGGTAAAAATGACTTACATTGACATATTACATAACATATGCCTGTGAATAAACAGCACTGCAGTTATAGCAGCTATCACTTGTCTCGTAATAAAGAGAAGTGTTCTACGTCAGCACTAAATGCTGGCCAGGTAGTGTGACCTTGGCCCTCTGTCTAAATTCTTACAGTCCTTAAAGGTCTAGCATTGGAAACGAAGTTTCTGTGGTGATGTGGATGATTTACTATTAACAGGAAAGTTCAGATCCCATTACCGCTGACAGCTGTGCTCCCATTTATGTTATTTTTAAGCCATAACTATTTAAAACGTTGCAGTTAGCATCCTTACTTGTCCACTTTGTTGGCATATAACTCTCCTATTAAATATATAGAACAAATCATATTAATTAAAATGAATTGCTTGGGCAGTTGAGCTGTGCTGCAGATGTCTCATAAGGCTATAAATTCAAATTAATTAAAGGCTGCTTGCCCCTTTTAGTGCATTAGTAGTAACTAAAGAAATCAACCATCTTGCAAAAGGAAATTCATTTGAGTTGTTGAAGAAATAGCTAGATCAATGGATACATAGCTGGTTAACACAATCGTGTAACAAAATCTTGGTGGAAGCAAACAAGTTGCTTGTTCACAGTTGCAAGTGTAGATAGTCTTTTATGCGGAACATGAATTTTAGTAGGAATTATTAGATTTGATTCTACTTATTGTATGCATCTAGATCTATTACATTCAGTTCTGTATTTATATGTGTATATATGTAGAGTTCCAGAAGATGTGTGTGTGTGTATTCCATGTTAACAGATCTTTCATAAGATAAACACATGATCTTCTAGATATTATTCAGTTAAGTAAAAATAATGTGGAGCACTAGATAACCCACTCAGCTTATATTAAGAAATGCATGTGTATCATAACCACCAAAGACAAGGATGGGACGATCTTCTGTTATGACCACCAAAGACAAGGATGGGACAATCTTCTATGGTGTTCTGTAAATGTGTTGTGTCCTTTGCATTTCATGGAAATCTCCATAATATTCAAAAATCCCCTTAAACTAACACACCTTAAGAAATTTGTTAATATATAAGTTAATAAGGATCTCAGATGTGGTGGCATGTGCCCGTGATCCTACAGCATGATGGCTAAGGAAGGTCATGAGTCTGAGGCCAGCCATTGCTGCATACTGAGTTGAAGTCTAGCCTGGAGTTGACAGTGAGGTATTCTAACAAACACAGCCTACCTCCAGCTGTTTATCAAAGTGAAATGGTTTTTCCACCTACCATTCCTCAAAGTAACTACAGAAAGTCATAATCAAAGATATATAGGATCCTTATAATTTGACTGTTACAGATTTGACATAAAGTTCAGAAGAAAATAAAACTTTTAAATTTTTAAAGATTAAAGCCTATAAGGACCTTTTAAATGTTGTTTTGGTGAGGATAAGGCTAATCAATAAATCAACTGTTTTCACATTGTATAAAAAGATTGTTGAGTTCTCTGTTTCTAACTAAATGTAGACTGAAGAAGATAGAACAAAGCTATGTATTTTTTTGAAACTTGGGTTTTAAACCCTTAGGTTAATGTGATTGCAGGGTCTCATCATCTAGATAACATATTAGACAGGGTAGATTTTACTTTTTAAGCATGTGTTGTTAAGGCCTGTCTCTAAGACAAGACACTAATCTATTGCTCTGCATGGGGTGGGGATAGAAATACTAAAATGTGCTGTTATGGTGTGACTCACTTGCTGGGTGCTTGCCTAACAAGCAACATCAACACCACATAAAACTGGTGCTGGGACCCAGCATTGGGTAAGTGGGGTATAAACAGGGTCAGTTTAAAGCCATCCTATAGGGAACTGGCTTGGGGGAGCTATTGTTTAAATTCAAGTATAGCAAATGCTTGTTCTGTTTTAGACTAATTTTCTCAAGCATAGGAAATCTTTATATCTGCATGTCCCCTCCCCAAAGTTTGTCCTTTGGGACTCAGTGTTACGTAGAGTCACTTTCCAACGGGACTGCCTTCTGAGACTAGTATCAAATACCATCATTTCCAGTGTCCCTATAATTTAATAATGACTTCACTACTCAAAAATCTCAGAATGCTTTCTGTCTTAATGTTGATGCTTTTCCAAAAAGAAAAGGAAGATGTGAATGATTCCCTAGAGCTACTTCGGATTGCCTCACGAGTCAAGGAAGGAATGCCTGAATTATGCCTGCCTCATAGACAATTACTAAAATGAAGCCTAAGGAAACCGCAGCAGTTTCTTGTAGTACCACTGACATTTCATACCTGCACTGAAGTAGTGTGGAAAGTCATTATGAGATTCTGTGGGTATATCTGGGATAATTATTCAGCCTTCCCCAGATGATGAACTCTCAGACTATATAAGCAACTGAGGACAGCGCTCTCTCCAGCTACCCACATGGCACAGTAGTCTGGACTCAGCACATGCTCAGTGAATGTTTTCTGGGTGAATGGGTAAATTAATTACATGCACTAAAACTCTGTCTGAAACATGGCTCCTTGTGATTTATTTTGAATAGATCCATAAACCAAGCAGGTCACTCAACTATAAGCCCTATGCCTAAAGACCAATAAAACAGCTAACTTATAAAGCCCTTTTATTTCAGTCTTTTCAAAAGAACATGCTACAATTTATTTTTACTTTTACCACTCATTGAGACAGATTGAAAGTTTTGAATTTATTCTAGCATAATATGTGACTTAAATATTTTTGAAGATTCATTTATTTCTATTTTATGTGTATGAGTGTTTTGTTTACAAGTGTGTCTATGTACCACATGCATCCTGGGCTCTCAGAGGCCATAAGAGGGCATCATATACCCTGGAACTGGGGTTACAGTCGCTTGTGAGCTGCCATGTGGATGCTGGAAATCAAACAGGGGTCTGCTGGAAGAACAACCAGTGTGCTCTTAACCACTGAACCATCTTTCTGGCCCTTTGTGATTTAACTATTTTGCTAATCACATTCAAATAGAGATATTTTTCATTGGCGAAAAAAATGCTAATCACATGTCAAATAAAATTAAATAATTAAATCTTTTTCAAGTATTTTATCAGTTTGTAAATCTGTGCATGTGTGCAACCGTGTGTGTGTGCATGCGTGTGTGTAAAGGTGAGGATACCAATACCTATGGACATACAGAGCCAGAAGAGGGTGTCTCGTCCTCTGTAACTGGGGTGTCAGGTGCTGTGGACAGACAGCTAGTCATGTGGTTGCTAGGTTATGAGCTCCCATAACTCATAACTCTTCACCATTGAACCATCTCTTCAGTCATAATTACCTTTTCTGTATATCATGACCTCACTTTTAGAAGAATGTGAATATGCCTAATAGATAGAATTTTCAGGAAGATGTTTTTGGTATTATTAAATTTTAGGATTTATAAAAAAAAAGTGCTGATGTTGAAACCAAGATAAATTTCAAAAGCTGACATCTTATTATTTGTATAATTTAATAAATGATATCTATTTGCAATATCAACTGCTACCCATTGTATTACTAGAACTTTCAGGCTATTTCTATCCATCTAAATATAGTGTAATGACATCTACAGTTCTGATAGAATACCAGCAGCTATTCTGTGAGTCTGAGGTGTAGAGAGTGTGGTGTATGGAGCGCTGTGTTGTTGGAAAACATGCTCTCTGAGCCTGCCTAACATATTTGAACATTTTAGGTGATGGGAGGCATTGTGGTAGAGGACAGGAGCAGCTTGTGTTTGTTTGCCTGCCTGCTTGCTTGTTTTGGAGAAGAAATAACATCATTTGGCTCATATTTTAGAAAATTGAATCCATGGACAATTTCTCTGAATTATGAGTAGCCAAGTAATATTTCTATTTTGTGATCATTAAAAGGCATAATCAAATATTCTCTGAATTTGATTCAGGATTAGGCAGTTGGGAAGGAATGCATGAAAGGTAGACTGTGGACATAGTCTGAGGAAGAATGAGCTGGTCTGAAGTGAATGGAAAGGAATTTCGGATGGCTAGAGAGCAAAGTAAGACATAAAAGCATAGGTAACATAAGACAGGGGCAGTGAGGATGGCAGGTCTCTCCTTGAAGAAGGGCAGCAGAAGCCAAACAGAACTGACCAGGCTAGAGCATGAGACCTTCAAACCTCTAGTCAGGGTGGTCATGGGTGGTATAGTTCCTCAGGATCCTGAAACTGAGACGTGAACAGCTCTGAAGTTTTGAACTTCTGAACTAGGGATGAGGTCAGTGAGAGATAAATAGGTGTGAGAATGTCTTCAGTGTGTTGTGTCTGTACTGATGGTTGCTGATATGTGCACAAAACTGGGGGAAGAGATGCAAAGTGTTTTCTCGAGTCCTGACCCTGTATGGTTATTGAGGGCTATGAAGTCACAGTCAATTTCTAAACACACACAAATGTCTTTATATAGACAATATTAATAGACAAAGTGGGAATAAAAACGATTATCAAGAAACTGAATTAGAGAACTCAGGGATGAGGATGAAGAACAATTCATTGCATCTCAGAGTGCAAATGAACTGCAGATGAGGAGATGGGAGCTGAACGTAGGTAGCAGATGGGTTTCTTGAGGGAGAAGATGTCTACGACCCTGAGGAGAGGCTCATGTGCACAGAGCGTCAAAATAAAGAAATGGTTACTTGCTGTACCGTGCAGAGGAGAAGTACAAGGGGTTTTGTTCTAGAGGAGTGAGATCCAATATAAATTCACCATTCACTGCGCAGTCACCAACTGGCAGGACAATTTCAAGTCATTAATTGGACCAGATGGTTAATGTTTTTAATGGCACAATCAACTAATAAATAACTGTAAAGCACTTTGTAAATACAAAGAGCCACATAAATGTTTAATAATCACATTAAGTCGGGAGGCTTATTTCAAGTTACACTTTTATATCAAAGTATTTTACTGGCATTTCAGGAGAAATGCCAATAATATAATCAGATGCCATATCATAACTGTACCTAAAAATATAACAAAGGGACAATCAAAAACCAGAACAAGTTCAGCCAGTATGGGCTGAAAAGATGGATCAGCATGCACTGTTCCGTTCACAGAAGACAAGAAGAAGCATGAGAGGATGATGGGAGCTTATAACAGCACCAAGGGAGGCCATTGCCATACATGGAACCTCACTTGCCTATGTATTTGAAAGAGAATTTGTCAGATAAAGTGATGTGAAGACACAAAACAGCAGGAAAAACATGGATGCAACTACTCTGGTACTCCACTTAGTTCAAGTAGAGTCTAATAAACTAGTTGTAACATTCTATGAGGCCCTTGGCATTCACAGCTCACCTACTCTTCGTAACACTGGAATGAACACTGGCACTGTCACCTATTTTAAAATTGAGAAAATCTGATTCACACAAAGATTAAAACACTTGTCTAGTATCACATTTTTAATAAGAGATAGAATCAGGATTGAATCCCAAACAATATGGCTTCAATATCTTCTGAGAAGAATCTGGGATAAATCATATAATTCTAATTAGATGAAACAGATGTGTTCTTCCTCCTTCTTCCTGCCTCTAAACATGGCTGGCTGGCTGATGTCACCACAACCATCCAGGGACCATGACGTGATGTAAAAGCAAAGAAAACCACTGTGACAGCAGATCTGCCATGGGTCCACTTAGCCAGCAGCTGCAGTCACTTCTCTGGGATTTCTTGTTCTGTGAGGAAGTGAGACCTACCACAGTCACAACCAAGTAACAAAGAAACCAGACAACAACAAAACCTGCCCTCATGGGGAGGGGGGGGCTGCTAGGAATAAGGCGTTGTTTTGTTTTATATGTATTTCCTCATTTCCTCATCACCGCACTTCTGTGAATTCCCATTTTATAGACAGAAAATCAGCCCCAGTTCACGCAGCGTAAGGGTTCAAATTCAGACTGCACCCTACCTCCTAAACTCTCTTCAGCAAACAGCAGTCTGAGGAGTCAGACACTTAAGCCATTTCAATTAAAATGAGAAATTAGATAGGGATTCTTACTATTTTAACACTCTGATTACTATTCAATATGATTGGAGCTTCTAGAACAAATGTTTCTCATCGGGGTACTATGAACACTTTGCATGAAAACCATTTCCCATCCTGCTGCCTGGGTCCCGCTAAAACCACCAAACATGTCAGGGAAATACCCGGCACACTTCCTCGAGTCTCCTCCAGTTACAACAGCCTTTCCAGAACTGAGACTGGCAAAACTGCTTTGTGAAAAGTCCAGACGGTAAACATTTCAGGGCTTGTGGGATGTGGTATCTTGGCGGTCTCCATCACAGCTACTAAGCCCTGCTGTGTGGGATCAGACACAGAGGACACAGATAAAAGTGCATATGGCTGTATTTTCCACTCACACTCTTCTGGCACTACTTTACAGATAAAACACTGAGACAGGGAGGTTCAGGAACTCTCCTGAGAAGATTCAACTAGCAAGCAATAGGCTCCACTTCAACTCAAAGTCAGAGTGATCTCAGGGTTTAGGCTTGTATTTGAGACACAATTGGTTTTACAGATTTTAGCTGGTTTTCTTCTGGCAGAAGACTGACTATGTCTCAGAGAACTTCTTAATACTCCAGACTGTGGTCCTCTTCATCTGCCTGGTGTTGGTTGCTCTTTCGTACCTTAAGAGCCCTACAGGACTTGCATCTTTGGTAACCTGCACTGATGCTGCCATTGACCTATGTCGTGATCAGCCGGGCCCCAAGCTCTGCTCTCCCTGTTGGCTCTGACACTCCGTCTTCCACAAAGTTCTTTCCCAACACAAGATTCCACAAAACCAGTCACCAGAACAGCTGTTCACTGATGTGTAACTTTTATTTATCATGCCTTAACTGTTCATAGGAACCATAAATGTGCTATTGCCCATTAAAGTGAAAAGGAATATAAAATACTGAGCCCAGGGGCTGATACTTCCAAGAGCCCTAAGCAAGAGCTTATGTTAGGATGTTTGTAGTGGCAAGCAGACACCGCTGCTGGTCCTGCTGTAACTGGATAAATGAAGGAGGACTTGTGAAGGCTTAGAACACCCAAGTCAGGCAGAATGCAGCTGATGCACAGGTTGTGACTACCGACACTGGAATACCTCAGCAAAGGTTTTATGTAGAGACTCAACTGCATTAGATAGAAAAAGGACCCATAGTCAAAGATGCCCAAGCCTCTCCATCCCGACCACCCCCGGGAGATCTATGGATAGGACCTCTTCTAGAAGGTAGTGGTACTTAAATAGATCAGTGACGTCTTATGGGATTCTACTGCTCATCAGTATATTAGGCACAGCAAAGTGGAGGCTATGTTGAATTTATTAAACAATAATAGGCAGGTAGGGGACTTAGCAATAGTACAAGAGGCAGGCTACCAAGTCAGGATGAATAAAAACGGAGTCACCACAGATTTACTATAAAGCTTTTTGGTGAGGGTTAGGATACACTGGTCCTGATAGCTTTTGATTTCTGTTGGGAAATGCTTCTATCACAGATATTTACTACATTGGAGAAACTACAGATAAAGATTTGGAACGTATTGTACATTGGTATTTGACAAATTGGTAGATTCGTTTCTCTCCTGGTAATTCTTTTGACAAAATGATTTGATTTTGCATTGTATTAGCAGTTAGAGATAAACTTCTCTTGGCAAGTTATGAGTATGAAATGCAGCATGCTTATGACAAACATCTCAAGTATATAGCACTTTTGTTTTTTTTGTTTAACAAGAATAAAATAATTAGAAAAATATAATCTATTACCTTTTTACCATTTGTCATTTTTTATCCTTGTATAAAATGATTTCTTCTTAATAAACACAAGGTAGATATAAGAGAACTTTGGTAGGTAAATAATTTTGTCTAATATCATTAATTACTAACAGCTCAATTACACTGTGAAGTGCCATAATTGTCATGAAGCTTAAGAATCCTTATCATGGATTCTATAATTCATTTAAATTACATTAATTATACAGATTTTTAATGAAGAGAGACTGCTTTTTATCCCCACAAGTAGAGACAATGATCAAAATATTTATGTGTCTATCATATTTTGTTCTGTTGACATTCTTAAAATAATTCACTTCCCTAGGCAGTATTAGCACATTTCCATGCAAAGAGGGGGGTAGGCAAACATGTTTGGATTGCACATAAAAGTGTATGATCTTTAGTTCTTCTATTTAATATCTAGCACAACTCAGGATATTGTGGGAAGCCAGCTCCCACTTTTACTCAGGGTACTGTTGAGGAGAGAGGGAGGAGAAACTTGTAGATAGAAAGATAACAGAGATGGAGACAGAAACACAGGATAGTGTCGGGAGGACCTGGATCCATATCCACCGGCCCCTTCCATTTCAAAGGGGCTTTTTATAACAATGCCAGGGAGTTAGATCAAAGCATGCCACACAGCCAAGTGCAGGCCCTTCCAAACACCTGGTAACCACGCACATGGTCAAGCCATCCCCTTATGCAGTGCTGCTGGGTAAAGCAAGCTCAGATCTCACCAGGAAACCTCTGTGGGCCCCCACAAGATATATTTTTCAGAAAATAAAATGTTTAAGGTTTTTTGTTTGTTTGTTTGTTTGTACTTGGAATGAAATCCAAGTTCTTCTATATGCTAGGCAAGTGGTTGATGATCTGGCTGAACTCCTAGCCCCATGTATTTTTTTATTGCATTGTGTGTCTATGTGTCTATTTTTGTGTGTCTATGTGTGTGTGTGGGGGGGTGTCTGTGTATGTGTGTCTGTATATGTGATGTCACTTGGTATGTGTGGAGGTCAGTTCACTCCTTCTATCATGGAGACCCTAAGGGTCAAACTCAGCTTGTTTTGCTTGGCGGGAAGTGCCTTTATCCATGAGCCATCTCACCTACCCATGCCCCAGCTACTTTGAACATTAATTGGTGGTATCTACAAAATTGTCTTAATATCATGGACATGCTTAACATACCATATGTCAACCCAATTTCTAGAGTTCACATCCAAAATTACTTGGGCAAGTAACTTTAACTTTGTGTGTCTCAGATCATTCTCATTCATAGAATTAAGATACTAACATTTGACAAAACTAAAGAGGAATATGTAAAGTGTTTAAAACAACCTGTAGCTAATACTATATAACTTTTCCATTATTTATTTGTCCATTTGTAGTTAAATGTAATAGACATAATAAAAATATCCCAATACACCTTTATGAAATGGGTAGTAGACATGTTTTAACATCAAAATTCCATGTGAGGCATGGTGGTGTGTAGCATGAATTGTTAGAAGGTCTTATTAATAAAATCAAACCCGGAGCCAGGTATTGGGTTAAAGCTGGAAGGTCAGAGAAATAGAACAAGCCACAGCTACCTCACCTTGCCAATTCCTCAGCTGATCCTGTTTCCTCAGACTGGAAGCCTTTGATTCCTCATCCAGAATGAATCTCAGCTGAACTGCTGCTCAAAAGCCTAAAAGCTTAACCAGTTCTAGTTCCTGCTCCTCACACCTTATATACCTTTCTGCCATCACTTCCTGGGGTTAAAGGCATGAGTCACCATGCCTGGCTGTTTCCAGTGTGGCTTTGAACTCACAGAGATCCATGGATCTCTGCCTCCCAAGTGATTAAAGGTGTGAGTGCCACCATTTTCTGGCCTCTATGTCTATCTAGTGGCTGTTCTGTCCTCTGACCCCAGATAAGTTTATTAGGATGCCCAATATATTGGGGGACACAATATATCACCACCGTGGTGCACACCTGTAATCCCAACACTGAGAAGTATGGGGAAGGAGGGTCAAGAGTTCTAAACCAAGGGGGCTGGAGAGATGGCTCAGCTCTTAAGAGCACTGGCTGCTCTTGCGGCGTCCCTGGGTTACATTCCCAGCATCACAGTCACCTGTAATGTGTGACTGTGGGGTATCTGATACCCTCTTATGACCCCCACAGGGACCAGACACACATGGGGCAAACAGACATATATGCAGCAAAACATTCATACAATAAAAATAAGTAAAGATATGTTTTTAAAAAGAAGAGTTCTAAACCAACCTGGGCTGCATAGCAAGTTCCAGGCCAGCTTGGGATACTGGCAAGATGCCATCTCAAAGCATTTAATAAACAAAATAAACAGTATAAAACTAAACTTCCATTAAAGTAGCACAAGGTGGCCTTATGGGATAAATTATAAATCCCAAAATAATTTATTTTAGGAGTACTTTCTCATATGATGTGATTTTTCAGCAGCATAGATAGTATGTAAGCGTTACAGCTCTGAAGGGAAAGGAATCCTGGCCATCAGAAGCCAGGCTATAGCTACAGCTCCGTTCAGGTGGGGGAGGTTTCCCCGTGGGAATGTGGCGGCTCTGCCCCTCCCAGGAGAGCTGTTTCAGCGCCACTCTGCCGAGGGAGTTCCCCCGCAGAAGTGGAGCAGCTCGGCTCTGCTCCAGCAAAAGTGGTTACCTCTCTGCCAAATTCCACTCTGGTGAAAGAAGGTCTCACCTAAACCTCATTCAAGAGATTTATCGGGAGGGAGGAATACAGGAGAGTGGCCACCTCTGCTAGGGTGGAAAACGGCAGCTCCAAACTGAACAGGCACAGGGTTTATAGAGGGTTTCATAGGGGTGAAGATTTCAGGGTGGGAATTGATCTGATTTCAATCCCTGAGTTTCAAGCCCAGAGAGTGGGTGGAATTCATGCTCAGGGATTTGTTGATTTTTCATGCTGAGTTGGTCAGAGGCAGAGTGTGTTTCTCTGGATTCAGGGCCAAAGTGTGTTTCTTTCACTGGCCCTTTTACCCTACATAATAGTGCAAATTATTTCATCTTCAAGTTATTTTAAAATTTGTATAGATGGCAGTCTAATTCCAACCATGAGAGACCAGGCGGAGAACTTAAAGAGGCCCCAACTCTGGCAGTTTTTAGATCCACCCAAGTTTGGACCTAGAAGGTGAGAAAAGGCCTAGGTGAAGGGTGAAGAAGGAACGTAAATCACCACCAGGGGTAGTGGCTCCTTTCTAAGCTTCCCCTGCTTCTGACATGTAAGTTACTGCTCATCCCTGCCAGAGAACGTGGAAGCCAGAACCCGGAAGCTGCATCCTGCGCTCAAGCTCTGGGCGTGGCTGTCGACGGCAGCCTCCAGCTCTAAAGCACAGAGGGGTGACAGTCCCTGAGGAGCTGCGTGTCCATCGCCATGGGGACTGCGGCGAGCCTTTGACAGCAGGTCTTCAGGATGTAGCAGCCCTGGGTTTGGCATCCTCTTTAAAATACTGGACGATGAAAGGCAGCTCAACAAGTGGTAGAAAAACCAAGGAGAAGAGAAAGGAGCAGAGAAGATTCCCTCCCTGCTGGAATTCTAGGTGCAGTGTGACCTGGCAAGCAGGGAGGTGCTGTACGTTAGTATTCAAGGAAATAAGCAATAAACATGCTTAGGTTATTTTTTCTTTTTTTAAAAATTTTATAATTAATTTAATTTTACATATCAGCCACGGATTCCCCCGTCCTTCCTCCTCCTGATGTCCCCCCACCCACCCTCTTCCCAATCCACTCCCCATTCCCATCTCCTCCAAGGCAGGTCTCCCCTGGGGAGTCATTCCAGCCTGGTAGACTCAGCTGAGGCAGATCCAGTACCCTCCTCCCAGCACCAAGGCTGAGCAAAGTGTCCCAGCATAGGCCCCAGGCTCCAAAAAGCCAACTCATGCACTAAGGACAGGTCCCGGTCCCACTGCCTGGATACCTCCCAAACTGATCAAGCTAATCAACTGTCTCACTTATCCAGAGGGCCTGATTCAGTTGGGGGCTCCTCAGCTACTGGTTCATAGTTCATGTGTTTCCACTTGTTTGGCTATTTGTCCCTGTGCTTTTTCCAATCTTGGTCTCAATATCTCTCGCTCATACAATCCCTCCTCTTTCTCACTGATTGGATTCCTGGAGCTCCACCTGGGGCCTGGCTGTGGATCTCTGCATCCGCTTCCATCAGCCATTGGATGATAGTTCTACCATGACAGTTAGGGTATTTGGCCATCCTATCACCAAAGTAGGTCAGTTCGGGCTTTCTCTCAACCATTGCCAGTAGTCTATTGTGGAGGTGTCTTTATGGATTTCTGTGGACCTCTCTAGCACTTTGCTTCTTCCTATTCCCATGGGGTCTTCATTTATGGTCTCTCTTTCCTTGTTCTCCTCTCTCTGTTCTTGATCCAGCTGGGATCTCCCACTCCCCTAAGCTCTCTTTCCCCCGACCCTTGCCCTTAATTATCCCTCATCACGTCCAGTTTGCTCATGTAGATCTCATCCATTTCTCTGTCATTGGGTGATCCCTGTGTCCTTCTCAGGGTCTTCTTTACTAGGTAGCCTCCCTGGAGTTGTGAGTAGCAGTCTAGTCGTCCTTTGTTTTACATCTAGTATCCATTTATGAGTACATACCATGTTTGTCTTTCTGAGTCTGGGTTACCTCACTCAAGATGATTTTTTTCTAGATCCATCCATTTGCCAGGTTATTATGCTTATATTGTATGGTTATATATTTATGTAGGTCTCCATTCTTTTTTTTTTTTTTTTTTTTTTTTTTTTTTTTGGTTTTCTGAGACAGGGTTTCTCTGTGTAGCTTTGCGCCTTTCCTGGAGCTCACTTGGTAGCCCAGGCTGGCCTCGAACTCACAGAGATCCGCCTGGCTCTGCCTCCCGAGGTCTCCATTCTTTTACTTTGCTCTGTAGTGCCTAATTGTCCAGGATCAGAAAGGATTCAAGTTGATGTTTTATGGAAACTAGATAATCTTTGTTTTCTTGAGGATTAACTTGATTATTCCCAGTCTAGGGATAGGTTGCTGTCCCTTCAAGGGTGTCCATTCAGTTGATGGCTGTGACCTATAGCCATTTATACATTCTACACTGAAGGAAATGCATTACATGCAATTTTAAATCTGGAAAATACAGAAACCTCATTTGACACAATACTTTAAAATTTAATACTCACTTGTTATTTTCCTCTCCCATTCTCCCTGAAATAGTGCCAATGAAGTGTTGCCCAAGAGGCAGTCAGCAGAAATAAACAAGGAAAACTGATGCCTCAATAAACCAGTGACTCTATATCCAAGCCTTAAATAAACAATTATTGGTTGAAAGTTATTAAAATACTGATTTTTATATTTTTTCTTTTAGGTGGGAAATGAGGAAAGATGAGACTCTGGAAGAGGAAGATAAAATGATGCTGGAACATTTAAAACAAATCTGTAGCACACAGGACTCTTCTTCGTTAGACATCACAGATGAACCGTAATCTGCAGAAAACGGCAACAGCTTTATTTTCGGAAACAGTCTCCTGCAATGGAGGCTCCCACCGTCGTCAGAGGAACCTCACATGAGCCACGGAGCGCAGCCGTCACCACAGAGGCTCTGTATGGAACAGGAACACAGGACATAAAGAATAAGAGGCTCCGTATTTTTTATATTAAAGATAATTTCAAATGTTTTTCTTTCCCAATCTTTCTCCTTATCTGATAAAACTACTGCCATCTCGTGTTCCCTTTGAATTATGTTTTTTTTCCTTCTTCTTCCCTTCAGTACTGAGGTATCTATGACAACAGGAAAAATGTTTGGAAATATTTTCCTTAGGGACTTCTTATACAATATTTAGATGTTGATTGGAGCCCCCCAACCCCGGAAGTCATCTGAAAATTACAATTTGATTTGGTAGCTGTAGCCCAAGAACAGATCTTAATTGTCTTTAGTATTACTGATTGGACCCACCCCCCTTCCCCTATAACCTCTTCCTCATCCACTTTATCTTAGTCATAACCACAAGAAAGCAGTCTCCAGCACTATTAACTTCTGTCATATGACGGCTTGTGATAGTTCTTGCCCTCCTCCTACAATTCTTTCACCTCCTGTACCAAGTGGCTCCGATTCAGGAAACTCATGACATCCTTTTGACTCAAGCCAAAAACAAAACAAAAAAAATGGTAGTTTTTCCCAACCAAAAACCATCTTTATTTCAAAATTATATTCAAAAGTTATCTATTGAATACCCAGGGTCTGGGGATTGCACTACGTCCAGCATGGGATATCTGAGAGGAAAAAAAAAATCTGTGTATACTATACTCTTATGTCTGTTAACTTTATTCCTCTAAGACAAAATTCTATCCATACAGCTACAGCTCCATCAGGCATTCAAGACAAGAATAAATATAGATACACCAAGCTCTTTAGCCATCTACGTTATTTCTCTGGGTTGAAATCCTGTTTCCATAGATTCAGTTCCATCCAGCTCCCTAGCTCATAGTCCTGCTAACAACTAAACTCCTATGCTTCCAGTCTCATCTTCGTCCTCTGTATCCTCTTTCTCCATCTCTGCTGCTCTCTACTCCTGGCACTCAGAAAACTCTACCCGAGATCTGCTTACCCTCTATGGAACCTCTGTCTTCCTCTCTCTTCTCTCACCATTCTGTCCATTCCTCAAGTTCTCCTTATACCTCAGTCCCCTCAGTCTCTGAGGTGTTCAGTTATAAACACAAACCATAGCGGTCCTCTGTCAGAGCAAGGTCACTAGGCTTGAATTCTTACGGGGTCATAAGGATAGGTGAGAATTTTCCTCAGGCAGTGACTATCAGGCTTTGTAGGTCACCTGAGTGCTAATGACCAGTTAGTATATCAGAGGGAATCTATGTGCTCAGTCCACATTCCTAGAAGTGGTTAGGTAAGAAGTTAGGGGTCTATTAGTAAGGCTGTATAAGAAAGGAGGGTATCACCCTAAATTGCACAAGAAATAAAGCTATCTGCCTGACTTGGAAACAGGTGTTGTTTTTCGTTTGGCCTTGGATGCTTGATAGGCATTTTAGATAAATACACTGTTAGGAGTTCTAGGAAGCATGCATAGCATTACAAGAAAATCACTGCAGGAAAAAGCTAATATATGTACAAAAGCTAAAATATCACCAAGACTTCTTAAGCCATGGCTTGATCTTTGGAGAAGTCCTTGACTTTTATGACAGCAGCTGAGTTCCACTGCGCCTTCCTGAGGCTTGCAGCAGTTATCCTTCTCTACCTTTACTATCTACAATGTCTGTTGTTGCTTTCTTCTCTTTTTTTGGAGGGGTCACCACCCAGCTCCCAAATAAATACATGGGAGCCTTTTCTTAATTACGAATGCCCAGCCTTAGCATGGCTTGTTTCTAGCCAGCTTTTCTTAACTTATTAAGAAAGTCTGCCTTTTGTCTCTGGGCTTCTCCATTTCTGACTCCTGTCACCTCACTCTTACTCTGCGGCTGGCTGTGTGGCTGTGTGGCTGTGTGTGTGGCTGTGTGGCTGTGAGGCTGTGTGGCTGTGAGGCTGTGAGGCTGTGTGGCTGTGAGGCTGTGTGGCTGTGAGGCTGTGTGGCTGTGTGTGTGGCTGTGTGTGTGGCTGTGGCTGTGTGGCTGTGTGTGTGGCTGTGTGGCTGTGTGGCTGTGTGGCTGTGTGGCTGTGTGGCTGTGTGGCTGTGTGGCTGTGTGGCTGTGAGGCTGTGCGGCTGTGTGGCTGTGTGTGTGGCTGTGTGTGTGGCTGTGTGGCTGTGTGGCTGTGAGGCTGTGTGGCTGTGAGGCTGTGTGGCTGTGAGGCTGTGTGGCTGTGTGTGGCTGTGTGGCTGTGAGGCTGTGTGGCTGTGTGGCTGTGTGGCTGTGAGGCTGTGTGGCTGTGAGGCTGTGTGGCTGTGAGGCTGTGTGGCTGTGTGTGTGGCTGTGTGGCTGTGTGGCTGTGTGGCTGTGTGGCTGTGTGTGTGGCTGTGTGGCTGTGTGGCTGTGTGGCTGTGTGTGTGGCTGTGTGGCTGTGTGTGTGGCTGTGTGGCTGTGTGGCTGTGAGGCTGTGTGTCTGTGTGGCTGTGAGGCTGTGAGGCTGTGTGTCTGTGTGGCTGTGAGGCTGTGTGGCTGGCCCCTTCTTTTCTGGCTCCTTGATCTCTCTTGCTTTTCGAGTCCTCTTTTTCTCCTTTTATTCTCTCTGTCTGCCAGCCCTGCCTATCCTTTCTCCAACCTTACTATTGGCTGTTCAGTTCTTTATTAGACCAGTCAGATGTTTTAAGCAGGCAAAGTAACACAACTTCACAGAGTTGAACAAATACAACATAAAAGAATGCAGCACATCTTTGCATTATTAAACAAATGTTCCACAGCATAAACAAGTATAACATATCTTAAAATAATATTCTATAACAAATGCCTGCTATTTTTCTTATTTCCATTGCACTTGCACACACACAGAGAAAGAGACAGAGATACACACACACACACACACACACAGAGAGAGAGAGAGAGAGAGAGAGAGAGAGAGAGAGAGAGAGAGAGAGAGAGAGAGGTGTTCTACCCTGCCTGTCAAGTACAATTATATATATTTAGTATGTCCTTCCTATCAGTGCCTGATATTATATTATAGAGACCCTGAAAGCCTTAAATATAATATGAAGTTTCCCTTTATAAACCTGAACGTACTAGGATTATTCAATGTGTGGGTAGTTAACAAAAGCAGCTGATTAAGGAACTACCATTGGAAGGAGATACACTGTGCACAAAGAACCGTGAGGACATATGGGAGAAGCCTCATGGTGAACCATGGACCATCTGACATCAAACATCATGTCTTCTGATGTTCTCACAAACTTAGTAAATGCTGTATGCTCCCATATCCTGTGATTTTTATGAAATATAATTTCCTAAGGAAAGTACTCACATATTTTTCAAAGGCTGAGTTTAGTATACAAAGGAGGTCACTGTAGAGAGTCTTACATTTTCACTTGAAGTAAAATGAACAGCCATGTACCCAAATCCCTGCTAAATAACACATTTTAAATTAAAAAAAAAATAGACCATGAATTTCAAAGAGAGCAAGGAGGGGTATGTAGTAGGGTTTAGATGGAGGAAAGGGGGAAAATGATATAATTATTTTATTCAAAAATAAATAATTTTGTAATAATTTTGAAAGTCCTTTAGTTGACCTGGATAATGTGAAGCAAGTATTTTCAAATATGCCTTAACTAATTTTTTAAAATTCTATTGAAGTCATTTAAAAATTAGAGAGTTTTACAAAAAAAAGAACATTCTATTTAATCTTACTTGTAAATAGTAAAAAGAAAACTCAATATAAAGCAGTTGATTGTTCCTCCAGCTATCCGATAGGATCCTGCATTAGTCTACATAACTATGATACAGAAGACAATAACTGAAGAGCCAAAATGAAAATAAATTGACCCGAATAAAAATGTTATAGCAGCTCACATGTCAGTAGTCTCTATTAAGATGACATTTTAAAGCTATTTTACTGTATCTATGCATTTGTATAGCAATCCTGAGAAGTGACTTCATTTCTTCAGAAAAAAAAAAAGTTCTGTGTCTGTCATTTGAAAGAGAAAATTAGATGAGAGAAAACTTATCTGAATTCTCTTCTGTGCTTCATCATTGAAATTACTACAGTGATAACTTCTGAATGGTTTGTAATTGGGGATGTTAAATTATGTGACTGATTTGTCAGATAACTTTGACTTTCAATGTCTTCAAAAATATGTTAAGTAGTATCTCAAAGCAGTTGTTTCTCACATTCAGTTTTGCATGTGTATGAGTCACGATAGAAGCAAGGCCTCACACTTTGTGACTCTAGGATCCCTGTTGCAGAGGCAATGTCTGCTGTGTTCTGTGCCACTGTATTTCATACAGTGCAGCTTTTCATTTTATTATTGGTTTAGCAGTTTCTACATAGAAATGGTATGAATTAGATTTTTAATTATGTCTATTTCAGATATCATGTATTTATTATCTCTATAAACATTCTTGTAGGAATACCAAGTAAAGAATAGGAAAAATTTGTTTTTCTCTGTTAGTATGTGCTCACGCATAGCATAATGATATCCCTACATTCTCAGACCAAAAGGATGTTCAGTTAGTCTGTCATCATCTTTCCTTTCTTTATACTTGAACAATTATATACCTGCAAATAGCCTTTAAAAAGGAAGTAAATCCTGCCACATATAACATTACAGATAAATGCAAGGACAGAATGCTAAAGGCAAAAATTCAATAAACCAGGGACTTAAAAACACCGAGGAGCTGGAGAGATGCTCACTGGTTAAGAGTACTCGATGCTGTCACAGAGGACCAGGCTTTGACCCCTAACACCCATATTGCAGATCAAAACCCTCTGTAATTCCAGTCCCAGGGGATCTGATGCCCTCTCCTTGCCCCTGTGGGTACTGCATGCATGTGGTACACATGCATACATGCAGGCAAAACATCCATACATAGAAAATAATTTTAAAAGCTTAAAAAATAAATGCTGTGTGATTCTATTTCTGTGAGTTTTCTAATATAGTCAGATTTATATAAAAGAGTAGTGGTTCCTAGGAACAGGGGAAGGAGAAAGGGAGATTGTGTTTAATGAGTCGGAAGTTCTCCAGATTGGTTAAGTTAAAAGAGTTTTAGAGAGTCATTCACAACAATGGATATAGTTAATACAACTGAATCTATTAAAACTGGTTAGTAAAATAATTTTTTATTAGATTATTACGACTATTTAAACAGAATCTGCATCTGGAATGTCTGTTGACAATCCTTAACATAACACATGCAAGCTCTTGAATTTGAGAAGAAAGCTAAAACAATATCTGGAGCATTGTTCTACACAATGAGGGAAGATACGTGCTTGACCTGGAGAAACACACTCAAAGGCACTGTCTCACTCTTCCATTGCTGTGGAGAGATGCCATGACAAGGCAACGTATTTTACAAGAAAGCATTTAACTGGGGTCTTGCTTACAGTTTTATAGATCAAAGTGGAGGGACAATGTTGGCACCAGAGCAGCAGCTGAGAGTCTGCATCTTGTTGACAAAATGGAGGTAGAGAGAGAGACTAGGGACCAACCATTCAAACGTATGCGCCCATGGGGACCAATCTCATTCAAACCACCACCGGCACCATTAGTAAAATAGCAAACTCTTCAAGGATTCACAGCACCTAAGCACTCTGAGTATCCTCTGACCAAAACATTGTAATGAAGCTAGCTGGGTGTGTTGCTGTCCATCTACAATCTAAACATCCCACTGGCTGAAGCAGAGAGACTGGGCATTCAAGGACAGTGTGGAACACGCAGTGAGATGCGTCTTTAAACAAGTGCCAGTGCCAGGTAAGGGTGCTGGCCTTGCTGTCAAACTTGACAACTTCAGTTTGGCCCCTGTACCGTGCACAGTAGAACGAGAAAACCAAGGCCTATGAGTTGTCCTCTGACTTCCACCTGCCCACTATAGCACACACACACATACATACATAAACACTTGCAAATAAATACATGCAAAAGTGAATAAAACAAAGCATAAATATTCTAACAAACAATGATTACTTTCAGTAACAAAAATATGCTTTGGTTACTTATTGCTGCATATCAATACCAGAATTAACAAATGAAAACAACACATCTATTGTGTCAAAGTCACTGCCTAAGCACATTTAGCTGAACTGTTTGCTGTGGCATTAGAAGGCTGTAACGAAGGTGCACCAAAGCTTAACATGGAAGAATCCACTTCCAAGGTCATGGGGTTGTTGGCAATACGCATCACTTTGCAGGCTGCTAGACAGATGGCCTCCATGTCTTGCCAGCTGCCGGTCAAAGGCTGCTGTCGGTTTCTTGCCATTTGAGTCTTCCCCAAATGGCCTTTCTTCCCTGGAGTCCACAAAGAAGAATGTCTTCTTACAAGATCAATGTTATAGTCTTTTCTAACATAACAATGTATATTTGTTTCTTTTTACTATGTTTATTAATTCACTTATTGTGTGCATACATGGTGGGCATGTGTGTGTGATGGTTCATGTGTAGAGATCATAGGACAACGTATGGGAGTCTCAGGGACTGAACTCGGGTCGTCAGGCTTGGCAGCAAACGCCCTTACCCACTGAGCCCTCTCACCGCCCCAATACTATGCAGTTAATCACATATATTCTGTCATCTATAGAAAATCCTAACGGTTAAAACCATCACTCATGCCTCCCATGCTCAGGGAAAAAGCGTCACACGAAAGCATGAATGTGAGAATGACAGGAAGCACTCCAGAGTGTCTATCACGAGTTGGAATTTAGATACCGAAACATCCTGTGTGGGAAAGTGGAAGAACTGGCTTATAATGAAGCGCGGAGAGTCAGCAACTATGCCATTTATCATGCAATTACCGTCAGCCAAACTCCGTGCCACTCTCGCTCTCACTGGACTCCGTAAGCATCCTCTTAGACGCTCTCTACCTCCTTATTCATACCGCTGCTAGGATTCCTGTTTGACACAATAGTGAGTTCTGAAGGCACAAAGAACTAATTCTAATTTCAGATAAAAATACACAGCAAAGGCCAGGCTTCCAATCACCAGCTCTACTTCAACCATATGGTACTATTCGATGAAATATGGTGACTCCATGGGCCGGCCGCATGCCCACCCTCCACCCCCCACCCCCGGGGCAGCAACGACCCAGAGCCATTGGAACGTCCACCCTATCAACTTTCGGTGGTAGTCGCCGTGCCTACCATGGTGACCATGGGTGACAGGCAAGCAGGGTTCAACTCCAGAGAGGGAGCTGGGGAAACAAATAATTGTTAAAGAGAGCCCCCAAAACCAAATCTAAATCACAAATATTCACTAGAATAAAAAACAAAATCCAACATTTCCAAAACCACACCCCTGGAACCACATTTCAACATGCTCCTTTGACACAAAGCCCCAGTTAAAAACTAATAATGATAATAATAATAATGTAAAGGCTCTGGAAGTGGTCATAAGGACAAACAGCAAATGAATAAACATCCACAGAAGAAAAGCTGTCCATCAAGACCTGGACTTCCGTTCTCGCCCCATCTCAGCACACTGGAAAGTGCCCTGCATGGATACTGCAGCCATTACCACAGGGTTCCTTCTACCCTAGCTCCAGTGGGTGGCCCTGCTTCAATAAAGAGCAGGACTTCAGCATTTCTCACCCTGCCCCAGACTGCCCTCTGCAAAAACAAAAGTCCTGGAAAAGTGATTCTGGAGGTGGGGATGCCATTCTTTGGCCCAGCCTCCATCCCTACAATGGAATCTCTGAGTTGGAATATACTGAGAATTGTGGGCCATGATTATCTTGCCTTAGTTCAAGAGTTATGTCTGGAAGGTAATTTTCCTGTGAAGCCATGTTAACTAATTTTCTATTATATGGTTCATATTACCTAGTGTCCAAGAAACTTCTTGCTACCCGAAGCTACACCACTGTGCCCTTCTGGGAGTATTACTGATTTTCATGTCTTGAGCCAGCTTGAAGTGTTTGATTTAATATAAGTAGTAAAGTTCTTTTCTTTATTCTGCAAGGACACAAGTTCTCGATTTTGCTAGCCAAATTTTCTCACGCCTGGAATTTTGCAGTTCTTTCTTGTTTGGTAAAGCAGTGATGGTTTGTGACTGATTAGTGTGCATAAGATGCTACATTGCCTTTGTAGTCTGGGCTGGGAAGGTGACTCAGTGAGTAAAGGCATACTGCACCCACAATCTCCTGACTGCACCCACAATCTCCTGACTGCGTCCACAGTCTCCTGACTGCGTCCACAGTCTCCTGACTGCGTCCACAGTCTCCTGACTGCGTCCACAACCTCCTGACTGCGTCCACAGTCTCCTGACTGCGTCCACAACCTCCTGACTGCGTCCACACTCTCCTGACTGCGTCCACAATCTCCTGACTGCGTCCACAATCTCCTGACTGCGTCCACAATCTCCTGACTGCGTCCACAATCTGTTTCCTAACAGAGAGAAATAAATGTATACTTGTTAGTGCTCAGTTCTCTTTCTCTATCTTGCACAGTCCAGAATGCCCTGCCCAAGGAATGGTCCCACTCGTAATTAAAATGTGTCATCCTCCATCAAGATAGCCCCCCCCCACAACATGCACAGAGACTTCTTTTCCAGATAATTCCACTTTCTGTCACGTCAACAATTAACACTAATCATCACACCCTTATAATAGTCATGCCACCATGGCACCGACTAGCATGGCATACTGGCACAGTATGCAGGGTTCACAGCTATGTGAGACTGTTGACGACCTTCCTTTCCCAGGGTCCTGTGTAGCACCTTCTGGGACTATGAAAGTCAGCCAGAAGGGAAGAACTTCCATTTCAGTCTCACTTTGAGTCCTCTCTATCTTGCAAACAAAGTATAAGGTATCTTCACGAGTAGGAGCTTTTAATTTTGTAAAGATTTATTTGATTTTTAATTATGTGTTTGTATGTGGGCACTTGTTTGTGAGTGTGGGTGTCTGTGGAAGCCCTGGAACTGGAGTTACAAGTAGTTGTGAGCTTCTAAATGTGGGTGCTGGAAACTGAACTTGAGCTCCCTGCAAGAGGAATACATACTCCTAAACACTATCTCTCCAGCCCTGTATGGTCTTATCACTAGCTGTGGAAACTAGGGATGTGGTGATTACCTAAACTGCTGCAAGGATCTGGGAGACCTCAGTAGTGAACACTCACAGGGAGGTACCATAACATCAGGAAAACATGTTAAGATTTAATTAATTTTAAATGCATGTCTATGACTGTGTGTGAGTGTGTGCAGCTGAATGGTGTTCACACAGAGATCAGGAAAGAATGTTGGATCCCCAGAAGCTGGAATTAGCAGAAGCCAGCTGACATCCGTGTTACTGACCAGACCTGGGTCTTCTGCAAGAGAGGTATGCAATGGTAGCTGCTGAGCCATCTCCTCAGCCTCTCAGGAAAACTAAGTGGCATTTTCCCTTTCCTTCTGTTGGGAATGTGAATTCTCTCACTGAAGCCACATATGTGATTAAAATGTGCCAGATACAGATAGCATATACTGAATCTGACAGTACAAAACTTGAAATCTGGGATCTTGGTGATTGTGGAGTCATGGAATTAGGTCTGAGTTGCCTACATTTATGAGAAATGAAACTTCTATTTTGTTCAAACCAAGCTTATGTGGAGCATTCTATCACTAAGAGCCAAATCTTAACATGTAACAAAGACATGATGTAAGAAGAATTAATACCTCAGAGCAGAGCAGAGCTAGAGAGGTTACATGGTGCCCCAGAGAATGAAGAAGTGGAAATGACTTAAGAAAAAGGAAATGAACTGAACTTCAGTCTTCATCATCTGCTTCCCAACTGCAGATGGAGAGTGACCAGCTGGCGTAGGCACCAGCTAACCAATCTTCCCTGCCGTTGACGGACCGCATCCTCAGCTGGCGTAGGCCCCAGCTAACCAACCAATCTTCCCTGCCGTTGACGGACCGCATCCTCAGCTGGCGTAGGCCCCAGCTAACCAACCAATCTTCCCTGCCATTGACGGACCGCATCCTCAGCTGGCGTAGGCACCAGCTAACCAACCAATCTTCCCTGCCGTTGACAGACCGCATCCTCAGCTGGTGTAGGCACCAGCTAACCAACCAGTCTTCCCTGCCATTGAGAGACCATACCCTCAGCTGGCGTAGGCACCAGCTAACCAGTCTTCCCTGCTGCTGTTGGACCATACACTCAGACAATGAGCAAAACCAACCTTCCTTCCTGCATCTGCTTTTGTCGGGCATTTTATCATCATAACTATGAGAATGGTAACTGATACCATTTATGTCTGTCTTTAATTTGGGAGCATTTCTGGTCATTGTTACTTCAAATAATCCTTCTGTTTCTGTTTTTTCTGATGTTCCCCTTAGAGCAATGGTTCTCAGCCTTCCTAATGCTGCGACTCCTTAATACAATTCCTAATGCTGTGGTGATTCCCCACCACACACCATAAAATTACTTTGTTGTTACTTCATAACTGCATGTTTTTACTACTGTTATGAATTGTAATGTAAATAGCTGATATGCAGGATATCTGATACGTGACACCCCCCCCAAGGGTCACGACCCATAGATTAAGAACCACTGCATGTAGAAGGAAGTTTCAGCATTAGCATTGTCCCATAGTTCTTACCGGTGGCCTCTGTCTGGACCTGGTGTTCCCAGGTTCTTGATTCTTGTTCAGAGACTTGAAGAAGCACAACAAAAACAAGAGTGTCAAAGAATATTGTTTAGAAGCAGTCAAAGGCATAGTGTAAAGATGCTGCGAGGTACAGGGAGCCCTGAGTAAGCACTCGGCTCAAGAGCATCAGGATACTCACCAAGACTTCCTTCCATGTGTGCGAGAGGAAGAGGAATTGGTTAGTCGGGGGCAAACTATGGGTGTTTTTCTGCTTTAATTAATAAGCTTAGGTTGTCAGCCTTGTTCACTATACGTGTCTTTTCCCATGATGCATCTGGTTGTAATCCTGTACATACCCAATGATACATGAACAGATGATAACTAGAAGCTGTACTTACAACCAGTCCAGACTAGACCAGCCCGCTGCTCCTAATTCCAGGTAATTTAACATGTGTGGTCACAAGGGAGCAGTTACTAAGGGTTGTTAGGGAGTAACCAGTACCTTTGTTTGAAGAGATGTGTTTATGAGGCTCATTGCACAAAGGGGGTTCCACGTTGTTCAGTAGTTTGTTGGGGAAGGAGTGTGTGTTTAGCTAAAGCCAAGAGGTATCCCAGAGTGCCAGATTATCACTTAAATTCCGTCACTCACCTTCTTTTTAATTCTGGGTGGCACCATTCATGGACTGAGGTCTTATACTGAGTAGAAATGGTCTGAGCACTGGAATTCATCAGCTTCTTAACTGTGGGTGCAATGTGACCGCTCTCAGGCTCCCTGTGATTTACCTGCTGTGATGAGCTGCAGTCTTGAACCACCAGTGAGCTCCTCTTCCTTAAGTTGCTTTTGTTACAGTATTTTATAACAGAACAAGAAAGGGAAATGATTTAGGATCTAAAGGTAGAAATGTTGTCTTCCAAAGCAGTTTCTGCCTCTTTCTCAAGTTGCAGTATCTCTTTGGGTTCTCTTAAGAAGCATCTGTGGGCTGAAAAGTTTCCACAGTCAGAGAGGTCCTTTGGCCATAGTTACATGAGTGTCTTCCTTCACTGATCTCGGTGGCAACTGTTGGCAGAGGACAGTTTGTAGTTGAGATTGTTAGATTCTGAAAGAAATAAATTCTGTAAGTTTATTGAAAAGGGGCGGGAGGAATAGCTGTGCAGTGGTGGCGCACGCCTTTAATCCCAACACTCAGGAGGCAGAGGCAGAGGCAGATGGATCTTTGTGAGATGGACACAGGCTCTATCATTATGGTTGTACCATTTTTAATTCCCATGGGAAAAGTCCTAAATCCCTATAAGCCAGGACCTTGGGTGTAAAAATTTAAAAAGACTAAAGCCAGGAAGCTCAGAGCCAATCTATCCACTGAGACCCAACTGACCTTTCAGGTAGATTTCTATAAAATATTGTATCCAGAGGCTACTGGGGAATGGTTCACTGGCTTGTGGGATGGAGCATGCCCTGGAACTCTGCCTCCACTGTTAAAAAGAATGAGCTCAGATTCATTCAGTGCTATGTCTGCCCTGCCGATGCCTCCAACCCCAGCTGACAATAGTTAGGTGAGCACCATTGTGTTTGAGCAGGTTGTGAAACCAAGTCCTCCTGGGGGCACATTGATTCTTTCATATCCCAGAAAGGAAACCATCATCACCTACCCATGGTCATGGGCAATGCCCATATCCATAAGTTTAGGGTCTGGCAGGAAGCCAGGGGAGAGAGAGAGAGAGAGAGAGAGAGAGAGAGAGAGAGAGAGAGAGAGAGAGAGAGAGAGAGAGAGAGATCGGGGAGAAAGCAATGGTAGAACCTGGGAGTCCAGTTATACCTGAATGGTCCAGATCCAGGCAGCAATTTAACTATATGAAAGACACTGACAACCAGGGTCATCTTCAGCCCAAACTGACCCATCTTTGTACCCTGGAATATGAGCCCCTAAGGCAGCAAGTCCTTAGGAATTCCTTTGGTAACCTCAAAGATAAAGGTCCCAGAGGTGGCAGAAGCCAGCGCCGCAGTGTTCAGGATGCTAGAAAGAGTGTATCAGTTCCTTATCCATTCCCTGCAGGACATAGGTCAGCACTGCTGCTTATGCCTGGACCTCAAGCCCCCATATTAGGTTGGGATTGGGACTAATCAAACACATTCCACTTCCAACAGCAACAGCTGTAAATGGGACCAACCTAAGCTAGCCCTGGGGGACCTCTAAGGGAAGGGTGTCTATTTAAAGTCACCAAGACAACCCTAGGGAGGTCCCCATGCAGACTCCTATAGCTATACACAGCAGATTCATTCCAGAAGTTTCAGTTAAATGACTACCCGGCTTGCTCACACTAATGGCTTAACCGGATGTGCATCTTCGGAATTGTTTACACTCCCTTGCATCCTTGTGTATGTCATACCACAGGTGTTCTTCTGTAATGGATAAGAGGGCAGGGCCCACCTAACCCTGCCCTTTGGTTAATGTTAGGGTCCATGAGAAGTCCCATGAAAGACCACCAGCTACATATACAATCAACAAGAACATTTAATTTCTCAAGAATAAAAATTCCAGCGTGCTGGGGTCAAGCCATCTGACAAAATGGCAAAACAATGACCTGGAAAGAAGCTGGCAGGCTCTTTTTAAGCAGTATTAGGGGAATTCCAGCTGCGGTTAAGTGTACTTTGATGTGACTGGGTATAGACCTTTACTGGTACAGGAATCATTTTATGATTGGTTCATGACATCTGGTCAGCAACTGTGGTTGCAGTGTCAAGGGTCTGTCTGCTGTGTCAGGGGTCTGACTGACTGAAAATAGCAAGAACTGCTCCTGCTTGTGGCCAGGTAGGACCCTGATTGGCTACAGACTGGACATACTTCCTGAGGGTCTGATTGAAGCCAGGCTGAGTCAACACAGGATAGTGGGGTAACATGGGGCAGCAAACTGGCCCCTGGGGGATGAAAACCAGACAACAACTGGCCCTGTTAGGTTCAGTCCTGTTGTAAGAGGGGACAGTTTCCGTTAACTACTTGACTCACAGCGACAGCTGGACCATTAACCCTTTGGCTCCTAGTCCTCACTATAGGACTACTTGCTCAATTGTCTACCTAGCTACTTAAACAGAAAATAAATCCTGTTATATTACTAGTGCTAATGAGATGATAAAACCCCTGCCCCTGGCTGAGTCCATGATTTGACTCATGCCCATAGAATCAGTGTGGAATGTAACAGGCCCCCAGACCTCAGCACAACATAATAACAGGACCATTCAGGCCTTGGAACCCAGCACATAGGCAGCAACACTTGCTAAAATAAGAACAAAGAACTAATCCACAAAGTCAAAAGTTCTGGGAAAGTCCCTGAATTCTGGCTTCTGTAGTTGCATTTCTGGATAACTGTTCTTGCTACCTGAGGTATGTCAACACAGGATGTAGTTAAACCCCACCCTGAGAAAGGCATGGGGCACTGGATCCTGAACACCCAATGTAGTCACCAGCCAGCTAATAAAGAGTTTCTGTTTGATTGAACCATGTCTCTGTGGTTTTCTCTGGTAGATAATCCACAACATCATATGGGGAAGGAAGGGAATGCTTCACAGAAGTCTTCAACAGTTTTATAAGGGGTTAAATCGCTGGATGCAACTGACCCCAACTGACCCAGGTGACAAATATCATTGTTTATCATTCAGTAACTATAAATGGTAGAATTTAGGAAGTTGCTTTGGAGTTCAGTATTTGCTGTGTTATTCTGGGTCAGAGGCAAGGAAGAGTACATAATTTAAGAACCTATTAGCTTGGGTTGTAAAAGTTGTTTACACGGGAAATCCAAGGCAAGTAAGTTTCATTGCTACATTGTTTTCTTTAAGGTAGGTTAGCAAACAGAGTACACAGGAGACTAGCAGTCTTAAGTGATCTCAAGGTGTATTATTAACTTTGTCTGTGAGGTCCAGGAAAGGTTCCAGTTTCTTAGAATCTAAGAGATGGTTTCAGAATATTGCATCATCACAATTGCATACATGGTGTGTATGTGTGGTATGCACGTGCCGTGGTGTGTATGTGTGGAGGGTAGAGGACAACTTTATGAAACTGGCTCTTCTCATTAATTGCTAGAAGGTCTTATTAATTAAAACAAACCCGGGGCCAGGTATTGGGGTGAATGCTGGAAGATCAGAGAGACAGAACAGGCCACAGCTACCTCACCTCCCCAATTCCTCAGCTGATCCTGTTTCCTCAGACTGGAAGCCTCTGAGTCCTCATCCAAATGAATCTCACCTGAACTGCTGCTCAAAAGCCTAAAAGCTTAACAGGCTCTAGTTCCTGGTCCTCCGGCCTTATATACCTTTGTGCTTTCTTCCATCACCTCCTGGAATTAAAGATGAGAGTCACTGTGGGATGACTCATTCCTAACCTGCTTGAGGGCCAGATGGCCCAAACAAGTAAAAAAGATACTTTCTGAGAGCCAGCCTGGGTCTGCCTGGTAGTCTTAGCAACAGCAGCTGAGACATGATCTGGAGATGACCTGGACCAATGAGAGGCAGCCATGTCACACCAGCAGATGCATATTCATCAGACCTCCCCCAAGGGTGGAGTGGAGGGTATATAAGGCTTGCTTAATCCTGAGTAAACTGAGCTTGTTGTTTTGACATTCTCCCAGAGTCTGTGTGGTTTGGCTGTGTGCCTACTTAACCCCTGCACTCCAAGGGAACAAGAGCAAGGACCCTGCTACAAGTCACCATGCCTGGCTGTTTCCAGTGTGGTTTTGAACTCACAGAGATCCAGATGGATTTCTGCCTTCGGAATGCTAGGATTAAAGGTATATGTGCCACCATTTTCTGGCCTCTGAATCTAGTGGCTGTTCTGTTCTCTGACCCCAGATAAGTTTATTAGGGTACACAGTATTTTGGCGAACACAATATCACCATAGTTCTAGAAGTCAAATTCGGGTTGTCAGGGTGCAGAAAGAGCACTTTACCTGCTGAGCGATTGCTCTGGCAAAGACCTTTTCAATTTTTAATACTTGAAAGATAGATAAACATAATTATTAATCATAAGAACAGCAGGAATGCTAAGCAGAGGGTTTTTTCAAACATTTTTCCTTCCATGAGTTATATACTGGATGAGTGGCAGAAAAAAATATGAACGCTAGTAAATTATCAAACTGAATGTCCTGAAAACAAGCAAAAATAAATAAACTATTTTGGAATCACAAAAGATATTCAACAAATTGCATTTTATTGCCCAGCTAAGATTAAACCCATGTACTATTGCCAAAATCAAGAGCAATCCAAGCTCTAGAAAGAAACAATGAACCCGAGGAGACAATACCAAACAGCTGGGCTCACGGGGACCGTGCTGGCACCGATCCAGGTGACTGACAGCGAAGGTCAATGTTCCCTGGGACTCCACCATTAGCACCGAAAACTGTCACTGTGAAAGCACAGCTCTTGTCACAAAGGGAAGGTGGGGTAGTTCATTCTGGAGTCAAACATGAGTAACCATACCCCAGGAACCTAGGTCCTGATTACCAAACTCCATGTTCCTATGAGGTGACTGTTTAATGAAGCTCTTTGTATTAGAAACAAAGAAAATTCTAAATCAACACTGGTTGGTGGGTTGTTGACAAGTGGAAGAATGTCTTTCAGAGGCTTCCGATGCCATCTGATGACATTCTCAGCTTTTGGGTTGGTAAAGCATTAGAGGAGGATGGTAAGTGATTGCCCCTGAGACTTGTTAACCTTTCAAGGGTTTCAAGGGGAATCATCCACAAACATCATGGACAGAGCTGGGAGTCCCCTTCCTTCTGGACTTTCTAAACTCTTTGGTAAATGTAAGGCTATTGCTAGAGGCCACATAAAAACCCAGACCTAAGGGATTTTAATCAATTTTCTTTGTCCTTTACATAGAAGATCTATTGGAGAATGGTATTATAGTTGAGAATCTATATCTGTGTGTCCCATTTCGTATTTTGGGCAGACAGTATTATAGTACAATATTCTGTCTTTTCTTCTTCCCCCTTATTGCTATGGCTATTGTGGGTAAAGCAGCTCATGGAGAGCATCAAACCAGGCCAGTGGGGGGGGGTGTTATAGGATGATGGTTTTTCTGAAAAAATTAGTATGTTCATGTGGCCACCACAGCTATAGGCATCAGAATGAAAAAGGGGCTGAGTGATCAGGGAAATCTGCATCAGCACAAATAGGATTTATTCTCTTATCTCCTAGTTGACTTGCAAAATATGTTAACACTAGAGTCTGGACCAGTCATTTCAGGGTTTTGGCATTCTGTTCAAAGAATGGAAGAATACACAAAGCACAATGACAAAGAATTTTATTCAGAAGCAAAGGTATGAAGTAGTCACACTGGAAGGGAGCCATGATCCCCAAATAAGCATGAAGCTCTAGAGCACCAGATTACTTACAAGGGTTTCCTTTTTTGCATCTAGGATGAGGAGCAATGGGTTGGTAGGGGCAGACTGGTATGTGAGTTGATGTTTTGATTGATTGGCTTTGTGTTATATACACTCTTGTTCATTGGCCATGACCTTCCTGATTTTAATTGTATACATACTGAAACATGGTTAGGCATAAGAGTTGAATATTTGCCTAAAAGTTCACCAAGAGAACATGGTTTGCCTTGCTATGCATGCACTCCAAAATGGTTCAGCCTGGGATGTCAACCTAGTCCTCAGTCCTGAGTCTGCTCTGGGATGTGTTTGGTCATAAAAGGGCAAGGGTTACTGGGGAGTTATAGGTCAGAATGACCTGAATATTTTCTTTAAAGAGGGGTGAGTATGCAGCTCCTTGCAGATGAAAGTCCCAGGATGCTATGTGCATTCCTGTGTTGCTCAAGACAAATGAGGTCCAGGAACATAAGTTATCCCTATACTTGCCTACCTCATTTACATGTTTGTTTTCCTTTTTGATAGTTTATTCAATTGACCTTTCAGATTTAAATACTTCTATTAATACATTGTCATGCTCATGGTCTTTCCTTGGCTGTGTCCATTTTGCTTATTGAGCTTAGAAGAGACTTTTTTTCACTTTTGTTATAGTGTTCTTTCTCTAGGCTGCTGCTTCCACCATCATTTCCTGGCATCAGAGCCCAGCTCCTCTAGTCTTTTAACTGGACTGAAGACCTCCAGCTCTCCAGGAATCATCCAATCCTTCAGCACCAGATTAGGACCCTGAAGCGTCCATCCTAACGGATTGAACAACTCTGGGTTGGTTCCAAGCCTCTCCCATGTACAGGTGACTATTGTCATACTACCATCCCATATTGTGTAAGGCAATCTGATGAATCCCATTTGATGATGTATATTCATCCTATTGGTTCTGCTTTTCTGGAGATCCCTGGCTAATACTGTGGTAATAGGAATCATTCTAGAGAAACAGAGCTGTAAGGATGAATTTCTTCTGTGGGCTTGGTGGCATCTTCCATTCTAATAATCTTAAAGTTACTAAAAATTCCCCTAGTATCATAAGTAGAGCTTTTGTACATTTAAAGAACTATGCCCAATAAACTCGTTTAAGGGGTGGTGGATGGATCAGCAAGAATACTTGCTATGCCAGTCTGGTAACCTGAGTTCCAGCCCTAGACTCTACATAAAGTTAGAAAGAGATAACTAATTCTGCAGGTAGTCCTCTGACTTCTACATGCACTCCTACACACACATACACACACACACACACACACACACACACACACACACCATCACCACTGCTGCCACCACCATCACCTCATTTGATGCTTCCTTCTGGTTCACCTCTTGTTGTGGAGAGCAGCAAACTTGGTGACTGTTGAAATCAGGCACTAGCCTATTCTAACTTAATAGTATTCAAAACGGTGGTTACCAGGCTGTGCCTCAGGAAACCACACACTTCCAACAATGACACACGATACACATTTATATCTTACTTAGGTTTCTATTACTGTCATAAAACACCATGACCAAAAGCAGCTTGAGGAAGAAAGTATTTGTTTCATTTTATATTTCCACATCACAGTTCTTCGTTGAAGGAAGTTATGTCTGCAACTCAAGTCAGAAACATGGAAGCAGGAACTGAGGCAGAAGCCATGGAGGTGCTGCTTACTGGCTTGTTTGTCATCTCTTGCTTAGCCTGCCCAGGAGTGACACCAGCCTCCACAGTAGGCTGGGCCCTCCCACATCAGTCATTAATGAAGACACACAACCACAGACTTGCCTATACACCAGTCTTATGGAGGCATTTTCCCAACTGTGATTCTATCTTCTCAAATAGCTCTAGTGAATGTCGAGTTGACATAAAATGAGCCAGGACAGTTACCACGTCAAAATGGGGGGTTACAGCCTGTGGAGGTCTGAAAGAGAGCGCCCCCCTCCTGATTGTGTGTTTAAAGGATTGAGCCACTGTTGCCGAAACTGTATGAGAAGTAGTAGGAGGTGTGGCCTTGTTGGATGAGGTGTGACAGTGGGGTTGGTCTTTGAGATCAAAAGCCCACATCAGTTTCAGATCTCTCTCTCTCTCTCTCTCTCTCTCTCTCTCTCTCTCTCTCTCTCTCCCTCCCCCTGCCTTGTGGTTGTTTTCTTAACATGTAAGCTCTCAGCTACTGCTCCAGCATTATACCTGCCTGTCTGCTGACATGCTCCTCAATATGTAAGTCATGGCTCACCTCTGGAATGGTGAGCCCCCAGATTAGATGCTTTCTTTAAAAGTTGCCTTGGACATGGAGTTTTGTCACAGCAATAGAAAAGTAACTAAGACAGAAATTGGTACCAGAAAGTGGACTATTGCTGTGAAAGTTTTGATCATACTAGTTTTTTTGAGGAATGTATAGACTTTAGGATAGTGAACTAGGAAAGTAGTTACATTCTGTAAGACAGTAGAAGACAGTAGTGCTGAGAATTGTTGTGCCCAGATCGTGACCCCCAGAGAGACCAACAAAGACCAGCATGCTGGAATGCAAAAGCAAGGTTTAATTCGGGGATATCCAAAAGAGCAAGACAAGCCTAGGCAGGGATTTCGTCCAACAGATCCAACACAGTGGAGACTGGAGGAAGTGCCCACCTCTCTGCAAGCTCAGGTTTTAAAGGCAAAAACCACAAGGTTACATCATTTAGGGGTGCTAGTACGGGTACAATTCTGATTGGCTCACTTCTATGGGCTTTCTAGAAATCCTGGCTTAATCTCACTTCTAAAGGAGTGGTTGCCCGCCACCATCTCTCATTGGCTGCCCTCAGGTGGGGACACTTCTGTGGTCAGTTACCCTGGAAACCAGAATTGGAACATTCTTTGGTCAAACAGTTACCTAGGGAACCAGGGAGAGGACACTCCATAGTCCAGCAGTCATTACCTTGAGTACCTTGTGACTCTGTACTTTTATACTTCCTGTTTTCTGGAATCTGGACTGACTGATTTCAGTATCTAGTAACTCATGGCCTGTACCTAAAAGGAGAAATCTTAGGCCTTAGTTTTAGGGTAAAAGCATTTTGGTCTTATTTCTAAGATGGCTCATTTTGGTCTCACAAGAATAATGTGGTTTATGGAGGCTCAGCTCAAGACATTTCAGAGGGAAATAGTAATTGTGGTCAGGCTAGACGGAGACCATTCTAATGATTTTTTTTTTTTTTTTTAAGAATGTGGTCACTTTTTGTTCTTGTTCTAAGAATCTGCCTGAGGCTAAATTGAAGAGTTTTGGACCACTTTCAAAGGCAGAGGAGATTTCAAGACAACCTACTATTGACTCTGTCAGGTGGTTATTAGTGTTCACTCATTCAGGTCTGCAATAAAAAAAGAACAAGTGGGGCAAAATGTGCAGTTTGGGGATAAAAAGAGCACCAGAGAACTTAAGGTTGGCACCATGGTGTGTGCTAACATGGGTGAGGAGAAATGAAATAGAGTGGTGCCCTCAGGGTGCAACCCCACCCAGTTAATCCTATAACCTGCAAAATGAACAGACCTAAGGAATTATCTGTTCCTAAAGATCATCAACATATCAAAGCTTATGCTAATATTATTCAAGGAGGGGCCAGGTTTCATCCCAATCAGCAGAACTTGGCAGATAGTTCTGGCTTTAGAGTCATGAAAGAAACAGGAATTAAAGGGTTGAGGAATCTTCCTCCATGGTAAGGAAAGCCACTAAAGCCAGACATGTGGCAGAGGGATGCCTGCATGGAGGCCCAGAAAGGCCTTTGGGTGAAGCTCTGAAAATGAAACCTGGACTTCATTAAAGACCCCAAGAGGCTGGAGATACCAGAGCCGTGAGATATCTACCAAAGACGGCTGAAGACAGAGAATGGAACCAGAACAGAGAGAAGTATGTTGCAGACGGCAAAGATGGACGGGCAGAGCCATCCAACCCCTTTGACACCGAGATATAGCTACAGGATTTAAAGTTGGCTCTACTGGGTTTTTGTCTTGCTTTGGTCCAGTATTTCCTCATTATGCTCCTAGTTTTCCTTTTTGGAATGGCAATGTATATTCTGTGCAATTGTATGCTGAAAGTATATAACTTGGGTTTTGATTTTGTACGAAGTTACAATTAACAGATTTCCTTGAGTCTCAGAAGAGATGTTGGTCTTTGGACTTTTAAACGGTTGAGACTGTGAAAGACTATGGAGACTTTTGAAGTTGTACACATACATTTTGCATTATGATACAACTGCAAGCCGATGGGAGCTAAGGAGTTAAATGTGGTAGTCTGAATGAGAATGGCCCTTGAAGACTCATATATTTGAATGCTTGGTCTACAGTTTGTGGAACACTTTGGAAAGGATTTAGAGGTGTGGCCTTCCTCCCAGCCAGAGAGTCCTGTCTCTAGGATCTAGGCACTGGGGCATAACCTGTGCCCCAACACCACCACCCATTGCTGCCCCAGCAGGGAAGACTCCTGTGGGCAGGCCTCCCACCAACACCTCATATCCGACTGTGCAATCTATAAAACCCACTCCCTCCCCCAGTCCCACCCATTCCCCTGCAACCTCAGTGGCTCTCTGAGACACAGAATCTACCAGAGCTCTGATTGGGCCAAGAGCACTGATTGGACCAAGAGCAGCCCCCTGAGACAATGAAACAGCCAGCACGAATTGGACCAAGAGCAGCTCCCTCAGACACAGACACCTCTTACACCTATTGGAGGAAGAGGTGGGTAGACGCCAGTGCAAGAATATACAACACCATAAAGAGCAATATGGCACCACCAGAACCTAGTGGGTCTACAACAGCAAGATCTGAACATCACAACATAGAAGAAGCAGAAGAAAACGACCTTTAAAGTGACATTATGAAGATGATAGAAGCTTTCAAAGAGGAAATAAAAATTTTCCCTTAAAGAGATAGAGGAAAAGACAAACAAAAAATTGAAGAAATTAATGTCTCTTAAAGAAAGCCAAGAAAAAGCAATCAAACAGGTAAAGGAAACAGTTCAAGATCTGAAAATTGAAATAGAAGCAATGAAGAAGACATAAACCTAGGGAATGCTGGAAATAAAAAACTGAGTAAATGAACAGGAACTACAGATGCAAGCATAACCAACAGAATACAAGAGATGAAAGAGAGACTCTGGTGTGGAAGATACAACAGAGAAATAGATTCATCAGTCAAAGAAAACACTGAAGCCAAAAAGTCACAACACAAACATTCAGGAAATCTGGGAAACTATGAAGAGGCCAAACCTAGGAATAATAGGGACAGAAGGATAATACCAGCTCAAAGGCACAGAAAATATATTCAACAAAATCATAAAAGAAAATTTTCCCAACCTAAAGAAGGAAATGCCTATAAAGATACAAGAAGCTTACAGAACAGCAAATAGACTACATACTCTCCACATAATCAAACCACTAAAAATACAGAATAAAGAAAGAATATTAAAAACTGCAAAGGAAAAAGACCAAGTGACTTACAATGGCAGACCCATCAGGATAACACCAGACTACTCAATGGAGACTCTGAATGCTAGAAGGTCCTGGACAGACATTATGCAGACACAAAGAGACCACAGATGCCAACCCAGACCTCTATACCAACAAAACTTTCAATCACCATAGACAGAGTACACAAGATATTCCAAGATAAAATCAGATTTAAACAATACCTATCCACAAATCCAGTTCTAGAGAAGGAAAATTCCAACCTAAGGAAGTTATATGCACCCATGAAAACACAAACATTGATAATTCCACAGCATCAAATCCCAAAGAAGGGAAATACACACACACACACACACACACACACACACACACACACACACAACCATCAAAAAATTACATGAATTAACAATCACGGGTCATTAATATCCCTTAATATCAATGGACTCAATTCACCTATAAAAAGACACAGGCTAACAGAATGGATACAAAAACAGGATCCATCCTTCTGCTGCATACAAAAACACACCTTCAAAGACAGATAATACTGCAGAGTAAATGGTTGGGAAAAGACTTTCCAATCAAATGGACTTAAGAAGCAAGCTGGTGTACCTATTCTTTTATCTGACAAAATAGACTTCAAACTAAAAATCAATCAAAAGAGATCAGGAAGGATATTACATATTCATCACAGGAAAAATCTATCAAGATGAAGTCTCAATTCTGAACATTTATGATACAAATACAAATGCACCTACATATGTAAAAGAAACATTGGTAAAGCTTAAATTGCACATCAAACCCCACACATTAATAGTGGGAGACTTCAACACCCCACTCTCACTACTGGACAGATTTGCTAGACAGAAATATAACAGAGAAATAAGGGGTCTAACAGATGTTATGACTAAGATGGACTTAATAGATATCTACAGAACATTCCACCCTAACACAAAAGAATATACCTTCTTCTTAGTACCCCATAGAACCTTCTCTAAAATTGATCACATGCTCAGTCACAAAGCAAATCTCATCAGATACAAAAAAAAAAAAAAATAGAATGACTCCCTGTACTCTATCAGATCACCATGGCTTAAAGTTAGAACTCAACACTACAAACTACAGAAAGCCTACAAAATCATGGAAATGGAATAATGCCCAACTGAATCACCGATGTGTCAAGGAAGAAATAAAGAAATTAAAGACTTCCTAGAATTCAATGAAAATGAATGTACCACATACCCAGACTTATGGGACACTATGAAAGCACTGTTAAGAGGAAAATTAATAGCACTAAATGCCCACATAAATAAGTTGGAGAAATCTCACAGTAGTGACTTAACAGCACACCTGAAAGCTCTAGAACAAAAAAAGCAAACTCACTCAGGAAGAATAGATGCCATGAATAATCAAATTGAGAACTAAAATCAGTAAAAATAGAAACAAAGAAACAATACAAAGAATCAATGAAACAAAGAGTTGGTTCTTTAAGAAAATCAACAAGATAGACAAACCTTTATCCAAACTAACCAAAAGGCAGAGAGAGAACATTCAAATTAACAAAATCAGAAAGGAAAAAGGAGACAATGAGGAAATTCAGAGAATCATCAGGTCATACTTCAAAAACTTGTACTCTACAAAACTGGAAAAATCTAAAACAAATTGACAATTTTCTGGATAGATACCACATACTAAAATTAAATCAAGACCAGATAAATAATTTAAATAGGACTATAACCCCTAAGGAAATAGAAACAGTCAAAAAAAACAAAAAACAAAAAACAAAAAAAAAAAAAAAAAAAAAAAAAAAACCCCAGGACCAGATGGCTTCTGCACAGAATTGTACCAAAATTTTAAAGAAGAGCTAATACCAATACTCTTCAAATTGTTCCACACAATAGAAACAGAAGGAACATTGCCAAACTCTTTTCATGAGGCTACAGTTACCCTGATACCCAAACTACACAAAAATGCAACCAAGAAAGAGAATTACAGACCAATCCCCCTCATGAACATTGATGCAAAAATACTCAATAAAATACTGGCAAACTGAATCCAAGAACAAATAAAAAAAATCAACCATGATCAAGTAGGCTTCATCCCAGAGATGTATGAAATGTCTCAACATATGAAAATATTTCAATGTAATACACCATATAAACAAACTGGAAGAAAAAAATGACATAATCATCTCATTAGATGCTGGAAAATCCTTTGACAAAATTCAATACCCCTTCATGATAAAGGTCTTGGAGAGATGAGAAACACAAGGAACATACCTAAATATAATAAAGGCAATTTATAGCAAGCCAAAAACCAACATCAAATTAAGTGGAGAGAAACTCAAAATGATTCCACTAAAATCAGGAACAAGACAAAGCTGTCCACTCTCTCCATATATATTTAATATAGTATTCAAAGTTCTAGCTAGAACAATAAGACAATAAAAGCAGATCAAGGGGATAGAAATTGGAAGGGAAGAAGTCAAACTTTCACTATTTGCTGATGATATGATAGTATACACAAGTGACCCCAAAAATTCCACCAGGGAACTCCTACAGTTAATAAACACCTTCAGTAATGTGGAGGGATACAATTATCTTTTTTTTAAAAAAAAAGTAGCCCTCCTATATACAAATGAAAAAGGGGCTGAGAAGGAAATCAGAGAGACATCATCCTTTACAATAGCCACACATAATATAAAATACTTTGGGGGTAACTCTTGCTAAGCAAGTGAAAGAACTGTATGACAAGAATATTAAGTCTTTGAAGAAAAAAATTGAAGGAGATATCGGAAAATGGAAAGATCTCCCATGCTCATGAATAGATAGAACCAACATAATAAAAATGGCAATCTTACCAAAAGCAATCTATAGATTCAACACAACCCTCATCAAAATCCCAACACAATTCTTCACAGACCTCAGAAGAACAATACTTAACTTCATATGGAAAAACAAAAAACCCAGGATAGCTAAAACAATCTTGTACAGTAAAGCAACATCACCATCCCTGACCTCAAGCTTTACCATAAAGCTATAGTAATAAAAACAGCTTGGTACTGGCATAAAAACTGACATGTGAACCAATCGAACTGAAGACCCTAACATAAATCCACACACCTATGAACACCTGATTTTTGACAGAGAAGCTAAAATTGTACAATGGAAAAAAGAAAGCATCTTCAACAAATGGTGCTGGCATAACTGGATGTCACCATGTAGAAGATTGCAAATAGATCCATATCTATCACCATGCACAAAACTCAAGTCCAAGTGGATCAAAGATCTCAACATAAATCCAGTTACACTAAACTTTATAGGAGAGAAAGTGAGAAGTAACCTTGTGTAGTAAAACAGGCCTATAGGATTGAGGAAACTGGCTCAGACCAGTTGCGAAAGTATATAATATACTTCCTTATGAGCCAACCTAGAGTCTGCCTGAAGGCCTAGCAACATGTGCTGTCAGAGTTCCTGGCCACTGTCAGAGATCCTGACGGTTCAAAGTCTGCCTGAGGGCCTTGCACCAGTCACTGTCAGAGTTCCTGATTAAAGTCAGAGTTTCTGATCATGCCCAGCCAGTGAGGGGTGACCACGCAGACTGGGTGCTGGGAGGAGGGTATATAAGGCCTTCCCTGTTACTGAATAAACAAATTAGTTATTTGCTTTCAACTGATTCTCAGTGTCTATGCCATTGACACCATGCGTTCTCACCCTCTCCCCTGAGAGAGTCGTTAGGATCCAACAACAGCCTTATATGCATTGACACAGGAGACCACTTCCTAAATATAACACCAGTATCACAGACACAAGACTAACAATTAAAAATGGGATCTCCTGAAACTGAGAAGCTTCTGTAAGGGAAAGGACACAGAAAATAAGATAAAACTACAGCATAAGGAATGGGAAAAGATCTTCATCAACACCACATCTGACAGAGGATTTGGATATATATATCCAAAATATATAAAGAACTCAAGAAATTAGACATCAAAATACCAAACAATCCAATTAAAAAGTGGGCTACAGAACTAAACAGAGAATTCTCAACAGAAGAATCTCAAATGGCCAAAAGACATTTAAGGAATTGCTCAACATCCTTAGTTATCAAGGAAATGCAAATCAAAACAACTCTGAGACGCCATCTTACTCTTGTCAGAATGGCTAAGAGCAAAAACACTTAGGACAGCTTATGTTGGAGAGGATGTGGAGTAAGGAGAACTCTCCTCCACTGCTGGTGGGAGTACAAACTTATATAGCCACTTAGGAAATCAGTACAGCAACTTCTCAGAAAATTGAGAATCAATCTACCTTAAGACCCAATGATACCACTCTTGGGCATATACCCAAGGGATGCTCAATCATACCACAATGATACTTGCTCAACAATGTTCACAGAAGCATTATTCATAATAGTGAGAACATGGAAACAACCTGGATGCCCCTCATCTGAAGAATGGGTCAAGAAACTGTGGCACAATAACACAATGAAGTATTACTCACCTGTTAAAAACAATGACATCATGAAATTTGCAGGCAAATGGATAGAACTAGAAAATATCATCCTGAATGAGGTAACCCAGACTCAGAAAGACAAACATGGTAGGTACTCACTCATAAGTGGATAGTAGATGTAAAGCAAAGAATAGCCAGACTACAACCTATAGCTCTAGAGAAGCTAGCTAACAAGGAGGACCCTAAGAGGGATGCATGGATCACCCTGGGACGGAGAAATAGATGAGATCTCCTGAGTAAACTGGGGACCATAGAGGAGAGGGGATGGGGGATGAGAACATAAGAACAGGGATGGAATGGGAGAGCAATGAAAGAGATATCTTGAGAGAGACATCATGGGGTAGGGAGAAACCTGATGCTAGAGAAGTTCCTAGGAATCTACAAAAATGACCCCAGCTTATACTACTAGCAACAGTGGAGAGGGTGGCTGAGCTGGCCTACCCCTGTAACCAGGTTGGAGAATATCCTAACTATCATCATAGAGCCTTCATCCAGTAACTGATGGAAGCAGATGCAGAGTTCCCTAGCCAAGCTCCAGGCCAAGCTCCGGGAGTCCAGTCAAAGAGAAAGAAGAGGGGTTCTATGAGCAAGGGCCATCAAGATCATGATGGAGAAATCTACCAAGTTAGTGGGAATTCACAAGCTTTAGACCAACAGCTGTGGAGCCTGCATGGGACTGGACTAGGCTCTCTGCATAAGCGAGACAGTTGTGTAGCTTGGTCTGGTTAAGGGCCCCTGGCAGTAGGATCAAGATCCATCCCTGGTGCATGAGCTATCTTTTTGGAACCCATTACCTATGGTGGAACACATTGCACAGTCTTGATGCAGATGAGGGGGATTTGGCCCTGCCTCAACTGAATGTACCAGGCTTTGCTGACTCCCCTTGGAGAAGGAGATGGGATCAGGGGTTGTTAAGGGGAAGTTTGGTGGGAATGGGAGAAGGGATGAGAGGGGGATGTGTGGTTGGTATGTAAAAATGAATAAAAAATTTCTTAATAAAGAAAAAAGAGAAAAAAAGAGGCATGGCTTTGCTGAAGGAGGCGTGGCACTGTGGGTGAGCTTTGAGACTTCAAAAGCCTACTCCATTCCCAGTCACCCCCACCCCACTACCTCTCTGCCTCGCGGTTATTATCTCAGCATGTAAAACTCTCAGCTCCTGCTCCAGCACCATGCCTGCCTCCCTGTTGCCATGCTCCCTGCAATTTATGGGCATGGACTTTAAGCCTCTGGAACTTAACTTCCCAGTTAAATACTTTCTTTTATATGTGCTGCCTTTGTCTCTTAGTTAGAGTTTCTGTTGATGTGAAGAGACACCATGACCACAGAAAATCTTATAAAGGCAAACATTTGATTGGGGTGGCTTACAGTTTCAGAGCTTTAGTCCTTTATCATGGTGGCATGCAGGCAGATATGGTGATAGAGAAGAAGCTGAGAGTGTTATGCCCAGATTGTGACCCACCCAAAGAGACCACCGAAGACCTTGGATATCCAGAATGCAACAGCAAGGTTTATTCTGCAGATACAAGTCTAGACAGGGACTCATTCCTACACCCAATACAGTGAGGCAGGGAGGAGAACCTCTTTCTTGGGGAAGTTAGTTTTTATAAGCAAATCCCATAAAATTTCTTAGAGGGGAGGGGATTAGTACGGGTCCATCCTTGATTGGTCCAGTTTTTCCCGGTCCTGGACTTTATCTTATTCTAGCTTGTCTGTTTGCCTTGTCAGGAGTTTTACAACTTCTCTCCGGGGTCAGGTCATGTTATCTCTGGAGAGGGGCATCTTGTGGTTAATTGGTTACCATCAGACATCCTGACTCTGTTCTTTTGTTCCTGGGGCTGGCGCCATCATTTCTGGGGACTTGAAACTGGCCTGGGTCTATCTATATTGAGATATCTTTGTCTAAGGCCCCCTTTTTGAGACAATAGAGTGAGGGTCTTGTTGTGCCTAGATCACAGTCCCCAAAGCTGCCACTGGAGACTTTAGGTACAGAATGCAAAAGTAAGGTGTTGTCTAAGTATACAAGCCTCCAGGGAGGCTCTTCCAAATCTCTCACTCACAGCAGGGAGGTTGGAAGGAGCACTCCCCTTTCTTTGTGAGGCTAGTTCTTAAAGGCACAGACCATATAATTTATTTTAACCCGCCTCCCTTTTTAGTCTTTTGGTCGAATATCCTGACTGTGTTTTCCTAAGTCCCTGTATCAGATACAGCCCCCTGGGGAAAAGGGGTCTAAGTTCTTATCTACACTTATGAATCCTGGTTTAAGCTTCTCTTTATCTGTAGGGGATAGAGTGGGGGGGTTTACTGAGGTATCACAAGAGTTCTAGATCTTGATCCTCAAGCAACAGGAAATGAACTCTGTCACTGGGTGTTGCTTGAGCATAGGAGACAGTCACAGCCCACCCCACAGAGACATACTTCCTCCAACAAGGCCACACCTCCTACTAGTGCCAATTCCTATGGGAGCCATGTTCTTACCAAATTGGTCATGGTGTTTTATCACAGCAATAGATATGTAATTAAAACAGGAGTACAATGAGGAAATACTGGACCAAAGCCAGACCTAAACAGAGCAAGCAAACACCATATCCTCTAGTGAATAGTCTTAATATGGGACAGCATTCCTAAGTAAAATCAAGTTTATTAACAGGTGAGATTAATAAAATACACTCGTGACACAGAACAGAGCTGAGATGCCATAGCTGAAAGCTGCTTCCTGCCTCCTGACCCAGTCACCACCACCCATGACAGTGCTGGATCCCTTACTCTCGGCTCTTGAGGGGTCATGTATGCAGACAAGGCCACGCCCTAGGGCTTGTACCCCGAAGCCATTGGCTGAGCAGAATGAAGTCCCACAGCAGTCTAGTCTCAAGTCCAGTGTCAAAAGGCTCAGATGTCTCCGCCTTCCAGCTTTTCCGCCTATTTTTCAGCTGGAAGCTCTGCCTCAGTCCCGCTCCTCCCCATTCCAAACCCCGCCCCCCAGAAAGCGGGCCAAGTGACAGCTCCTCCCCTGGGCTGTTCAAGACTGCACCTCCAGGGTATTTAAACGGCCTTCTAGAGGGCAGCCACATGATGTTTCCTGGTCCCCTCTCCCTGTCTTATCTGTGGGGGCTGGAAAAGTCACGCGGAAATTTTTTGCCCAATAAATCTGGTCTTTTATTTTTAATTCTGCCTGACTTGGCTTACTGCATTGGTGGAGAGAATTAATATTGGGGTGCAGAAACCTTTCATATTGGTGCACTGGTTGGGAAGAGCTGAGTTTTCCCCCTCAGCCCCCTACCACGTGGGAAACCACACTTCTCCCTACTCTGCCTCTCCACCAGACTGGATCAGCTTTTGGCTCCGTCAGTTGCCCGTTCCAAGTCATTGCCTCTAGACGTCCAATACCTTTCCTGGAGCCCACTTTCAGGATACCCTGCCAGGACGCGGCTGCACCAGGACCCCAACCCTTTCTCCAGAGCAAATACTGCCTTTGTTCCATGGGACACTTTTCTGCAGAAGACATTCTGCACACAGGCCCATCCCACACACACCCTCGACCCAAAGCCTATAGTAATGGATGCACTGTTTAGACTTCTGGTTCCAGTGTAGGCTTGTGAAATGGGCAGCCGCCAGGTCTAAGAACAAACCCCAAACACCCTTAGAGTATCTTTCACAAAATCTATTAAAATTGGGACTATCTGATTCCATAAGTCCCAAACGCCTGATTTTCTTGTGCTGAAAGGCCTGGCCCCAATACGCTCTTGATAACCAGTCAACATTGCCATTGGGGGGAACTTTTGACTTTACCATTCTCCATGATCTTGAAAATTTCTGCCAGCGTGGGGACAAAAGGTCTGAACTCCCCTATGTCCACAGATTTGGGTTCTGCGCTCCTGTGCTTCCTTCTGTAGCCAGTGCCCCGTGGCCCAAGTCTTGTTGGCTAGGGTTGTGGTGCCTCTAGATTCCTGTTGATCTGTTTATCTGAGAACTGGGACCCTGAGCATTCTGCCCAGACTGTGCCACCTCCCCGTCCCCTGAACCCTGTCTGCCCACCCCCTCCTTCATTGCCACAGGCTCCACTCAGGTGGCCAACATTCTTTCCTTTATTTACCCTCCTCTCTCCTTACCCCTCCAGAACAAAGGTCAAGGAACTTCCTCCTCCTTACCCACCCTCCTCTCTCCCCCTCCCTCCCCTGCCCCCCTCTTTCCATAAACCCCTTCCCATCCTTCAAGGCCACAACTTAAACCTTGACCCCCATCCGCACGCTGGCTTATCCCCACCCCAGCCCTCTCTGGTGGCTTCTCATACCTGGTCTCAGCACACTCCTGTCCCCCTCTGCCCACTCTGAGAGGTGGCTGGGAGTGAGGAAGTTGTTCAAATCCCTTTTTTTCCTTCAGGACCTCTCACAGGTAGAAAAGCAGCTGGGTTCCTTCTCTTCTAATCCTTCTGTTTATGTCAAGGAATTTTGTTATCTTTCCCAAGCCTATGACCTGACCTGGCATGACCTCTATGTCACCTGGGCCTCCACTCTGACTCCTGAGGAGCAAGGTAGAGTTCAGACAGCAGCAAGACAATATGCAGAGCAAACCTACCTAGTGGGCAATATGGTCCCTGTGGATAATGTGGTGGTGCCAGCTACAGATTGCTACTGGGATTATCAGCCAGGTCAAAATGGCCACCAGAGGAGGGACCTCATGGTCCACTGCCTCCTTCAGGATATGAAAATGGCCTCAGACAAAGTTGTTAATTTTTATAAACTCCAAGAGATTACACAGTGATCTGACAAAAGTCCAGCCATTTTTCTAAATCCATTGCAAGAGGCCATGGTTCAATATACTCGCCTTGACCTAGCCTCTCCAGCAGGAGCCACAATCCTGGTCACCCATTTCATTTCTCAGTCAGTGCCAGATATTAGAAAGAAATTTAAAAAATGGCTTTTAAGGTTTCTAAGGCCTGAAAGGAGGCAGCTGAGTCTTCCTGACAGGCTTGGCTGCAGCAGAAGGCTGTGCTCAAAGCCCACAGCTTGGCAGCTGCCCTGAGGCCACCAGCAACCCCACAAGGGGGACAAGGGAAGTCCACTAGGCTCCACCCTGCTGGAGCTCAGCCCACGTCAGCTCCACCAGGGGCCTGCTTCAAGTTTGGCCAGGAAGGCCATTGGTCCCGATGCTGCTCTGACCCTTGGCCACTGCCAAGGTCATGCCCCATCTACCAGCAGCCTGGCCACTGGAAATCGGAATGCCACCATGTGGGTTCATCCTCTGTGCCAGGCCATGGAGGTCCAGCCTCACTAACACTGGCATCTGAGACTCGTCCAGCCTTTGAACTCCTCAGCCTGGTGGAGGACTGAGGCCTCCCAGACTTGGTGAGTCCCATCACCCTTGCTGAGCCTGGAGTAATGCCCCAGGTAGCAGCTAAGTCCATTGCCTTGCTAGTGGACACTGGAGCTGCCTTTTCCACTTTAACCACTCACTCAGGTCCCACGGATCCCTCACCAATTTCTGTCATGGGGTGGATGGGAGCCCCTCCTTTCTGATTAAGACCCTGACACATCCCTGCATTCTTACAGGACAATCCTCACACTCTTTTCTAGTCATACCCACCTGACCTATACCTCTCCTTGGCTGTGATATCCTCAGCCACTTTGGGGCCACACTCATTTTGCCCCCGATACTCTCTCCTGATTCCCACTTTCTTCTCCCTCTAATAGCCTCGCAGGTTTCTACCCCAGTCTGTCCTGTCCCTACCCTCCCGAATCCAGTGGACCCCCAAGTATGGGATACCTCACCACCAGCCAGTCCTAGTTCACCTTAAGGACCCTGCCTCTTTCCCTTCCAGCCCCCAGGTTCCTGTTTCTGAAACCCCCCACTGAGGCCCCAAGTCCACCTTTTATTCCTGTCGACTCACCCTGCAACTCTCCCATTCTTCCTGTGAAAGTCCTCTGGTGCTCACCGTTTAGTTCCAGACCGCCACCTCCTTAATGAGGCAGTTATTCCAACACACCCAGTGGTTATCAACTCCTACACCCTTATTTCTAACATTCCTCCTAAAACTTCCCATTGTACTCTCCTGGACCTAAAAGATGCTTTTTAAATTGCACCTCTATACCCTGACCCATACTTCCTCTTTGCTTTCATGTAGGAGGACCCTGACACCTGGTCCTACAGCTTACTAGGACTGTACTCCCTCAGATTTCCAGGACAACCCTCATTTCTTTAGCTAAACCTTGGCCCAGGATCTTTCCACCTTTGACCCCAATCCTAGCACACTTCCCCAATATGTAGACAAATTCCTTCTCTGTGGTCCCTCCTTGCCTCTATCCCAAAGAGTGCCTCTTTGCTCCTAAACTACCGTGGCTCCCTGGGATATTGTTTTTCCCCATCTAAGATTCAGCTATGGTCTCCCACTGTGGTGTATTTGGACATTCAACTCAGCCTGGAGTCTAAGACCCTCACCTCTGATAGAGTCCAAGCCTTGTGGGATTTATAGCACCCAACCACAGAAAATCAGATTATCTTATTTTGGGGTCTGGTGGGATTCCTCCATTACTAGATCCCTAACTTTGCCATTATGGCCAAGCCCCTGTAGCAGGAAGCCAGAGAGACCCTCATGAGGCCCCTCACCCACCAGGCCACCATCCAACACCATTTCTCTTTACTGTGGGATGCCCTTCTAATGGCCCCTGCTCTAGCTCTTCAAGACCCCATCACCTTTATACAGATGAGAGGTTGGAGTTGCCACCAGGGTTTGAGTCCAACCGGTTGGGCCTTCAAATCAGGCGACTCCTCTTCTGTCCAAACAACTGGACCCCACCGTGTGTGGACAGCAGCCATGTCTGAGAGCCCTAGCAGCAGTGGCTGAAGTCGCCCATGAAGCCCTCAGGATCGCTCGTTCCGGCCAATCACTGTACACTCCACCCACCCCCTCTCGGTCCTTCTCAGTCGCCCCTCTGACCTCCAGTCCTACCCTAAACCCCGCAACACTGCCCTCTCCCTTCCTCCTCTGGTCATCCCTCTCCTCCTGCCCAGAGGCTGTAGAGGCCTCATGCTCACTGCAGCCCGGTCTCCTAGACCCGTCTCTTACAAACCCCCAACTCACCCTCTGTGTTGATGGAAGCTCTCTTACAGACAGATCAGGAAATCACCAGGCAGCGTGTGCAGTGGTCACAGCCACTAAAACAGTTGAAGCAACCTGCCTGCTGATGGGGACCTCTTCACAAAAGGCCAAATTTTGCCTTGACTAGAGCGCTCCCAATAGCCCAAGGGTCAACAGGCTAACATCTATACTGACTCTAAATATGCCTTTCTAATAGCCCATACCCATTCTGTCCTTTGGAAGGAAAGAGGATTCCTCATTACCAAGGGTACTCTCATAGTTAACAGACCCCTTATAGCCAAACTCTTGGAAACCTTCTAGCTCCCTGCAGAAATAGCCATAATCCACTGTCAGGGGCATCATTCCTCCAAGGACCCAGTGGCCTTAGGCAATGCCAGGGCTGACTCAGTACCCCCAATGGACAGGACCCTACACTGTGATCCTCACTACCTCTTCAGCTGACAGGATCCTGGGACATCAATGCTGGTCCCATCTCTCCTGGCTCAAGCAGGCACCTATCCAGGATGCATAGTCTGTCCAGCAACTGGGACACTCCACCCTCCGGTTTTCCAAAATGTCCCAATGGAGGGCCTGTCTGCCCTTCTGCCTTGCTGATTCATCTTTGTCAGTACAACCAGGGCACCTCTCCATTCCAACCTTACTGACAATCTCCACTCTCCCCATGGCTAATTCCATTCATAGATAGGGCCGGTGATAACAACCCATTTTTTTTTTCTCCTAGCAACTTCAGTTCCTCAAGAAACAGATTTCTGATGTCTCCAGGATGGCAGATAACCAAACGCTTCTTCACTGAGCATGAGCCCACTGACTCCTGACTCCCCTCCTCACATCATCCATCCCATGCCAACCAGAAGTAGCCAGACTTGAACCGGCGTCCATATGTCCAAGAAGGTTGATGTGTTCAGTTGGAAGCTCCACCTTGGCCCTTCTCCTCCCCATCACAGACTCCACCCTCTCAGAATGCCCACTAAGTGGCAGCTATTAAGACCGTGCCTACAGGGTATTTAAACTGCCTTCTAGAGGGCAGCCACATGATTTTTTTCTGGTCTCCTCTCCCCATCTCATCTCTGGGGGCCATAAAGGTCACCGGGAATGGTTTGGCTAATAAACCTGGTCTTTTGTTTTTAATTCAGCTTTGATTTGATTTACTGCATTGGTGGGGGGGGGGTACTTAATATGGGATATGAAAACCTTTCACCTATAACATACTTTTTTCTCTTAAACTGGTTTCATTCCCTACATAATTGTTTCCTTGGCAAATATTTCTTGGGTCTGGCATCTCCAATATTTTGGGGCCTCCACTGTAACCTAAGACTCACTTTCATAGCTTCACACCATGACTTCTCAGGGGCTCTGTGGTGGTTTAAATGAGAATGGCCCCCATAGGCTTATGTTTGAATACTTGGTGCCCAGTTGATGGAACTGTTTAAACAGTATTCAGAAGTAAGTCCTTGTTGGAGGATGTATGTTACCGTGAATGGGTTTTGAGGTTTCAAAATACTGTGGTCCTTCCCAGTGTTGCTTTTTTAATTCCAACCAGTTCAGAATAAGAATACTACCAAATTTGAAACAAGCTTGATTTTTTTATTGAAGTACACGCAGGAGCTGGCCAGCAGCTGCCTCCTAAGTCAGGCTAAAGAGAGCAGCCTGAGTCCATTTCTTGGGCCCCTTTAAAGGAGTAGAATCATGGATAGTTGCAAAGCAGGTTTACATAAGACAGATGATGGAGCAATAAGGAAGTATTAAAAATATCCCCCAAACCACCATGTGATTAGGGAGACTTATTAGGGAGGTTTTGAAAAGGTCAGGGCATTCTCAGAAACAAGTCAAGATCATAGGTAGGGACAGGCCAGGATCTTGGAAACAGATTTAAAAACAGCAACTCAGCTCTTACAGTAAATGAAAACTTAATTTTTAAAGTACAATACAATGGCTTCCACCTTCAAAATGGAATTAGGTCCTCACCTTCTCTGCCTTCTGCTTGTGTATCAGCATGTAAGCTCTCGGCTGTTCCTGATGCCAAGCTTCTGTTTCACCATCATGGACACTCACCCTCTGAAACACAAGCCCAATTAAACACTTTCCTTTTTAAGTTGTCTTGGTCATGGTTTTTATTAGAGCAATAGAAAAGTAACTAATCAGAAGTTGGTTCTAGGAAGTGAACAATTACTCTAACAAACTGTGGTTTGGAAACAAATGTGGAAGTCTTGGAACTTTGGCCTAAAAAAGCAGTTGGATATTGTCAATACAGCTTAATGGATCATCCTGATAGGAGCTTTAAAAAGTCATGCTAAGAGCTATACAGACTGTGGAGGTCTAACCCAAGAGGTTTCAGAGGGAAGATTAGCCACCATTAAGAAACTGTTATTGTGATGATATTTGGGTTGGGGGATGTGGCTGCTGACTTATCCCAAAAATTTGCCTGAGGCTAAATTGAAAGGTAATGAATTAGTTTCTTTGATAGAGGAGATTTCAAAGTAGCCTGGTAGTAACCCTTTTGCATGGTTAGTAGTTACTCTTATGCATGTCTACAATGAAAAAGAGTAAATGATGCAAAGTAAATTACAAAAAGTAGAGTTTGGAAAGAAAAAGAGCACCAGACTTTCTCTGAAAGAGATGAGGAAATTACAGAGAGGCTGGATCTACTTTGACAAGGAAAGATGCCCTCAGGGCAAGACCACACCCACCTAAGCCTCCAACTGGTGAATGGAAAAGATCTATGGAAATATCTGCTCTTAGGAAGGAAAAAGCAGATCAAAGTTGCTGCAAATGTCATTCAAGGGGACCTGGGTCCACCCAATCTTGGTAGCTGTATCCTCTATGTGGTTCTGAATTTACAATCATTAGTGATACTGGTGTGAAGTGGTTATGTGTGGTGGTATTCTAATTGTACTGAAATGTGATTTTAATTATATGTTAATAAAATAAAGTTGCCTGGGGGTCAGAGCTATTACAGGCATAGACAGAGCTTGGCGGTGCACACCTTTAATCCTATAGATCTCTGTGTGTTCAGGGATACAGCCAGCATTGGAGACATACGCCTTTAAGACCTAGAGGGCTGTACATACAGACAGTGACGAGGCAGTCACGTATTTGGGTTTACAACCAATGAGAAGGCAGAACAAAATACTATGAAAAGACAGACACACAGGAAATAGCTCTCTTTCAGCAAGCTAGGTCCACCGCAGGAGGAAGGGTGAGATTTTAGCTCTGAGCTCTGATCTCTTGGCTTTCTCTTTTACATTGGTTCTGTGTTTCTTATTTAATAAGACGGTTGGTTACATCTACATCTGGCACCCAATGTGACAAGAATACATTAAAAACCGCTTGGCTTAGCGGCAGGTCCAGTTTCCCGCAAGGGCGGCTGGCCCTTTCCAGCCTGGGCGGCTGGCTCACTAGTCCAAGTGGCCAGTCAGCTTCCTAGCCGGGGCCCAGGTCTGCTTGGCCTCAGGCCGGACTAACCAGTGAGCTGCTTGCTTAAAGCCGGTGCTACAAACGACTCAGGCCTGCCCTGCCTAACAGGGCGCCACCTGTAAAGCCAACACATGTGGTCGGAGCTTAAGGAAGCCAGAGCCAAGCCTTGACTCGACTCAAGAGGGAACACATGGCTGGATTTAAGCTTTAGCCAGCTACGCTTTCTTGCGTGCTTCTCTCTCTCTCTCTCTCTCTCTCTCTCTCTCTCTCTCTCTCTCTCTCTGGATTTACACCTGGGACACTAGGTGGCTGTTTTGAAAATCCCCTCAGATTTCTACTGTTCTATGCAGATTTGGTAAGACATAACATATCAGATATTTTAAAGGAAACTATATAAAAGAGAATTTTTTTCCACATTAAAAAAAAATGGGTTTTATGTGTACATAAGAAGAAAATTGGGTTTTGTTCAAAATTTTAGGCAGTCTGACAATGGAACAACTATATGAGAAGGATTAGTATTGTTGGAATTATGCAGTTTATCACTATGCTAATCCTCATTTTAATATTTAAAAAGATAGTCAATTTAAGTGCCAGGATAACAGCTTTAGAAAAACTTGTTAAACCTGTAAAAATTCAGACAGAAGAAATTAACAGTGAAGTTGTTTCAAGTTTGGATCATAAGGTTACAGAAAGAAAGCCTGTTTTCACACAGTCACCCTTAATTTATCCTGTAACTGTACAGCAGATGCCTGATCAAATGGCTACACAAAATATTTGGGCTCCAATTGAAATGTTGGATTTAAAAAGGTTTAAGGAGGCAATAGTATCTTATGGCATGCATTCTCCATATGTAAAGCAAATGTTAAACTCTTGGTCAACATATAATAGGATTGTACCACAGGACTGGCTGGACCTTGCACAAGCTGTTCTGGAACCCAGCCAGAGACTTCAATTTCTAACGTGGTTCAAGGATGAGGCTAAAAATATAGAAAAACAATGGAGGGATAAAGGAATACAAGTTTGCCAGGATCAGCTGATTGGAGAAGGCCAATATGCTTCAGTACAAACACAATGTTTATATGATGTCCAAACCCTAATTTTATGTTGAACGGCAGCCTTGAATGCATGGGACAGAGTTGAGGAACCAGGAAAAAAATCTGAGTCATTTACAAAGGTTATGCAAGGCCCAAAAGAATCTTTCACAGATTTTTTACAAAGACTGGCTTCAGCAGTAAAGAGAATGGTCTCAGATTCAGAAGCTAGTAAGGTAATAATTGAATCTTTGGCCTTTGAGAATGTGAATGCAGCATGCAAAAGAACAATCAGGCCATTAAAGGCAAGATCTGAACCTTTGGAAGATAAGATTAGAGATACAGTTAATGTTGAGTCTGATGAGCATCATGATATGTGGGTAGGAGAAGCAATTTCAAAAGGTTTGAGGAATGTTAGATATTTTGGATGTGGAAAGCAAGGACATTTGAAAAGGGACTGTAAACAGGTCATTCCTAGAAACAATGTTTCTTCAAGGAACAATGGCAACAGAATGCCCCTTCCTTCTGGAGTATGCAGAAGGTGTGGTAAGGGAAAATACTGGACCAACGAATGTAGATCAACAAAGGACAGACAAGGTAATCCTTTGCCTCAGTCTTCAGGAAATTCCCAGAGGGGCCTCATGCAGGACCCATAGCAAATCCAGTTCAAACCTTTCCTGCAGCCATAGAGGAAATTCCTGCTCTGAGCGATTAAATAACCAAATGCCTATTGGAATAAATCATGCTGGTCAGGATGATGAAACAGAGAGAATAGAAAATTCAGGAGAAAACATAAAGAAAAATTTTTGGCAAACTTCTATTAATGAACAAAGACCAAAATTAACAATAAAAATAAATGGTGTTTTGTTGTCTGGTCTGGTAGACACAGGTGCGGACATTACCATAATTGCACCAGAATTTTGGCATCCAACTTGGCCTCTTCAGGAGGTAAATGTTCAACTGTTAGGAATTGGGACATTATCTCAGGTGAAGCAGAGTGCAAGATGGCTCGAATGTATAGGTCCAGAAGGACAGAGAGGAAAATTAAGACCATATGTGGCTAACATAACTATGAACCTGTGGGGTCGAGACTTGTTGCAACAATGGAATACTCAGATTAACATCCCTCCAATCTCAGAAACAAATAATAAACTAGCACATGTTACTGAGAGAAATATTAGAAGATATTGTTCTAATGAGTGGTCACCAGCCATCCATATTATACAAGAACAGGGCACAACAACTGATGATCTTCCAAAGACACCAACAGCTCTACCTTTAAAATGGTTAACAGACAAGCCTGTATGGGTCCAGCAATGGCCTTTAACAACAGAGAAACTCCAAGCTTTAGAAGAGCTGGTAGAAGAACAGTTAAATGCTCAACATATTGAAGAATCAACCAGCCCTTGGAATTCTCCTGTATTTGTTATTAAAAAGAAATCTGGTAAATGGAGAATGGTAACAGACCTTAGAGCAATTAACAAAGTAATTCAGCCAATGGGCTCTCTACAATCTGGGATGCCTTTGCCTACTCTGTTACCAAAAGGATGGCCTCTCATAGTTATTGATTTAAAAGACTGTTTCTTTTCAATACCCTTACAAGAAAAAGACAGAGAATAATTTGCTTTTACAGTGCCTACTTATAATAATTCTCAACTGGTTAAAAGATTTCAATGGAGGGTCTTCCCACAGGGAACATTGAATAGCCCAACTTTGTGCCAATATTTTGTACAACAGCCATTGGAAGTGATACGTAAAAAATTTCCTAAATCTATAATTTATCATTATATGGATGATATTTTACTAGCTGACTCAAATGCAGATACTTTAGAAAGAATGTTTGAAGAAGTAAAGAAAATTTTGCCTTGCTGAGGATTGCAAATTGCTCCTGAAAAGATACAAAGAGGAGATTCTATTAATTATTTAGGATATAAAATAGAGCTACAAAAAATTAGACCCCAAAAGGTGCAAATTAGGAGAGATAGACTACAGACTCTTAATGACTTTCAAAGATTATTTGGAGATATTTCTCATCTACAAACTATTGTTGGGGTAAAAAAATGATGAACTGACTAATTTGTTCAAAACCTTACAAGGTGACAAGGACTTAAATAGTCCAAGAGAATTATCACCTGAACCTGAGAAGGAATTGGCTTTGGTAGAAAAGAAAGTACATGAAGGGCACGTGGATCGTATTGATCCAAAGCTGGATTGCGTTTTGGTTATTTTACCTTCTAGGCGTTCTCCTACTGGAATATTAATGCAGAGGGAAGATATTATATTGGAATGGATATTTTTACCAAATAAACCATATAAAAAATTAAAAACTTATGTGGAAAAAATCTCTGACTTGATTTGCAAAGGAAAATTGAAACTTCGTCAATTAGCAGGAATAGACCCAGCAGAAATCGTTGTACCATTAACTAAGGAGGACATTGAAAAATTATGGACAGAAAGTGAACCTTGGCAAAGAGCTTGCAGTAATTTTTTGGGAGAAATTAACAGCAAATATCCCAAAAGCGATAGAATTGATCTTATAAAGAGAGCTAATTGGATCTTGCCTCGAATTGTATGGCAAAAACCCATATCTGCAGTTCATACATTTTATACAGATGCCAACAAAGAAGGAAAGGCAGGTTACAAATCAGAAAATTTAAGTAAAGTGGTTCAAAGTCCGTATAATTCAGTTCAAAAATCAGAATTGTATGCTATTATGTTGGTATTAATGGATTTTTCAGAACCTCTCAACATAGTAACTGACTCTCAGTATGCTGAAAGAGTGGTGTTACATATTGAGACTGCAAAATTTATCCCTGATGCTTCAGAATTAACTTCACTATTTATTCAATTACAAGATACAATCAGGAAAAGGAGTCATCCTTTATATATAACTCACATTCGATCCCATACTGGTCTGCCAGGCCCTCTAGCACAAGGCAATGATGAGATTGATAAATTATTGATAGGAAATGTGCTGGAGGCCTCAGAATTTCATAAAAAACATCATGTCAATAGTAAAGGTTTAAAAAAGGATTTTTCCATAACCTGGCAACAAGCCAAAGAAATAGTAAAGAAATGTCCTACTTGTTCCTTCTGCAATCAAACGCCATTACCAGCAGGATGTAACCCAAAGGGTACTCAGAGAAATGAAATCTGGCAAATGGACGTGTTTCACTTTGCAGAATTTGGAAAATTGAAATATGTACACCACACCATCGATACTTATTCAGGATTTCAATGGGCAATTGCTTTGAGTTCTGAAAAAGCTGATTCTGTAATCACTCATTTGCTAGAAGTTATGGCCATCATGGGTATACCTGCACAAATCAAAACTGACAATGCTCCATCATATGTCTCTGTTAAAAATGAAACAGTTTTTTGCTTATTACAATATAAAACATATTACAGGCATACCACATAATCCTACAGGTCAAGCAGTTATAGAAAGATCAAACAGAACTCTAAAGGATATGCTAAATAAACTGAAAGGGGTAACAAAACCCCCCAGAAATAGACTGTATAATGCTCTTCTAACTTTGAATTTTCTCAGTGCCAATGAGAAAGGAACAACAGCTGCAGAGAGACATTGGATAATAGAAAAAACTACATAATTAAATCAGCCTATATACTTTATGGATGTGCTGACCTCAGAATGGAAACCAGGGTATGTATTACATTGGGGACGAGGTTTTGCTTTTGTTTCTACAGGAGAAGATAAGCTGTGGGTACCATCAAAATTGATAAAGATTCGATTTGAACAAGAGAAACCTCTTATTTAGAGGAGGTGATAGTTCATCAACCAGCATGAACATCCAATTTAAACTAACTTGTATCAATAACACATGCCTTTTCATTTAATCAGAATATAACTTGCCAAAAAGGAACAGCCCCAAAATTAGTCTTGGGGAAAGGTTTTTGTTTTTGTCTTTTAGGAGAATGAAGGTTAAGGAATCTGAAGAACACTGGACAAATGAGACAACTGAAGAAAAGGGACAAATCATCTATCCCAAGAAACAGAATGAAACGGCATATGGGTATATATTATCTAAAAAATTTCATGTCTTCCTAAATGTTTGTTTCTGCTTTTCTCTAAAGATTTAACACTATTGATCTTCTAATAGTCCCAGTTCAATTAAAATTTAAAGCTGACTTTGGAGTTGGAGAATGGCTCTCTCCTTCTTTAAACTCAAGCATGTTGTTAAAAGGAAAATGCAAACTCCCTGTATCATGCCAGAATAAAAGAGCCATCTTCTGCTATGGTACAGGACAAAAGCCAAATTAATTAAGGGACTTAAAGCAGGCTTTAAGCAAGCAGCTCACAGTTAGTCCGGCCTGAGGCCAAGCAGACCTAGGCCCGGGCTAGAAAGCCAACCGCTCGGACTAGGGGGCCGCCACTCGGACTAGGAAGCCGGCCTCCCAGCCTGCCGCCCTTGCAGGAAAGCGGACCTGCCGCCAAGCCAAGCGGTTTTTAATGGATTCTTTTCATATTGGGCACCAGATGTAGATGTAACCAACAGTCTTATTAAATAAGAAACACAGAAACAATGTAAAAGAGAAAGCCGAGAGGTCAGAGCTCAGAGCTAAAATATCACCCTTCCTCCTGCGGTGTCCCAGCTTCCCGAAAGAGAGCTATATCCTGTCTGTCCGTCTTTTTATACTATTTTGTTCTGCCTTCTCATTGGTTGTAAACCCAAACACGGTGTGACTGCCTTGTCACTGTCTGTATGTACAGCACCCCCAGGTCTTAAAGGCATATATCTCCAATGCTGGCTGTATCCCTGAACACACAGAGATCTATGGGATTAAAGGCGTGTGCCACCACCGCCACACTCTTGCTATGGCTCTAATAGCTCTGACCCCCGGGTAACTTTATTTATTAACATACAATCAAAATCACATTTCAGTACAATTAGAATACCACCACATATATACCTTTTAAACTTTGTTAAGATATGAATGGTCATATAGAGTACTAACTAATTCTAGAAAAATAGGCTTCAATTAGCTGCATATATATGTCTTTGTGTTCGAGTCTCTTGTCAGTTTTCTGCAGGAAATCACGGCCAGGCCTAACATCAACTGAAGTCTCCAGAAAGAAGATGGGGCCCCACAACAACAACAATTCCACGTGGACAATAATAATATCATTAAGCTGACAAACATCATCTACAGATCAGCTTTGAACTACAAGGTGCTCGGAGCAATTTTGAGATGACTAGCTGAGATGATCCAGTCTCAAAGACTACTTGAATAAGGACTTGAGATAAAGCCTGAACTTTGGCATTATACACAGACTGGATAATGAAGGATATAGTTACCTTTCCTAGAATTTGACAATTAACCTAAAATTTTTCATTCAGGATAAAGAAAACTTCGCCCATACCCAGCAGGAAGCAATTTTAAGAATACGACGCCCACATTCCCAAAGAGGTGGTGTGGGGTGGGTAGTTTTTTGGTTTTTTTAATGGGTTTGGGGTCTGGGATAATTTTCAATGTTTATGGGGGTTGGTTTCAAGTTGTTGTCAAGGGTTAGGAAAAAGGCTAAGCGAAGGATATTAGATTTAAGGTTCTTGTTTAAAAAAAAGAATGAAAGAAAGAAAGAAAGAAAGAAAGAAAGAAAGAAAGAAAGAAAGAAAGAAAGAAAGAAAGAAAGAAAGAAAAAGGAAGGAAGGAAGGAAGGAAAGAATGGAAGAAAGAAAGAAAGGAAAAAGACAATTACTAGTTTTAAATACTTTACATTGGATTGGATTGTTTTATATTGTATACAAATTTGAAACTGATATTGTTAGAAAATGCTATATGTATATTTCTAATTGTATTTATACTATTCATTTAACAATGTAATGCAATTTTCTGATCCTTCAAGGTTATTATTACCAACTATTAAGATATAAAGAAATGAAAATTAGTAGTTAGACATTACAATAGAACTTGTAGTCTTATTAGATATGTTTTAAAAATTGAGCAGAGATGTTTTAGACAGGTCATCTTCAAACCCTTCAGAGATCTACAGAATATGGCATTTAAAATGTTTTAATAACTTAGAAAATTTTTCTTTTTTGAGACATGTCGGCTCCTGGCAGTACCAATATACTTCAGAGAAAATATGGGCATTGAAGAAACTGCATATGGAGTCAACTTTCATTGTGGCAAAAGTTAGCCACTGGACAACAAAGTATCCTCAAATCAACAGGACAAAATGGACAGACAGAACACGAAACAAAGGACTACTGATTCTTGTCAAAACAAGTGTGGTTATGGTTTTATCAAAAGGCATCTTCTGAGGCCAGGACAATATGGCCCCATCCCTGAAGTGGCCTTCGCAATCCGGAAAAGGTACAGTGCCCTTTTCTTCGAAGGCAGCTTACCAGGCAGAGGGCCGATGGCTTCTGTTGTGCAATGGAACAGCAGCTGAAAGCTCACGCCTCTCGATAGTAGACTGGCATTTAATAGAGGGATGTGGAGAAGAAGGGGATTGGATGTGTATATATGGCTGGGATGAAGCCATATATACACATCCAAGAAGAATGGACAGCTGAATTCAAAAACTGTCAACAATTTCCATAATTTAGAATCCTGAATCATGACAGGACACTAGTGGAATTTAGGTGTTTCCCAATGTGAGGTTAAACTGTTGACCTTGTGTACATCCTACTTCACAAATGAGTCTGTCAGATTCACTAAGCCTATAGGCTGAAGATGATGCCCCAACACTGGGGAAACCTCAGGTGACTGTCCAGGCAGCTGGCTGTTTCTGTCAACTCACAAATTTTTTGGAAGTTGCTTGCATGCACTTCCTGTTTTTATTTTTGTTAGCTAATATTATTTCCTTCTTGGGTCTCTGAGGGACTTGTAGATTAGTTAGTTGTGGTTGAAGATTAGTTAGTTATAGTTGAAAATTAATTAGGATAGAAAGTGCATTAGATACATCTTGGATTTACCAAAATAGGATAGATAATGGAATTATTTTCTCTGATTTGTCAAATACCTGTTTAGGTATTTATTACTTGTATATATTATATATAGTTATTGTACTTTTGTATATAGTTTTTCTTATGTTAGTTATAACCTTTTGCTTTTTTTTTTCTTTTTATTAAAATAGAAAAGGGAAAATGTAGCCGGGCGGTGGTGGCACACGCCTTTAATCCCAGCACTTGGGAGGCAAAGGGAGGCAGAGGCAGGCGGATCTCTGTGAGTTCAAGGCCAGCCTGGGCTACCAAGTGAGTTCCAGGAAAGGCGCAAAGCTACACAGAGAAACCCTGTCTCGAAAAACAAAACAAAACAAAACAAAAAAAAAATAAAAAAAGAAAAGAAAAGGGAAAATGTGGTGGTATTCTAATTGTACTGAAATGTGATTTTAATTGTATGTTAATAAATAAAGTTGCCCGGGGGTCAGAGCTATTAGAGCCATAGACAGAGCGTGGTGGTGGCAGTGGCGGTGGTGGTGGCGGCGGCGGCGGCGGCGGCAGCAGCAGCAGCAGCAGCAGCAGCAGCAGCAGCAGCAGCGGCGCATGCCTTTAATCCCATAGATCTCTGTGTGTTCAGGGATACAGCCAGCATTGGAGACATACGCCTTTAAGACCTAGAGGGCTGTACATACAGACAGTGACAAGGCAGTCACACCGTGTTTGGGTTTACAACCAATGAGAAGGCAGAACAAAATACTATGAAAAGACAGACACACAGGAAATAGCTCCCTTTCGGGAAGCTAGGACCACCGCAGGAGGAAGGATGAGATTTTAGCTCTGAGCTCTGACCTCTCAGCTTTCTCTTTTACACTGGTTCTGTGTTTCTTAATTAATAAGACGGTTGGTTACATCTACAGTTATGAAATATTCCTCTATGGTTATAAAGCCACTGAGACCAACATGTGGAAAGAGAGTCTCTGAATGGAAGCTCTTAAAGCCCATTGCATGGAACTGTGAAATTAAAGGGTGCCTTGTGTTATAATCCCAAGAAGTTGGAGCTACCAGTTCTGGGATATATCTGCCAATGAGAACTGAAGAAAAGGAGTGTGTGGAGGTTTGAAAGGAGTGGCATATGAGGAGGTGTAGCCTTGTTGGAGGAAGTGTGTCACTGTTGGGGTGGGCTCTGAGGCCTCTTTTGCTCAAGCTTTCCCCAGGGTGACAGTCAACCTGTTGTCTCTGAGTCAAGATGTAAGGACTATCAGCTCCAGAAACCACATCTGCCTGCATGCCACCATGCTCCCTGCTGTGATAATAATGGACTGAAACTCTGAGACTGTAAGCTAGCCACCTCAATTAAATGTTTCCTTTATAAGCATTTCCATGATGATAGTGTCTCTTCACAACAATGAAAACTCTCACTAAGACAGAGTGGAAGCCACCCTAAATAGAGAGATTTACCTTTCAGCCAATTAAGCTGCAAAGGCTTAGCCTTTGACATAAGTCAGGGAGATTTAGGATTTGGAGTTTGCCCTTCTGGGTTTTGAGAAACCTGACTGACTCCATTTTAAAGGCAGGAACCTTATGCTGTATTGTTAAAAATAAGTTTCCGTCTCTGAATCCTGGAACCTGACCTGCCCCAACTGATGATCTTGACTTGTGTTTGAGAACACCCAAACCCTGCCTAAACCTCCTGTCTTAGAGTTTCTATTGCTGTGAAGAAACACCATGACCAGGGCAACTGTTACAAAGGAAAACATTTAACTGTGGTGACTCGCTTGCATTTCAGAGGTTTAGTCCATTATCATCATGGCAGGACATGGTAGCATACAGACAGACATGGTGCTGGCTGCATCTTGATCAGAAAGCAACAGGAAGTGGATTGAAACACTGTGAGTGATTTGAGCATGTATGAGACCTCAAAGCCCACCTCCACAGTAACACACTTCCCCTAACGAGGCCACAATTACTCCACAAAGCCACACCTCCTAATAGTGCCACTCCCTTTGGGGGTCATTTTCTTTTAAGCCACCACATTCCACTCCCTAGCCACGAAAGGCTTGTAGCCATATCATAATGCAAATGATTCATTCAAACTTCAGTCAAACTTCAAAAGTCCCCATAGTCTATAACAGTCTCAAACTTGTTTCAAGTCCAAAGTCTCTTCTGAGATTTATGCAATTTCTTAATTGTAATCCCCTGTAAAAACAAAATAAAAAAAGAAGATAACATACTTCCGAAATATAATGTCACAGGATATACATTATATCGCAGGGAAGCTAGTATAATGAGGAAATAATGGGCCAAAGTAAGACCAAAAAGACCAGTTGGCAAACTCCAAACTCTGCATCTCCATGTCTAATGTCAAAATGGTCTACAAATTTCCAACTCTGTTCAGCTTTGTTGCTTACAGCATACTTCTTTCTCTTGGGCTGATTCTGCTCCCTCTTAACAGCTTTCCTCAGCAGGTATCCCATGCCTCTGACATCCTCAACATCTTGAGCTTTCCAAGGTAATCCAGGCTTCAATTTCATAGCTTCACACAATTGTCTCTCTAGACCTCCATTCAGGGACATCCCTGACATATGCCTGGGCTCAGTTGCTTTCTTTAGTCTCAGAGGCAAATTTCATAGCCCCTTTCTTCTGTCCTTAACTCCAGAACCATGTGGCCAAAGCTGCCAAGTTCTGATGCTTACTGGGGCTGGAACATGGCCCCCTTGTTCAATTACATCTTCATCATCTTTCTGTCCTTCACTGCTGATACTTCGCTGTCCTGGAACTGGATCTGTAGACCAAGCTAGCCTCAAACTCAGAGACCCCCTAGCCTCTGCCTTCTGAGATTAAAGGCATGTGCCACCACACCCAGCTCTAAGCTTTTCTTTAATTCCTGTTCACAAGTTGGAAAGTTAGCTGGATGGGATCTTGCTCCTTTTATTCCATTTCTTAATCTGTTTATCTCCTTGAAACCAGGACTCATTTCCTTTCTACTATCTGGTGCTCCTTTTCTCCTCAAATATTTTTCCTTGCTCAGTTTTCTCCTTTTCAGTATAAATCTTCATTAGAATTAACACTAATAACCACACAACAGAGTCTATACTAAGTTGTTTTGAAATTTCCTCTGTCATCAGAAGTAATCTAAAACTCTTCACTTTAGCCTCAGGCAGACTGTTCAGACAAGGGCAAAAAGTAGCCACATTCTTCACCAAAACATTATAAGAATGATTTCTAGGCAACATACTAACATTCTTTTCCTCTGAAACCTCTTGATCCAGGTTTGAGAGGTTTGTAGGTTTGAGCCTACAGTTCAAATCACACTCAGTGCCACTGTCTTCAGTGTTCCTTCTATGATGGCCTGTTAAGCAGAACTGACAGTGTTCAACTGTTTTCTAATCCACAGTCCCACAGTCCATACTCCTTCAAATGGAAGCGTGGCCGGGCCTATCGCAGCCATACCCGCTCCTGGTACCAACTTCTGTCTTAGTTAGTGTTTCTATTGCTGTGAAGAGACATCATGACCATGGCAACTAGTATTAAGGAAAATATTTAATTGTGTGGCTTTTAGTTCAAAGGTTCAATCTATTAGCATCATAGTAGGACATGGCAGTGTGCAGACAGACATGGTAATGGAGAGGTAGCTGAGAGTTTTGCATCTTGTGCAAGCAACAGGAAGCGATCTGTCTCTCTGGATGTAATTTGAGCATAGGAAACCTCAAAGCCCACCTCCACAGTGACACACTTCCTCCAACAAGGCCACACCTCCTATAGTGCCACACTTCCTCCAACAAGGCCACGCCTCCTAACAGTGCCACCCCTTCGGGGCCGTTTTCTTTTAAACCACCACAGTGTTCTTGCTACTATGCCTTTGCCTCACCATCATGGAATCTAACTCTCTAAAATCATAACATCAATTAAACATTTCTTTTACATGTTACATGAGTCACGGTATTTTGTGACAGCAATAGAAAAGTAACTAAGTGAATCTCTCAATGACCCTCCATGCTCCCCACCTTGGTACCTCTCTGAAATTACTAGGGAAAAATTGCTTTCCTCGCATCTTTCATGACCCAAGCCAGCACCACACAGGTGCTGCCAGTTTGGCTGCCAGTTTGCTGTGGACTCTGCACTCTTTGAGTCACATTTGAAGCAGCTTTAGCTTTTATTTGCTGTTTCTAACCCACAGTGGGCACTGCCATCCCTGGGAATGTGGTTCTAAAGCAAGCCAGGAAGAGTAAGCCAGTAAGCCATGCTCTTACTATGAGTTCTGCTACAGTTATGCCTTGGCTTCCTTCAGTGGTCTGTGACTTGGGATATGTGAGTCTTTCCTTCTCAAATTCCTTTTGGTTATGGTCTTTATCCCAGCAATGGAAGTGTGACTAGAATACTTGGAATAGAGATAGGTCATGTGGTGATTTGAATAAGAATGGCCCCCATATGTGCATATATTTAAATGCTTAGGGAATAGCACTACTTGAAAGTATTAGGGGGCACAGACTTATTGGAGGAAAAATGTCACTAGAGATGTGTTGTGGAATATTAGTTGAATATGTTTATGCTGTGGAATATTTGCTTAATGATGCAAAGATGTGCTACATTCTTTTATGTTGCATCTGTTTAACTCTGTGAAGCTGTGTTACTTTGCCTGCCTAAAATACCTGATTGGTCTAATAAATAGCCAATAGCCAGGCAGGAGAGAGAAATAGGTGGGACTGGCAGGCAGAGAGAGTAAATGAGAAAAAGAAGGAGAAGCAAGGAAAGTAGGAGGGTGTGAGGGACCAGCCACCCAGACACAAAGCCAGATATGGAGTAAGAAGTAAAGAAAAGATATACAGAAATAGAAAAGGGTAAAAGCCCAGAAGCAAAAGGTAGATGGGATCATTTAAGTTAAGAAAAGCTAGCTAGAAACAAGCCAAACTAAGATGGACATTCATAAGGAATATAAGCCTCCATGTGATTATTTGGGGGCTGGGTGGCAGGCCCCCAAAGAGTAAGAGTAAAAAAAACAACTACAAAGATAGGCTTTGAGGTTTCAAAAGTCCAAGCCAAGCCTCTTCCTGCTGCCTATGTGTCCAGATATAGAACTCTCAGCTCCTTCTCCAGAACTATGTCTGCCTGTGTGCCACCATGCTTCCTGCCTTGCTGATAATGTGCTAAACCTCTGTAAGTAAGTCCCTATTAAATGCTTCATAAGAATTGCTATGGTCATGGTGTCTCTTCACAAAAATAGATTTCTTACTGAAGATGCTACCAGGGAGTGGAGTATTGCTGTGACAGGCCTGACCATGCTGCCTGTTGGCAGAATGTGGACTTTGGGACTTTGGATTAGGAAAGAATTAAACACATTAAGCATGGCATAATGGGCCATACAAATAGTAGCCTAAAAGATAATGGTGCTAAGAGCAATGTAGATTATAATGGCCCAGCTAATGAAATTTTAGAGGAAAATATTGTGGCCTAGTAGACCATTCTTGTGTTATTTTGGCAAATAATATGGCAGCTTTTTGCCCTTATCCTAAAAACCACCTGAGACAAAATTGAAGAGTTTTACATTAATGGCTATAACAGAGGAGATTTCTAAACAGCCTGTGTCATGTAGTTATTAGAGGTCACTCTTAGGCAGATCTTTAATGAAAAGGAGCAAGCTAATAAAGGAAAAATGCAAAATGTATAATTTGAGGAGAAAAGGAGCATCAAGAAGTGTAATGGAACTAAGTCCAATGCTCAAGGAGATAAAAAAATTTAAAGAAAAGAATGATGGTAAATGGAATAAAGGGAGTTAGGGCCTCAGGATCATACCCCATTCTGCTAAGCATCCCACTTGTGAAAAACAACTAAAGAAAAGCTTATACAGTGAAGGAAACCATAAAAAAAGAAAGCTGATGCAAATGTAATTGAAAGAAGGGGCCACGTTCCAGCCCCATTGAGAAGCAGAACTTGGTAGTTTCGGCCATGTGGTTCTGGCTTTAGAGCCAAGGATACGAGGAAGAGGTTATGGAATCTCCCTCCATGACTAAGGAAAGCCACTGAGGCCAGGAGTGTGTCAGCGATATTCCTGCATGGAGGCTCAGAGAGGCTGTTGTGTGAAGCTGTGACAGTGAAGACTGGATTTCATTGACCCTAAGACCCTAAGATTTTGGAGATGCCAGAGTCATGGATACCTGACAAAGAGAGCTGCTAACAGGGTATAGAACTAGCCTAAGAGAGAGAAATTGTATTGCAGTCAACAAAGCTGAAAGGAGTTGGATATCTGAAGAGCACTTTGACATCAGATACAAAGATACAGAAATTTGAGTTTTCCCAGCTGGTTTTCAGTCTTGCTTTTGTACTTTCTTACTATGCTCCCTTTCCTCTTTTTTGGAATGGTAATGTATATTCTTTCTGTTGTGTACTGGAAGTGTATGATCTGCCTTTGATTTTGATTTTACAGGGGTTTCAGTTACTCTTAACTGCCATGAGTCTCAGAAGAGACTTTGACCTTTGGAATATTGAAACTGTTATAGACTGTGAGGACTTTTGAAGTTGGATTGAATACATTTTTGCATTATGATATGGCTACAAGCCTATGGTGGCCAGGAAGTGGAATAGTAGTTTGAATAAGAATGGCCACCATTGGTTCATATATTTAAATGCTTGAGTGGCACTATTTGAAAGGACTAGAAGGCAGCCTGATTTGAAGAAGTGCGTCACTGGGGATGGGCTTTGAGGTTTCAGAAGCACAAGCCAGCCCCGATGGCTTTCTCTTCCTGGGGCCTGCAGGTACAGATGCAGTGCTCTTAGCCCCTTCAGTAACATCGTGTCTGCCTGTGTGCCGCCATAATCTCTGCCATCATGGTCATGAACTAAACCTCTGAAACTATAAATTCTTAACAGTTAAATGCTTGTAAGAGTTGCTGTATCATGGTGTCTCTTCACAGCAATAGAACATTGACTAAGGCAGGTCATAAAGCCATGATGAGGGTGAGAGCATTGAAATCTCAGATTATGATGGGTTTATTCGGTCTGAAGTAGTAATTTCTTTACCCTACTGGTAAATTCATTCTTACCCATAACCCCTACCATATTGGTCTCTTCAGTCTTGTCTGAAAGAGTTAATGCTGTTCTGTCAGTAGAACCAGCAAGACCTTTTCTGAAGGATATTCCAAAAAAAAAAAGACAATATTGATACCCTTTAGTACCTATCCTTACCATCTATCTTTTCTTCTATACCTATCACCAGACTTAAGGCTCAGCAGAACCCTAAAGATGAGCTATACAGTGTGACCAGTGAGGAAGTTTACTATATCCCTAAAGAATTTATTGTGTTTTCTAAAACATATGAGCAATGTTCTGAGGAATATGTGTTTTTCCAAAAATTTAAAGCAGTTGCATTATGATGAAAAGAACATTATATGACATAAGGTTGAGTTTGTTAATTTGGGACCATTGAGCAGAGATTGTGTTTAATGTTGTTAGGAACCTGCCAAACTCCATTTTGAAGACAGGAGCCATTGTGCTGTATTGATAAAAATAAGTTTCTATTTACTATAAAAGCTGAGTGCTGTTTTTAAGTCTTTTTTCTGGAACCTGACCTTCCACAACTCATGACCTTGACTTGTTTTTGAAAATACCCCGACCCTCCCCCAAACCCTCCTTAATCACATGATGACCACATGATGGGTTTTGGGGGGGGGGTTGGCTTTGGGTTTTTTTTTTGTTTGTTTTTTAGATTTTTCAGCATTTTTTTTAACTGCCCCATTATCTGTCTTCTGTAAACTTGCTTTGTAACTACTCATGACTTCACTCCTTAAAGGGGGCCCAAGAGATGGATCCAGGACTGTTCTCTTTAACCCGACTTAAGAAACAGTTACTGGCCAGCTCCTGGGTGCACCTCAATAAAAATCAAGCTTGCTTCAAATATGACTCAAATTGTGGTAGTGGTCTTCCTCTTACTGGTGAGATTAACATTTTCTGGAGGCCCTCGTGAGATTCAGGGCACCCACCCAAATTCTAAACCTGGACTTTTGCCCCAGCACTCTGGGGCTGAGAGGATGCTTCGGGAAGCATGTGCCTTGAGATGTTCCAAGGCTCCAAGGCTGACTTTGGTTCAAGGACTATTGGGATGAACTTTCATTCTGAGAAAAGCACCAAGCATCTTCAGAGGCCTCCTGGTGAGTCATAGTCTAGTTCTGTTTTGTGGGATCCTAATCTGGGATGTGGAGGGTGTTCAATAGGGCCCCAATATTCTCCCTTCTGGGGCAAAAAGTGAGACTTTGCCCTGCCCACCTGAGGTTCTTGATCTGGTTTCTGCCCTATTTGTCTTGTCTTTGGCTTCATCTTTACTGACCTCTTTCTGTCTTGTCTACTTTCTGTGTTAATTGGTTTATCTTGGACTTGGGATGACCGAACTGATGGACAGGGTGGGTAATAAGACTAGTGCCTAACAGCCCTCTAACCTGTATTCTAAAGAATTTTGATAAACTTTACCTGCCTATAACTAATGAAGATTATGGTTATCCTATCACCACGAGTCACCTCTGAATGTTCTGTGGAAACTGAATGACCCACATTTGGGGTTGACTGGCCTTCCCAGGCTACTGCTGATTATCAGATAGCCTGGGCAGTAGTGAATGTCACCCTCAGTAAGCCCGGCCACCCAGATCAGATTGGATACCCTGAGCTGAATCACCTTGCAACCTGCCTGCCTGGATGAAGGTCTATATGGTCCACGACAGGCAAGGTAGCCATGCTCTGGTTGTTGGTAGACAGACCTTTGAAGTCCGGTAGCAGAGACCCAGGAGCACCCTCTGAAAACTATTCTGCAGGACTCACAGGAGAAGGAATCCCTCCTCCCTCCATATAACCACCTTCACCCCCTGGTCCCCTCCTCTCCATCCCAGTCCCCACCACCAAGCCCTCATTCTGCTCCTCTAATCTGTGCCTTCCCTGCTCCAGCATGTAGTTCTTCCCTATCCCCACTTAACCCCCACTCTTCCTTACCTTGTCTTTTCCCCTCCCCACACCTGCTAGGAGTCCCATATGGCCCTCCTGACTCCTTTTCTGAGTCTGGGTTGGGGTGGCACCTCCTTTGGCCCTCACTCCCCTACAGCCATTTCCTGACCGCTGCTACCTGAAAGTCCCTTTCTCCACCACAGAGCTCAACAACCGGAAGAACCACACCCCCTTGCAGCACTATCCCTGATTTCTTAATTTCCCTAATTGAGTCTGTATTTTTCAGTCATCTCCCCAACTGGGGTGACTGTCAGCAGATTCTCCATACCCTCTTCACTGCTGAGGAGAGGGAATGTGCTCTCAGGAAAGCACCTGAAGCACTCCGGGAATAGCTTCAGTGGCTGATGACCAGAGGCAGAGATGACTGACTGTGTTCTGACAAGAAGGAGACCCCAGGGAGACGACAACACAGAGAAAGGCAGGAGGTCATCTGAGCACCACTGGGTTCTGTTAGAAGGGAAGAAATAGGCAACCCAAAGCCCACTAATCTATCTAAGGTGTAGATGTAAAACAGGCCCAGATGAGTGGCCTTCAGCATTCCTGGAGTGCCTCCTGGATGCCTATTGGTGATACACCCCTACAAACACAGAGGTCCTGGCAAATCTCAAGGCAGCTAACCTGACCTTTGTTACTCAGCTGGCCCCTGACCTGTGTAGAAAGACACAAAAGATGGGCAGGTTTGTAGGAAAGAACAGGTCAGAAATATTAGAAATAGCTCAGAGAAAGCAAAGCTCTTTTGATAAAGACAATGGGGTGTGCCACTGTGGCTGCACTACAAGCCCTGGTAGTGCAGGCTTTAGCAGTAGGGCTTCAACTCTGTCCATGCACACCATGATAAAAGGAGACCTTTACAAAAGGACTGATGTGCCTACTGCAAAGAAATGGGTCATTGGAAAAATGAATGTCCACAATCGTGAAACAGGAAGTCCCCCAAACTCAAGCCAAGCCTAGCTACGGAGGATTAGCAAGGCTGAGGCTCCTTCAAACTAGGTCCCCAGGAGCCTATGGTAACCTTTACCATAGGGGGCCAACCTGTACATTTCTGGTGGATACAAAAGCTACTCGAGCCTCTAGGAACCAAACAATGAAAGTATAAGGTCAGTGGTGGGATGTCAAAGAATACAATTGGACCACTGACTGGACTGCTAACCTAGAGCAAGGAACTGTGATTCATTCTTTTCTTCTTATTTCTGAATGTCTCTACCCTTTAATGGGACAGGACCTCTTCAACAAGCTCCAGACGACAATACCATTCTCAAGAGACACTCCTAGGTTGCAAGTGGGTGGCCCTGCTAAGGCTTTAATGGCTGGGAGCCATCCCTGGCTGTGGATGGGTCCTGCAGAGGGTGTAAGGAGTTGGCAGGAGAAGGAAGTGAGCCAGGCCATGGTGGTCAGGAGAATCTTGCAGCCTGACTGACTGGCAGCCAGAGTGCTTCTTTATTTATACAGAATTTAGTTATCAGGGATACATTCATGATGTTCCAAAACATAGATAATATCATTTTTGGTTTTGGACATATGTTTCACTTCCTTTTGCTCATCTTTTAGTCATCATTAATAAACTATGACAGAACAGAGTTACAATTTCCAATCATTTCCCTCAAGTTTTGACATCATTAATACACAGAGTTATCATTCTTACTCAAAAACCCCATAACCCAATTTTGATAATGTAGAGGCATATGACAGACACCCTGTGATCAGGCTGGTTGCTTCGGTTGCTTCAAGGACACTAGACCAAAACAAAATCTTCAACTACCCTGGGCATTTTGCCATGTCTCAAGCAATGTATTATTAACTCTTAGTGGTCAGAGTGCCCAGGAAAAAATCCTCAGGCCAAAACTGCTGCAGTTATTATTCAAATTCTGGCATAATACAATCAATGTTCACATTTATATCTTTATAGAATTTGCTATATATCTAATCCTGGCATTCTGTTGTTCCTTGGTCATATGACATTATAGTGGCTCTACATGAGCTAACTTCTAAGAGAGGGAGATCCTGACATCTCATACTTTCATCATCTTTCCACTCCATACTTTGCCCATCACTATGTCTCTATGTAGGGCAGAGTTGTACGCCGCATAATTGTCTGAGTGTACAGTGGGAAGAGGCTTGTAATCTGAACTTCGGACAATTCCTCTAGCCCACTGAATCTTGTTGACCTTTTAAATTTTACTTTGTTTTGAATATCTTGTTCCTGTGTAAGTAGAGAGACAGATGTTTCAAGAATATCTCATAGCCTCATAAAGATACCTCTGGCTTCTTTATGTGTCACAGCCTCCAAGGCATAAGGAAGACTTTCAAGTAGATAAGGATATCTCCCTCAAAATGTGTGTATGGGGGGAATAGTATGTTCAGAACTTTCCTGGGTGAGCTTAGAAGCAGCATTCCTGGGAGAAGGTGTAAATGATTCATAAGGAATTTTCCATCAATCCAATATCCTCAAATTATACAAATATTAAAAGTGCCCCAAATATGTAACAGGTGGAGATGAGAACCAAATGTGGCATGGCAGCCATCATGTGGCTCAGCTTTGCTGGATCTTTGTCAAGCAGCTGTGCTGGCTTTATGACTTCTGCCATTCTATTCAGATATGGCTGTGCCATTTAACTATAACCTGCCCAATAAGTGAAGAATATCTGCTCCTCCAAAATCCAATCCATTCCCTGAAAAGGAAAAAGATGCTGATCCAGGATATTCTTACAATTTGGGCAGAGGAGAATCCTCCCAGCTAGACAAAACATGTGCCACCTGTCGTAATGCAACTAACATCTGAGGCAATGCCCATTTGAGTCAGGCAGTGCCCATCAGTTCAGAGGACAGGGAAGGGACTGAGATTCATATCAGGCACCTCCTTGAAGTAGGCATATTTATTCTTGCCAGTCAGCCTGGAATACCCCCTTGTTGCCTGTCCAGCAGCCTGGAACCTGAGACCTTAGACCAGTACAAGACTTGAGGGAAGTGAACAAGAGGGTAGCGTCCATTTACCCAGTTGTTCCAAATCCCTATGCTTTGCTTGATTTCTTACCACCAGAGCATAAAGTTTACATGGTATTGGACTTAAAAGATGCATTTGTCTCCATCCTTCTGTCAAAATTAAGTCAGCCCATCTTTGCATTTTGATAGGCTGACCTTGAACTGGAGATATAAGGACAACTAACCTGGACCAGACTGCCTCAAGGGTTCAAAACCTTTCCCACCACCTTCAATAGAGCACTCACCCAGGATTGAAGTCTCTTCCATAGTAAGTACCCTGAGGCAACCTTGCCTCAATATGTAGAAAAAAATTTATTTTTGCCTGCTAAAGATGAGGAGGACTGTTTGAAAGTCACCAGAGGTCTTTTAGAAACTCTAGCCCAGTTAGGCTATAGGGTTTCTAAAACAAAAGCCCAAATGTGCTCAACCCAGATTACCTGCTCAGGACATGAACTATGAGAAGGGAAAAGACTGTTGTCCCAGGTCCATATAGCAGCTATCCATATTGCAAATCCCAACTCCGACCACCCAGAAACAAGTTAGAGAATTTCTGGGAGCTGTTGGATATTGCCATCTTTGAACACCTGTGTTTGCTGAAATTGCCAAACCCTTGTACTCCACTATGGCAGGGGGCAACACCCCTTTGGAATGGACTGAGGCACATGAACAGGACTTTAATTAGAGAACATTAACTTAAATCGAGTAGTTACTGGTTATGAAGTCCCCATGACTCTAATTCTCCCAGATATCTCCAAACTATTTCATCTTAATGTCCATGAAAGAAAGGGCATTGCCAAGGGGGTCCTGACTCAGACAAACCCTGTGTCCCTGAGAAAAGGCAGATAGCTTACCTCTCAAAGAGACTAGATACTATAAACTCTGGGTGGCCCCTTATTTAAGAGCTGTAGCTGGAGAGCTTTTCTGTCTGGGTCCCACCAAGTCCTGCCAGTCCCCAAGCCCACTTCTAAAATAAACACACGGATGCTTACATTATTCAAACTGCTTGGCCATTAGCTCAGGCCTATCATTGTCTAGCTCTTACTCTTATATTTAGCCCATTTCTATATAATCTATACCTTGCCATGTGGCTCGTGGCTTACCGGCGTCTTCACATGCTGCTTATCCTGGAGGTGGCGGCTGACAGTGGCTCCTTCTGCCTTCCTGTTCTCTCAATTCTCCTCTCTGTTAGTCCTGCCTATACTTTCTGCCTAGCCACTGGCCAATCAGTGTTTTATTTATTGACCAATTAGAGCAACACATTTGCCATACAGAACATCCCACAGCAAAGAGCCACCCCAGTCACCACAATTCTTATAAAAGAAGCCAACAAACTCACACTGGGACAGATCCTGACTAACAGTTCCACACACTGTAGAAACCCTGCTGAGGAGATGCCACCAATCGGTGGATGTCTAACGCCCATCTGACCCAGTACCAAGCCCTTCTTTTAGATAAGGACAGACTGATTTTTTTTTTTTATAAATCCTTGGCCTTCAATCCCACCACCTTGCTGCTAGACGAAGACCCCGAGGATCCCATCCATGATTGCCTTGGAGATGCTGGACATCATCCAAGGTATTCAACCTGACCTGACAGATGCTCCTCTATTTATCTATATACAGAGGGCAGCAGCTTCATTCAATAAGGAAGCAGTTATGCAAAGCTGATGGTGGTCACAGGCCAGAAGGAGGTCATTTGGGCACAAGCATTGCCCAGGAGCACATCCACCTGGACAGCAGAAATAATTGCTCTGACACAGTTCTCACCAAGACACATAAGATGGGCTGAAAGAAAACAGGTGAACTTCCACAGACAGCCGATATGCTTTTGCCATGGCTCATGTTCAAGGACAGATACAGAGGGGCTTACTCACCTCAGAGGGAAAGACTATTAAAAATAAACCTAATAGCCAGGTGGTGGTGATGCACACCTTTAATCCCAGCACTCAGAAGGCAGAGGCAGGTGGATCTCTCTGAGTTTGAGGCCAGCCTGGTCGACAAAGTGAGCTCCAGTATAGCCTGAGTAATGTTACACAGAGAAATCCTGTCTCAAAAGAACCTAAATAAATAAATAAACAAACAAACAAACAAACAAACAAAAACCCATGAAATTGTTCATTCAGCTATCAACTGAACTAGCCACAATTCACTGGTCAGGACATCAAAAAGACAAAAGCCCCCAAACTCAAGGAAACAAGCATGCAGATCAAGTTGCCAAAGAGACTGCTCTTGGGGAATCCAAACCCCAGACTCCTCTGGAACTACCTGCTGTCTCTGAGCCCTCACTCCACCTCAGTGAAGATGTTCCTCAAGTACAATCCGGATGAGATCAAGTCATATTCTAACTTGAGGGCTCAGGAGAGCCACCACAGATGATGGGTCTTGCCTGACAGAAGAGTCTTCTCGCCAAAGGCACCGAGCCGGAGCTGGCTGACTGTCTTGCATCTCACCGTACACTTGTCAGCTAAGACAATCCCAGACTCATCTTCCCTGCTGTCTGGCTAACTGGGCACTGAGAAAAACTTCAGAGCACTTCAGGTCATTGCCAGTATTTTTTTTAAATAAAGTGAACAGCATAAAACAACTTTAGTATTATTTATAGCCAAATGACATATGTGTCTCTGTTCCATCAGATTCAGTGGCCATAAAGCCAGTAGTTGCAACACTAATAGTTGAGTTCTCACCAAGACACATAGAACATGATAAACTCACTCAGTATCGGTAAGAAGCAAACATTCAGTGGCCACACACATTTATACATTTACCTGAGCCTAATGCAATTTGTGTGGATACACAACGAAACTTACAGGCACAGATCCATCCATATGCACAAAATAGACAAAACTTCTCTTGCCTCCTCGAGTGGTGCGCTTTCAGGGAGGAGTGCCTTGTGAGTCACTGGATTTAATTTTTGCGCGCACAGTGGTGTTGCAGTGGGACTGGCTGCCATATTTCCTACAGGAGAGAGGCAAGGAGAGGGGATGAGGATGCGGAGGCATCGATATCAGGAACAGGATTGACCATTCAATGGAGCCTGTGGAGACAGAAAAGGAGAAGCGGTAAGAGGAGGGAGAGGAAGGGAGGAAGGTGGGTTGAGGAGGAGGAGGCTGGTCCTCAGCTTCTGTTGGGGAGGGGAGGAGAGGGGAGGGCTGGCCACTAGGTGGGACGCGTGGCACTGTAGGAGTGAGAAGGGTAGGTGGGGTTCAGCGAAGAGGCGAGGGTGCCAGTGACTCGGGTGGCTCCATCAGGGTGGAGGGTTCAGGTTCTGCATCCCCAGATGAAAGGGCATCCAGAGGCACTGTAACCCTGGCCAACAAGCCTCGAGCTGTCGGGCATTGGCTACAGAGAGAGGGAAGGGAGCGCGGTTCCCAAAATCCTGGGCAAGAGGGAGTTCATACCATTCGCCCATGTGCCTGTAGAAAATTTTAAGATCATGGAGCATGCTAAAGTCAAAAGTGCCCCCTGATGGCCGCTTAGACTGGTTATCTAAAGTGTACTGTGACCAGACCACAGAACAAAGGAAAATCAGGCATTTTGGTCGGAGAGTCAGAGACAGTCCCAGTTTAGATTAATTTCACAGCAGACACCCAAAGGTGACTGAGGATTGAGTTTAGACCCAGCACTGTCTGCCCATTTCCAGCCTGTGCCAGAGTTCAAAGACCATGGCAAGGCATCCCACAGGACAGCGTGGGATCAAGCTGTGGGTATCATGTAGCCTTGGGAAGGATGCCTCAGAACAGAGACCGTCTCTGCTACAACTCTGGCAGGGGATACCTGTGGTCCTGGACCTCGAAGAGGCACCTGGTACCTCTTAGGTGGTGGCTGGAAAAAAGGATACTTACCCTGAGACAAAAGTCAATCACATCTGGCAGAGAGAAAGATAGAAGGAGAGGAGCAGTCCCCATGTGGCAGGCGGGGTCTCAACTCCCCCTGGGTACTGTCACCAAGATAATAGGTTTTCTGCTGCACCCCCCATCAGTTTCTCTGCTGACACAGCAATCCAGATCAAGCCAAACTGAAGAAGTATAATGCAGGTTTATTGAGAACAAAGCAACGCCTAGGTGGGTTCACTTCTCTCAGAGAACTAGGCCAGGTAAGTCTTATAGATTGTAGGTGAGGGGTGATGATGTGTCCACCACAAGCTGGGTTTATGCTCAAGCATGGTCAAAAGCAGAGCGCTTAGGCAGGGACTTGGGTGGCTTCAGGGGAGGAAGCTGCAATAGCCTCCAAGCATGTGAAACTGGGCTTTGGTGCCTTCCCTTTGTTGGGAGACTCTCTGAGCAGGTGGGGTTTAGAGAGAGAGACAGGAATGGGGTTTCCTGGACTATGCAAGGGCTAGTTGAAGGCTCTAACCAAACAATTGCAAAGAGAGGTTTCTAAAACAGTCTAATTTTAAAAAGTACTAATATTACAGCAAAAATATTAGCTGAAACTAATCAAGAAATGAGAGAACTGAGAACAAACTGTTGTACAAATATTATAGGTTACCTACTACTTAAACATAATCCTGATTGTCAGCAATTTACTAGAATATGCTGTTTTAATATCTCTGATTTCTCTTGTACTATTGACAACCAAATTGATAATCTCCCTCTTCACTGTCCCTTTAATATTATTTCAACTGGTTATCATAATTGGGCCCTGTGACCTCCAAAGTGTCACTAACTTGATCACCCATCAGATGAACAATTCTTCAATCACTGTTGCTCAACAGCATTATTAAGACATCCCCCTATCAACGATTCGACAGGTAAACATAAGTCAAGGGGGAGATGAGGCACCTGCCTAACTCCATTTTGAAGGCAGGAGCCGTTGTGCTATATTGTTAAATATAAATTTCCATTTACTGTAAAAGCTGAGTGCTGTTTTTATGTCTTTTTCCTGGAACCTGACTTTCCCCAACCCAGGACCTTGACTTGTATTTGAGAATACCCTCACCCTCCCTGACTCTCCTGAACCCTCCCTAATTACCCTTCCTCATCACATGGTGCCCCCAGGATGTTTTTGGGATTTTTTCTACATTTCCTTATTGCCCCATTGTCTTCTGTTACCTGTTTTGCAACTACTAATGGTTTCACTCCTTAAAAGGGGCCCAAGAGATAGATTCGGTACTGCTCTCTTTAATCTGACATAGGAGGCAGTTGCTGGCCAGCTCTTGAGTGCATCTCAACTAAAATCAAGCTTGCTTCAAATTTGGCCCAAATTGTGGAACTGGTTTTAGTCTCACTGGTGTGATTAACAGTTGCTGTTTACACAATTTTAAAAGTTGCTAACAGGTTATATGATTGGCTGAATGAAGTATGGGTCAACAGATGTTCTGTGAATGAGCTGATATTCTATGACTTAATGTTGGTGAAGAGATTCAAAGTCTCAGAGAAAGTGGAATGCTGGAATGGATTTTCCATTTACAGCTTATACTCCACAATAAGAGAGTTGTAAAGATCTGCCCTTCACTCATACTACATGCAACAGATTTGTAAGAGAAGTACCACATACTTGAATAACTCTGCAATCCTTCTTTCTGTGTGTGCAAGAGACATCATAGTGTCTCTGTGTGAGAGGAGACATTATTGTGTGATTGTTGCTGCTCCGTTGGATAACTTAGAAGCAAAGTCTCTAATAAGCCACTACAGCACAAGGGCTGAGCGACAGCACCAGAACTGCAGACAAGGTAAGTGAACTATGTGTGGACGGCACAGACAAAGCCATGTTCATCATGCATGTCTCATGCAAACCTGTGGCACTGACTATTTATTCCATATGTCTCCAGAAGAGAATAAATAAGAAGCTTGTTAAGTTTTTTCCATGTTTATATAAGTAGAAAAATTTCAACAAACAAATGAATGGCTCCCTTGAAGCATAGCAATGACAAATAACGACCTCTTAGCCAATTTCCAGATCTGAGTCAGTTTATAGACCAAGAAACTTTTGAATAAAGGGAAATCTATATTCTAGAAAAGACACTGCTAATATTCCAAGAACTTTACTCTTAATGTTTTTTCCAATTGTTCCCCAAAGGAATCTATGTCCCTTTACTAGGGTAACTATACATTGGCATAAAGGAAATAATTGAATCTTCCAGAACCTTCTAGACATACTCTGAGCTAACATTAATTTCACCCCACCCCTTCTCCCAAATAGCATTGTGGTCCTTACTCCAAATATAATTTTTTTTGCTGTCAATATAGTTTGGGCCCAAATCTGACTCATGGGTCTAATTGGTCCCTAAACATATTATGTGTCTATTTGGTTATTTTCCCAGTGCAAGAATGCATAACTGTGACAGATGAAAGTTAGGGGTTTCCCCGCACTTGTTCCCCAACCAGGGAGGAAGGAATGTTAAGGTCAAAAAGACTAAATGGAAGTAATCGGAGAGCTGCCTCTACCAAGGAAAATAGTGAATTGAAACAATAACACATCCCTGAAGGGATTACACAAATTAGTACTTCCATAAAGGACTTGGAAAATGCAGGCATGGTGAACCCCATCACATCTCCCTTTGTCTCTCATATTTGGTCTGTGCAGGAGAAAGAGTTCTGTCATGGAGAACAACAGCTGATTATCGTACATTTAATCAAATAGCGACTCATTTGCAGCTGCTGTGCCAGATGTATTTCTCTTACTTAAGCAGATTAACACACATATCCTGGTGCCTGTTTTGCATCTATTGATCATGCAAATAATTCTTTCTCCATGCCTATCTGTAAGAAGCACAAGAAACAATTTGTTTTTAATCACTGAAGACCAGCAGTACATACACCTTTGCTGTGTATCTCAGTTGCATGTGAATTCTCTTGCTCTGTGTCACAGCTTAGCAGGGAATGTGATTGCTTGTCTCTTTCACAACATATCACATCAATCCATTATATTGATGACATTATGTTGATTGGACCAAGTGAGAAGACCATAGCAACTATTCTGGGCTTATTGGTATATGAACAACAAGAGGATGGGAAATAAATCCAACCAAAATTCAAAGGCTATCTACCTCAATAAAATTTTTTAGAGATTCAGTGGTTTGAAGAATGTGGATATCTTCCTTCTAATAGTAAGGATAAATTGTTATACCTGGCCCCTCTACCATGAAGAAAGAAATACATCACTTAGTGAGCCTATTGAAATTTTGGAGGTAGCACATTCCTTATTTGGGTTTGCTATTCTGGTCTGTCAGAAACAAGGCTCAGCTCCTGAACACCATCCCTTGTCCAGGGACACCATGCCGGCATATGGCCATGGCCTAAAAAAAAAAAAAAAAAAAAAAAAAAAAAAAAAAAAAAAAAAAAAAACACAGAAGTCCCCCCACTAAGCACAAGACATAAAGGTTCAACACAAATTTCCACCCCTGTTGACTGTCATCTTCCCTCTATAGATCGCCTGTTGTCTCCCTCTACAAGATGAGTAACCTCTCCATCACCTCCACCCCTTCCATGTTTGACCTCTTTACAGCATCCGATAATGAGGGAGCAGACAGTTTAGGCCCTGCAAAATCTGTCAAGGGGAACATAATCACCACTAAGATCTCATGTGCTGCTCCCTCATTGGCCCCATGTCCACCATGAATGCCAACTCCCCTGCTGGGGTATCCCTGGGTTGATCTGCCCCAGAGCCCATCTGCTTCAGAGGTTGACCACTCCCCTGCTCCATTGTGTACCCCTCACTGCCCACAGCCAGATCCATTTGTAACTGGGAGGCCTATGGAGGCTTATCTGGTTAACCTGGGTCCAAATGCTGCTGTCCAGCCCTGGATTCCCACCCCCAAAGCTGAACTCTCCCTCATCCAGAAGGCGGCTAATGAGTCAGGCCCAGATTCACCTTACTTCAAAGAGGTCCTCACTCAGTGGGCAATGCAACCACAAACTTACTTTGATTGGTAGAGTCTACTCAAAGCTATGCTTTAGCTGGCCACCTTTCTTAGCTAGATATCGGTTTACTATGATCAAGCAGAAGCTCAAGTATGAACTTACCTCTTAATTAATGTTCCAGTGACCACTGACATGCTCACTGGATGAGGTAACTTTGTCCATCCCATCCATCAGGCAAAGATTGACTATCAAGCCTACTACCAACAGGTTTCTGACCTAGCCTTCAAGGCTCTTAAGGCATGCACCCCATGGGACACTTCAGCTTACTTCTGCAATCTTATTCAACAGCCAGGGGAACATTTTACTGATTTTCTCACATGTGTCAATGAGGCAGTGAAGCAGAGAGTAGACCTGGGAAATGTTAATCAAACAAGTAGCTTGGGAAGGGGTTAATGCCCCTACATGCAATGCGGTTGCAATAGTCTCCAATGAGGACATTCACAAGTGGATATTGGCCACAAGAGATCTTGTGACCCCAGTAATGGCCCCATTGTTGCCCTCACCACTTTTTTGGATGTCCTCCTTGTGAACAGGCAGCATGCCAATGATACACCCAACAGCCCCCAAGTAGACAGATCTTGCTGGGGATGCAGCAAACCATGCCATTTGCAGTGTGACTGCTCTTGGGCAAAGCCTTATTGCCCCAGATGCAATAAGGAATTTCAATGGGCAAAGGATTGCAGATCACAGCCTGCCAAAGCACCAGCCCCCTTAAAATCCAGATAGGGCATGCTTCAGCCCCACCAGTAAGAGGAGGCTCTAGTAATCCAAAAATCTATGGGACACTGCCCATTTTCCCACACTCTCCAATGCTGACCATCTATCTTGATGAACAAGCTGTTAAAGGCTTGGTGGACATGGGTGCAGATATCACCATATTAACAGAAATGGAGGTGCTCTGCTTCCTGCATTGGAAGTTTAGACCTGGCCCTCCCATCAGTGGAGTAGGAGGCCAACAAGATTCAAAAAATTACCACCCATCCAGTCCATTGGAAAAACCATGGTGGCAACAAAGGAGTCATTCACCCCATTGTTCCTACAGTACCAAGAAACCTCTGGGACAGAGATATCCTGGAGGATATTGGTGTTGTTCTAACTACTGATGATAGAGCTTTCTTTGGTGACCTTCAGGTCCATGAAAATACAGGTTTGGCAAGCCATGATCCTATGCATGAGTCACACTCCCAAGTCTAAGGGCCAGTGTCCCTCAGAAATCTACCATGATTGAGCCTCCTAACCCCACTCTGTTGACATGAGTCTTGAATCAAGACATCTGGGTGGAACAGTGGCCTATAATTGAATTCAAGCTATCAATCCTAAAGGAATTAGTTGCAGAACAGCTAAAGATGGGGTGCATAGAACCAATCGCAAGCAAACATGACACCCCCATATTTGTTATCCCCAAGAGATTAGGACACTACCACCTCCTTCATGCAGTTAATGATCAAATGGAAAAGATGGGGTCCACACAACCAGGCCTCTTCCACCTTAGTGCTGTTCCTCCATCTTATTATATTTTGATTTTAGATATTAAGGATTGCTTTTTTCAAATTCCCCTGGCACAACAGGATTAAGATCATTTTGCCTTTACAGAATGGGAACCTAATATGCATAAGCCAGCCAAGAGATATCAATGGACTGTTTTATCTCAAGGAATGGAGACTAGTCCCACAATCTGCCAGTTATATGTTTCTCAGGCCTTAGTAAATATTTCCAAGAATGTCCTCTTGATCCATTACATGAATGATCTCCTTCTGGCATATCCAGATGCAGTCTATCTGCAGAGGACTGCCGAAAGAGTGTAAAAGTATATCGAATCATTACATCTGATAGTGGCACCAGATAAGGTTCAAATTGTACCCTCTTTGTGTTTTTAGGCTTTTCCATTGCTAAGCAGGTCTACCCCCTTTCCTTTAAACTGGAAATGAAGGAATTATACTCATTCTTAGAATTACAATTATGTGACAGGGTTAATTTGCTTAAACCCTTTCTGCCCATCCCTGGCCAAGAGATGAGACACCTCTTTTCATTGTTGGAGGGCTTCACCTGTCCTTCCACTAAGGTTAGGCTTACCCAAAAAGCTAAATATTTGCTACAAAATGTTTTGGCCATTCTAGCCATCTCCAGTGTGCAAGGCCATGATCCCAAAAGACCCTTATTGGTAATGGTCCTCTGGGCACCCAAGGGATTTTTTTTAATATTAAGGCAATCTTGGCCCCTTCTAAGACTATATCAAGCACATTCTGACTTGCACAAGGTCACCTCTAGTTTGACCAGTCCTTCCAACTTGTCCTTAAGGCAAAATGCTGGCACAGAGAACATATGGATGAGAGCCAGATAAGCTTATCCTCCCCTTTTCTCTAGAGAATGCCTTATCCCTCTGGGAAGATTCTTTCTCATTTCAGGAAATAGTTGCAGGATTCACAGGAACTATTGACAATCATTTGTCAAAAAACTAGATCTTAGCAGAACTCTCCACACTTCCAATTCAGATACAGCCCCATGCAGTCCCCTCCTCCATTCCCATCCCTCATGCCACTCTGGCCTTTTCATATTCCAATAAAAACAGATATAGTGTTCTTATCCAGCATCCTGGCTCCAAAGATGTTACATATGTTATCCCTAACCCTAGTTCCATTCAATTGGGTGAGCTATTGGCCCTCCTCAAGGTTCTAGTGGATTGCCAGACTGAACCCATTAATATTTTTTCTGACAACCAGTATGCAATACAGGCAGTTCATGTACTGGCCTTTTCTTGAGTCAAAGACTTGCTGAACCCCATTGCCAGCACTATGCTGCTCATACAAGATGTCTTAGAGGACAGAGCTATGATGCCTATGATATATTAGATCCCACTCCAAATTCCCAGGAATAATGGCCTAAGGAAATGAGGTTACAGATACCATCATATTAACAGCTAATATAGACCTAGAAGAAGCCAGGGCTCTTCACCAGCCATTTCACCTATTTCCACAGAACCTTCATAGGCTTCTCCCTGAGCTGCCAATTTTCCAGTGCCTATTTTCCATTTATCTTGATCATGTGCCACCTGCACCCCTCTTGTCCCTTTGGGGCCACTTCAACATGCAGGGATCAATCCTCGTGGCTTATTGCCCGATGTCATTTGGCAAATGGATGTTATGCAATATGCTCCTTTTGGCAATCTATAGATATGTTCATGTGATAGTGGATACATGCTCCTCCTTTGTGTATACCCTTGCCCTTTCTGGGGAAAAGACTACTAATGCTATTAAGGCCCTTAAATTGGTCATATTTGTTATGGGGGTACCTTGGGCTATATAAAGACTGACAATGGCCATGCCTATGCCTCTCAACAGTTTAACGACTTCCTGAGATCCTGGAAGATCTCTCATACCAATGGCATCCCCTATAATCTTTAGGGACAAGCCATTGTGGAAAGAGCCAACAGAACTCTTAAAGATATATTGGCCAAGACCATCTCATCAGAGGCAAAAAGGGACTCCCATTTGGCCCTAACTGAAGTCCTTTTCCATATAAATTTTCTCAACTTTGATGAGGCAGAACTCAGTGTAGCGTATTGGGCATTCCTGCCCTGGGACACACCTCTACCCCTAGTAAGATGGAAAGACTCCATCTCCCTCCAATGACAGCCACCATCCCCGCTGCTGACCCATGGGAGAGGGTATGCTTGCATTTTTCCTCAGAGTGCAACTATGCCAATATGGGTCCCAACAAGAGATGTGCCATCTGCCATGGATCAGCCCATCTGCACCAAAGAAAAATTGGCCATGGATGGCATATTTGACAGCAGCAAGCAGCAACTAAGGTGATTTTTCAGGTGTTAATGGATCTTAAATATCCTGCTCATAGACCTCCACAGGAGATTATGCATGTCTGGTTCTCTGAAATTCAATCCCTCTCCACCTAGGCAGCTCTCCAGGAATGGGTATCCTTTGAGGGTAGTCAATGATGGGTAAGAGCTTGTTAGGTAAGCCACCTAAGACAGGCACAGTCCAGTTGCTGAGCCCTGCAGAGATGGGGTCAATAAGGTCAGGGCAAAGAGCTCTGAGTGCTCACATAATAAATAAAAAAGTGTGAATATGCAGGAAGATAAGGTTCAAACCAGTTGCCAAGACATGCACATAACATACTTCCTTATGAGTCAACCTGGAATCTGCCTGAGGGCCTAGCAACAGGCACTGTCAGAGGTCCTGATTGTGCCCAACCATTGAGGGGTGACCACTCAGCATCAGTGGATCAGGCACTGTCAGAGGTCCTGATTGTGCCTAGCCTGTGAGGGGCAACCACTCAATGTCACCAGATCAGGGGGCAGCCTGGGTGCTTGGAGGAGGGTATATAAGACTTTCCCCATTACTAAATAAAGGAATCTGTTGTTTGCCTTGGACCTGACTCCTGGTGTCTGTGTTGTTGACGCTGTGCCTTCTCACCCCTCCTCCAAGTGAGCGTTAGGGTCCAGCAACACTTATATCAACGGAAAAGTAGTCTTCACCTCTCATCAAGGAAATTTCTCTTTGCAACAGACTGAGACCACTGCAGAAAACCACAACCAATCAAAAGTCAGAGTTGTGGAACCCAGCTCCAATGGATATATCTACACAACACTCCTGAACCTAAAACTCAGAGAACATTGTGACAGACAGTGTGGGAAGACTGTAAGAGCCAAAGAATCAGTGAGTTTGTTGTGAGACTGTGTCTCCTCGTAATATCAAAAGCTACACCCATAAAGTCCCACTAACATGAATGTTCAAACCTGAGCTGAACAAGGATAGTATCAATGGATATGCCCAATTGGATGGTGAAAAGCCCACAGGTCTCAAACCTACATAAATGACTATAGGCCACTGAGGACAGCTGGGAGTGGGAGAAGTGGTCTTCTGCAGGGAAGAGTACACCAACTGATTGTTCAGTGCCAAACCATTAGTCCTGAAAACATACATACAAGTGACACTGTGTGGACTTAACAGGTTATTTTTATAAATGTGTGTGTGTGTATGTGTGAGCATGAGCGTGTGTGCTGTGCATATGATAACAACTAGTGAAAAAAGAGGCCATGAGTTTGAAGGAGAGCAGGGAGAGGTATTTGGGAGGATTTGTAGGGAGGAAATGGAAGGAAGAAATGTTGTAATTATAGTATATCTTAAAAAAAAGAATACTGAAAAAAAAAGAATACTGTACTCTGCATTGTTGTTAATAACCAAGGGCATGTTATTGTTGTCTCATTATTAAAATCAGTCAATTTTATTTCCTTGGAATAACTGAAAAAAAATAAAGCAGAGGTGGATATGAAAGCCATACCATTCACTGTCTCTGTGTAGCTTTGCGCCTTTTCCTGGAACTCACTTGGTAGCCCAGGCTGGCCTCGAACTCACAGAGATCCGCCTGCCTCTGCCTCCCGAGTGCTGGGATTAAAGGCGTGTGCCACCACCGCCCGGCCACTGTCACTCTTATAGATCCATTAACAAAAGTTTTGCCTCCAGATCTGGTAACCTCGTGCTCTGTTGTCCTAGAAGTCTTGGTTCCAGATGTAGGAGTGCTTCTGCTAGGAGGCATAATAAACACTACATTTAGCTTTCCATTGGACTGAAAGCTAAACTTTCCACTGGGCACTTTGGGATCTTGAGTCAATCAGCTAAGGGAGGTTCAGGGATATAAGGCATGATTGGTCAATAGTACTGGGTGAAATTGGACTGCTTCTCTACAATGGAGGTAAGGAAGGATATGTCCATACTGCAGGAGATCCTTTAGGGTGTCTCTTAGGGTTCCATAACCAACAAATGAGGTCAATGGGAAACTACAACAGCCCAATGCAGGCAGAATAATAAATGGCCCAGACCCTTCAAGAAGAAGTGGGTATATTTCCTTTCAAAGAATCAAGACCTGTTGTAATGCCTGCTGACAGTCGAGTGAATATGGATGGGTTATAGAGGGAAATGGTTATAAATGTTAGCTAAGTCCACATGACATGTAACAGAAAGAATTATAATTTCTATGAGCATTTCTGTCATATTTTGTTAAGGATATGTTTGTATATGCACATATATTAAACAGATATTTGTGTTTTCTTCCCTTTATTTCTTTGCCATGCAAAATAACATCAATTGTGATAATATAAGTACTCCAGCATTGCTAAATCTAAATTATCATAGTGAATTACAGGACATTAAAAAACTAAGTGTCTCTCATGAATTCTGGGAGGAAAGTCATGTAATTTGGCCGAATGTGGAATAGTTATATAATAGTAAACAGAATTATGACCCTGTTGTTTTTTTCATTTGGAAATCAGGATACAAGGAGATGTGAATAGGTGTCAAGTTGACAAGAGGTGGATTTGTGAAATTGATTGTCAACTTGATTAGATCTAGATTCACCTAAGAGATACTCATTCAGGAAGGTTTGGGAAGGCATTTTAAGGAAGCGTTAACTAAGATCCTCCTCCAAAGTAGACAGTGTGGTCCCTCAGCTTTCACAGGTATAAAGAGATCTGAAGAAAATGCAGTGCTGCTACTTGCCCAGCTTTCTTCCTGATGGTGAGTGTAGCTATATTTTTGTTGTAACTATTGCTATCAATGCTGCTACTGCCCTTCACTGACAAGTTTCTTCAACTTTAGCATGTACTAAAAACCAGTGGCTCCCTGGAATCTTCCTGGTTTTCCGCACCAGATTGTGAGTACCAAAGCACCTCACATCCCAGACTGAGCAGGTACGAGGTTCTAAGCCTCACCAGCATGCAGGCAGCTATTCTTAGAGCATCTATACACTATCATGTAAATCAATCTAATATGTCCCCTTTTATAATATACTTCATTCATCAATTCTGATCTGTTAGAGCCCCTAATACAAACACTTATGTGGCTTAGTGTGCAGGCTTTGGGTCATATGGTATCACTTTACCTGAAGATTGAGTTCAACCATGTAGGCAGTTAATCAATCATGCCTACATAACAAAGTGTCAATAAAAATTCTGAATGCTGAAGCTCTAGTGAGCTTCCCTGAATAGACAATAACACAACAACGTGCATTGTCGATGCTGGGTTGAAGAACAAGAGCTTAGAGAAGCATGTCTTGACTGTAGGACAAGAATACAACTACAGCCTCTTATTAGCCCCAGAATTAGTTTTTTGACATAAGTTTTTTTTGTTTTGTTTTTGTTTTTTGTTTTTTTTTTTTCAGGGGATGACCTCTGTATCTGGGTCTCCTGACAGTAGAATTACATATTGGTACCTATATTCCTTTCTTATAATAAGCTGTAAGTGAGCAAAACAACTTTCTGCTAATTCAGTGAGATCATCTAGCAGATTGTCAAATCTGATGCTATTTAGAGGAACCCCTTTCTTGCACTTGGTTCTGGAAATGGGGAAAATCTTGGGATTGTGCCCACAAACAACTTTTCTAACTTTAGGTAATATATAAATCTGAAATCCATAAACAGAATAATTTTAATTTTTGTTGTTTAAAACTTTGTTCTTTATATATGATATGAAAATCATCAACTTGTCTTTTCATTGTGTATATCTATATCTACATATATAGATATAGATATATGGTAAGTTGAAGCAAAAGGGGGTGATTTTTGAATACTAATTTTTTTTTTTTTTTGGTGAAGTCATTGAAATGCTTTGGTTCTATGATCCCAAGACAGGATTAGAAAGATAGAGAAAATTGTAGCACACAGAAAGGGAAAATAGCCCCTCCCCCTGAGTCTGGTTGAATCTCAGAACAATGAACAACATTGGCTCTGAAGGTTGTTGACATAGAGATAGCACTCCTTTCTTATGTAGATGGTTTATGTTAGGCTTAAGGCTTGGGTAGGGCCTTTTTGCTTTCCAAATCATTTTCTATGAGTTTTAAACAAGAGTATTAACTTTGTTTACAGTAAAGATATTCTACCTTCCTGAATTCCAGAGAAATAGACTTTTCATTATCAATTGTAATCTTATCTGATTCTCCTATGTAACTACCCTGTGGTCTCATTTAAGTTTCTTAGCAACCCTTTGAAGATAATAGCTTCAAACTCCACCAAAATGTGACTATTAAAATGACAGTGAAGTTTGACTCCCTCTCAGAGAAGCTCACATCCACGCTCCCTTGCAAGCCTTATTTTCTTCTGGAGTAGCTCTCTTTCTATGACATCCTGTGCTTAAAATATGCATTAAAATATTTTTTCTTTGATTATTCAAAGAAGAGGGCTAATATTTGGCAAAAGTAAGCATCACATTTCATCCTCCTCTGAGTTTTTATATGGTCACTGTATTCCTCCCCTTTATTAAAAATGGATTCATTTATCATACAGTATAATCTGAATACAGTTTCCCCTCTACTCCTCATAGTCTTGTCCCCCGTCTCCCCACCCATCTGGAATTGCTCCCTCTGTCTCTCTGTAGAAAAGGAACGGCTTCTAAGAGATAACATCAAAACATAGCAAAATAAAATAAGACAAAACAAAAACCATCACTTTGACATTGGGTAGGGCAAACCAACAGAAGTAAAGGAGCCCAAGGAAAGGGACAGGAATCAGAGACCCACTCCTTCCCATACTCAGGAGTCCCATAAAAAGGCTAAACTATATATGCTGAGGGCCTGCTACAGACCTGTGTAGGCCTTGCACTTGCTGTTTGAATCTCTGTGAATTCATATGAGCTCTGGTTCTTTCATTCTTTCTGCCTTCTGATATCTTCTTCAATGTTTTTCTTCAAAGACTTGAATATATCATACAAGTCTCTCACTTGCTTGGTTAGAGTTACCCCAAGATATTTTATATTATCTGGGGCTACTGTGAAAGGTGTTGTTTCCCTGAATTCTTCTTCAATTCATTTGTCATTTGTATAAAGGAGTGGTACTGATTTTTTTTTTTGAGTTAATTGTGTATCCAGTCACTTTGCTGAAAGTGTTTATCAGCTGTAGGAGTTCCCTGATAGAAATTTTAAGTCACTTATGTATACTATCATATATCTGCAATAATGATACTTCTGCTTTTTCCTTTCCAATTTGTATCCTTCTATCTATCTTGTATCTATCCTTGATCTCCTTCAGTTGTCTTATTGCTCTAGCTGAGCCTTTAAGCACTATATTGAATAGGTATGGAGCATAGACTACTTTATCTTGTTCCTCATTTTAGTGGAATTGTTTTGAGTTTCTCTCCATTTAATTTGATGTTGGCTATAGGTTTGCTGTAAACTGCCTTTATTCTCTTAGGTATATTCCTTGTATCCCTAATCTCTCCAGGACTTTTATTATGAAGAGGTGTTGGATTTTGTCAGAGAACTTTTCTGCATCAAATGAGATGACCATGTGGTTTTTGTCTTTCAGTTTGTTTATATGTTGGGTTATGTAACAGAATTGGTCTATAAAACTCTTACATTGTTGGGTGTGGTGGATATTGTTGTACCCATGTAGCAAAATCCCCAGAGACCACCAAGGAGTCAGTTTCTGATGCAAGCATACAAGAGTCTTTTTATTGTCCAGTTCAAACCTAGACTGCCGCCTGGCGGGTGGAGGAAAATGCAGCAGTAGCAGCAGGCTCAGAGGAAGGAGAGTTTTTATGGGAAAAAAAAATCACAAGCTGGGAATTACATGCTTTGGTATTTTTGGATTGGGTAAAAGGGATATGGGCCAAGGTGATTTTTTTTTTTTAATTTTTTTTTTTTTTTTTTTTGGTCTTTTATTGGTCTAGACCTTCCCTTTGTGGGAAACCGCAACCTGCTGACAAGATATCTGAATATCTGCAATGGCCATAAACGACCAACAGGATGTCTGTAGGAGCACCTGGATCTTGTTAAACTTTACTGCCCTGTTTGTTAATTGCCTTCTTCTAGGGTATCTGTTCAAGTTGTCATGGCACATTCCTAAGTTTCTTCCTGGAACTGAGTACATCCCCCAGTCACCAGGTGGTCTAAGATGATGGCCCTTCCCTAAGATAGAGTCTGTAAAGTCAAGTCTAGGCCTTCATATTTCCTTCACAGTATCTGTTCTATGACCCTGAAGTCCTAGAGACCTAGCAGGTAACTGCTCTGTCACCTATGACCTGGAAGTGCACGTCCCTGGGCGTGGCCTCTCAGCTACCCTTAAGACCTGAAATGCACTTATGCATCTCTCTTCCCTCCCTTGTAGGACTTAAATGCTAGTACAGTCTCTAGGCAGAAGAACAGTGTGGGACCATGCCTCAACTTTTTCAAGACCCTGCGACAATTCCTCTGTTCTGTCTTGTGAATTTTCCTTTCTTAATAAATCCCTTGCCCTTTAAAAAGACTCAGTGGATTTCACACTTTAGTTGGGTGTTTATGTAGTTTAGGTATCAGGTAGCTGTGACCCCATAAAATGAACTGGACAATGTTCTTTCTGTTTCTATTTTGTGGGATAATTTGAGGAGTATTAGTGTTGCCAGAATCTTCCTGCCTTGCCCACAGTCAGGACAAATCCTTGTCACCCGCCAGTCCCACAGCCACTCAGACCCAACCAAGCAAACACAGAGACTTATATTGCATACAAACTGTATGGCCGTGGCAGGCTTCTTGCTAACTTTTCTTATATCTTAAAGTAACCCATTTCTAGAAATCTATACCTTGCCACGTGGCTCATGGCTTACCAGCATCTTCACATGCTTCTTGTGCTGGCGGCATCTGGCAGGCAGTCCTTCTGCCTTCCTGTCCTTTTATTTCTCCTCTCTGTTAGTCCCGCCTATCCTTCCTGCCTAGCCACAGCCGATCAGGTTTTATTTATTGATCAATCAGAACAACTTGACATACAGACCATCCCCCAGCACAGCCAAGTGCAGACCATCTCAGACACCTGCACTCAGGCCCATGGTCCTAATCATCCTCTATGCGGACCTGCTGGGTAACGCCACAAAGAACCCAAGAAGGGCTCCCACAGGACATACAGAACATCCCACAGCACTTCCCCTTTTCTTTTTTTAAAAAAGGAAGGTTTTAACTTTTACACATCTTTAAAGTCAGCTTAGTATATTTGGGAATTTGGGCATAGCTTCTCTTACTACTTCCTGCTGGAGGGGGGTGCAGCATCTCATGGGGATACAAAGAAAATTTCAGGTTCATGGAGTAGTCCGTGAGACTGTATCATCTGAGCCAGTTGCCTTGAAACAATTCTGGATGTTGGATCATCTGGGCCATGGTGTCATCGGAGACCTTTCAGGGGGTCTTGGCTGGTCAAACCTGATGTATCTTAATTTGGAACAAATCCATAGCCTCTGGCTTTCTGTAGAAACAAAAGCAGAGTCTCCTTTCCAAAGTAACACATCCTTATATCCAAATTTTAAAGTCAAGGTATCTTTAATATATACATATTGGTTTAACTCAACATCTTTTACGATCAAATGTTTTTCTGCAGTTAAAAATCCCAAAGACAATATAATCCAAACTCTCTGTGTGATATCCATCTTTACATGGCTTATTTTTTATATTACTTTTACTTTCTCTTTAAAGACTTTATTTTTTTAAACTTTCTATTTCTTTATATAACTGTCTATGTTCCTTTTCCTCTTTCTTCCAAGCCTATGTACATTTTTACACACATTGTAAAGCATTTAAAGTCTTGTTCCATCTGAATCTGTCTTATTGCAAACTTATTGCTTTAAACTGTAGCCTTCTAAGCCTGAAACAGCTCTGTGGCTGCTGGCTCCGCCCCCTTCAGCTTCCCAACATGGCAGTGGTACGTTTTCCACCAGCTCTGGGAGCCATCGTGGGTCTGTGCTTTTATCCAAGCAGCGTGTAGCCCAGAAACCTTTTTTGTTTTGTAAATAGCAAAGGCTAAATCCACCACGCAGCTTAATGTGCCACTTGCAGAGGCCTCATTCCCTCCATACTGCAGGTCAAGAACCCATGCCAGGAACCCGCCAGTAACTCAAACCGGCGGCTGCCGCTCATTTGAGAGAGAGAATTAGGAACTGTGGGGCATTTACCGACGTCACCGTTCCTGGAGAACTTACCGACGTCACCGCTCCATGTGTTGAGTTCTGAATCCTCTTTACCACCACGCGAGGATTCTTCTCAGATCACACTTTATTGGAGCGCCTCTTGGTTAAGGGACTTTGTCTTTAGTATTTTTTTTTTCATAACACCGGCCTTTATCCCTGTTCACTTGTCCTTTTTCTTTAGTCCCTTTTTTTTTTCTTCCCTTTTTTTCTTTAGCCCCACATTGGGCGCCATTTGTTGCCAGAATCTTCCTGCCTTGCCCACAGTCAGGACAAATCTCTGTCACCCGCCAGTCCCACAGCCGCTCAGACCCAACCAAGTAAACACAGAGACTTATATTGCTTACAAACTGTATGGCCGTGGCAGGCTTCTTGCTAACTGTTCTTATATCTTAAAGTAACCCGTTTCTAGAAATCTATACCTTGCCACGTGGCTCGTGGCTTACCAGCATCTTCACATGCTTCTTATGCTGGCGGCATCTGGCAGGCAGTCCTTCTGCCTTCCTGTCCTTTTATTTCTCCTCTCTGTTAGTCCCGCCTATCCTTCCTGCCTAGCCACAGCCGATCAGGTTTTATTTATTGATCAATCAGAACAACTTGACATACAGACCATCCCCCAGCACAGCCAAGTGCAGACCATCTCAGACACCTGCACTCAGGCCCATGGTCCTAATTATCCTCTATGCGGACCTGCTGGGTAACGCCACAAAGAACCCAAGAAGGGCTCCCACAGGACATACAGAACATCCCACAGCATATTAGCATTAGCTCTTCTTTGAAACTCTGGCAGAATTCTGCCCTAAAACTGACTCTGGGCTTTTTGTTGTTGTTGTTCTTTGGGAGACTGTTAAGTATTGCTTCTATGTCACTAAGAATTATAGATCTGTTTAAATTGTTTATCTCATTTTGATTTAACTTTGGTAAGTGGTACCTATTGAGAAAAGTATCCATTGTATTTAGATTTTCCAATTTGGTGTAGTACAGTGTGTCCTTATCATTCTTGGATTTCCTCAATGTCTGTTGTATGTCCCTCTTTTCATCTCTAATTTTGTTAATTTGGATCTTCTCCCTCTCTACCTTTTAGTTAATTTGACTAAGAGTTTGTCAATCTTACTGGATTTCTCCAAGAACCAACTCTTTGTTTCATTGATTAAAGAACCAATGAAAAACGTATTGTTCTCTTTGTTTCTATTTCATTAATTTCAGCCCTCAGTTTCATTCATTGTGTCCCACAGGTTTGGGTATGCTGTATATTCATTTTCATTGAATTCTAAAAGTCTTTAATTTCTTTCTTGATCCACTTTTCATGCAGTAGAGAGTTGTTCAGTTCCCATGAGTTTGTAAGTTTTCTGTTGTTGTTAATATCCATCTTTAATTTGTGTTGGTCTTATAGGGTGCAGGGAGTTATTTCGATATTTTTGTACCTGCTGAGACTTGCTTTGTGATTGAGTATGTGGTCATTTTTGGAGAAAGTTTCATGAGGTGCTGAGAAGAAGGTGTATTCTTTTGTGATTTGGTGAAATGTTCTGTAAATATCTCTTAGGTTCATTTTGTTTATAAAATCTGTTGGCTCCAATATTTCTCTGTTTTGTATTTGTCTGGATGACCTGTCCATTGTTGAGAGTCAGGTATTGAAGTCTCCCACTATCAGTGTGTGAGGGTCAATATATGATTTAAGCTGTAGTAGTGTTTCTTTTACATATTTGCGTGTCTTTGTGTTTAGAGCATAGATGTTAAGAATTGGTATGTCATCTTGGTAGATTTTTCCTTTGGTGAGTATATAGTGTCCTTCCCTATCTCTTCTGGTTAGTTTTCATTTGAAATCAATTTTGTTAGATATTAAAATGCCTATGTCATTTGCTTGGAATATCTTTTTCCAACCTATTTCCCTGAGGTAATGCCTATCCTTGATATTGAGGTGTGTTTCTTGGGTGTAGCAGAAGTATGGATCCAGTTTTTGTATCTGTTCTGTTAATGTGTCTCCTTTTTCTTTTTTATTGTTATTTTAATAACTTCATATGCATTTAAAAAAACAAACAATTTTTTTTACCAAGTTTAAAATTCACATTCAAATTTCCTCTAGGTTATCCTAGCATTCCAATTAAGCAGCATTTTGTCTTTGTGCTATAATGAGATAAAGTTTGGGGAGTATAACCCTATACATTTAGAGAATTTATTTATTTATTTATTTGTTTGTTTGTTTGTTTTTAAACTTTTATTGATGTTTGTGTGTGGGAGCCCACAGTGACTCCAGCTTGTGGCTTGATTCCATCTTGACAAGGTTAGAGAGTTCAAGCTTATTTTTGCTCTTCAAGGCTGAATATCAGGATGTTTGGCCAAAGGCGTGGTTACTAGATGTTTTGAGAATTAGGGAGGTGTTTACGCTTGTTTGTTCATTGAACTATGGTAAGGATGTCTTTTGCCTCCCCCTGGCTTTGGGTATATAAAGGCTATGAGAAATAAATTCAGGGATGCTTCAGTATTCACTGAGAGCCCTCTGGATTCTATCCTATGTCTCTGTCTTTTCTTAATCCTCACTCTCTTATTCAGGTGTTGGTTGACAGGTCGGCTGGTCCGATATTTGTGGATTTCACATCATGCATTCCAATCTCCTTGTCCCCTGGAATCTGCCCTCTGTCCTTGTAACCTTCCTCCCAATACCAAACCAAATTTAAAAGAAAAACCAAAAACAAATCAAAACAACCAAACAAAACAAAACAAAAAAGAGAAGATTCTTGATATGGAAGCTGTAGTGTGGCTCATTGAGTTACACGATTTACCCTTTAGTCTACTCATCTTTACTTGCAAGTGTTCTTTGCCATGAATCTCTGGTCTGGCTCGAGGCCTCTGGTTTCTGCTACACCACCGATAATGGGCTCTCACTGGGGCTCCTCTTGGATATCCTGTTGTTGTCCTGTGTCATGGAGACCCTGCTGTTTTTGGATCTGTGGGTTTGTCCCCTTCACACGCTCCAACAGTTCATAGATTTGGTGGATGTTGAGAGGACTGGGGAGCCAGACCAGAGCCATGACAGGTCCATGATAGGGACCAGACCTTAGTTTCAGTTTACTGGAACTGGCTGGAGCTGAGCAAGCACTTCTTTGAAAGACCACAACTCAGGGGCAACCAATCAGCAGGTGCCCTTCAGCCTTTGGCTAGCTAAAGATAGCTTTTTTTTTTTTTTTTTTTTTAAACCTTACCGTTAACAAGCCCCTAACCACTACAGCCTTCAACCACTCAGCTCCCAGACAAATTTTTTTTAAAACCAATCAGCACCAGATTAATTCCTCCTCCTTGGAATTCCCCTAATTCTGCTTAAAAGGAGTGTACTTCCTTCGGGTCGCTATTTGCCACCCCTACTGTTAAAAACAATAAACGCTCTTGCTAAATTGCATACGTGACTGTGACTGTTGGTCTTTCTTCCTTCGGGGCTTCTCTCCAACCCTAACAGATGTTGGGGTGGGCCAACTCAGCCCTGTTTCTGGTTCCTGGATTGTAGCTGCATTGGTCAGCCCCGCTGGCTTCCCTAATCTTCACTACCCAAGTGAGCTCTCCCAGCATAATCCTGGGGCACCAATATGGTCTAAGGTAGCTGACCAGATCTTGAGCTTCTGCAGATTCCTTGGTGGTAACAGGAATGGTGGACATCAATGTAAAGGTCTAGACTTGATTTTACAGGCTTTATCTTAGAGAAAGGGTCACCATCTCAGACCACCTACTGTACTCAGTTCCGGGAAGGACCTTAGGAATGTGCCATGACAACTCGACATCCTGTCTGTGGTTTATGGCCCTTGAAGATATCTAGATAATCCTGCTAAGCAGTCCAGATCATCCTGTTCATCGGGTTGTGGTTCCCCACCAGAAGTCTAACCCAATGGTTTAAAATATGGTTTTGTGCCCAAAGTCTAGACCAATAGTTCCAAAAAATCACCTTGCCCCATATCCCTTCTACCCAATCCCAAATTGCCAATTCCTGGCTTGTGGTTTTTCCCTCTAAAAACTTTCTATACCTGGGCTGGTGGTCGCCAACACATTTCCTTCCATGTGCCCTGGGGTGGCCCAGGTTAAACCCGAATAAAAGGACCCTTATGTGCTTGCATTGGAAACTGGCTCCTTGGTGGTCTCTGGGGGGGGGGTTCAAGAAAGGGGTACAACAATCAACTTAGACCCTGGCTGCTGCAGGGCCAAGCAGTATGTCATTTTATTAGGGGAATTGAGACCATTGATATTGAGAGATATCAATGACCTATGACTGTTGATTTCTGTTATTTTTGTTGTTGGTGGTGGTGTCTGTGTATGCTTTCCTTCTTTTGATTTTGCTGGCCTGAGATTATTTATTCCTGTGTTTTTATGGTTGTAGTTAACCTTCATAAGTTTGAGTTTTCCTTCTAGCTCTTCTATAGGACTGGATTTGTAGATAAAATCTGATTAAATTTGGCTTTATCATGGAATATCTTTTCTCCATCTATGGTATGATAGCCTGGGCTGAGATCTGTGGCCACTTAGACTTTGTAAAACATGCGTCCAAGCCTTTTTGGCTTTTGGAGTCTCCATTGAGAAGTCAGATGTAATTCTAATAGGTCTGCCTTTATATATTATTTGGGCTTTTTCCCTTGCAGTATTTAATGTTCTCTGTTTTTTATGTTTAGTGTTTTGATTATTATTTGCCAAGGGAATTTTCTTTTCTGGTCCAACCTCTTTGGTGCTCTGTATTCTTCTTGTAGCATTATAGGCATCTAATTTTTTAGGTTAGAAAAATTTTCTTCTATAATTCAGTGAAAACATTTCCTGAGCCTTTGTACTGGGTTTCTTCTCCTTCCTCTGTATCTATTATTCTTAGGTTTGGCCTTTCATAGTGTCCCAGATTTCCTGGATGTTTTATTTCAAAACTTTTTTATATTTAACATTTTCTTTGACCAGTATGTCCATTTATTCTATTGTATCTTCAGTGTCTGAGATTCTCATATTCTGTTTGTGAAATTTGCCTCTGTAGTGCCTGCTCAAATTCTTAAATTTTTCATTTCCAGAATTCCTTCGGTTTGTTTTCTTTATTAATTCTATTTCCAATTTCAGGTCTTGAATGGTTTTATTCATTTCCTTCCATTGTTAACTGTGTTTTCCTGGATTTCTTTAAAGGGTTTATTTACTTTCTCTTTAAAGACCTCCATCATTTTCAGACATGCTGTTTAAGGCATTTTGTTTGTGCTTCAGCTCTTCAGGCCTGTTCTGGCAAGGTTTTGGATTCTAGTGGAGACTCATTTTCCTGGATATTATCAATTGTGTTTATATGCTTGTGTCTAGCCATCTGGGATTGGGATGAGTATAGGTCTAGGTGCTAATTTCTGGCTGTTGTTGAGTGGTTATTTTGTTCCTTGGTTTCTGTTTCTTCTCTGAATTTCAGGAGAGTGTGATGGCTGTGTGTTGTCTGGTAGGAAACTTGTGGATTTGTTATGGATGTCCACTAAGGGTTCCAGGTAAAATGTGTTTCTGGATATTGGGAACCAGCACTTAGGAATGGGGATACACTAGGTTTCTGAAGGGTTTCACAGGAGCAGGAAGAGCAGAATGTCTCACCAGGATCTGTTTATTTAGTCTCCTCTTGTATATTATTAAAAGGATCAGTCTTAGTAATATACTTCCCAAGGGGTCAGGAGAGAAACTATGAACCGTGAAAACTATTTTCAGGAAATAGAATCTCAGCACACTGAGCTCTTTAGTCTGTTATGCCTGGATCGTGGAGACCCCCAAAAGACTACCACTGAATCCCACATGTAAAAGCAAAGAGCTTTTATTTCAAGCTTTGGGGCTTGGTCCCTCTGTCTGTCTTCCATACCGGTGAGAGCGGAGAGCCCTGAGCTCAGGTGGGGCAGAGTTTTTAATCATAGCAGAGGTTGGGGTGAGGGGATTTCCAGGGTCCAGGACCCTGATTGGCTGACAATTGTCTAAGGGTATCTGTAAATTAAAAATAGGTGTGTGCTAGACTCAAGGACATCTGCTACCTTATCTAATGGTTGGAATGTTTGGGATGTCAGGTACTTCCTCATCCCTGGGTGGATCCCTGGGTGGTATCAGCTTAAGGCTTTTCCTGGAGTTGGGTGTTGCCTGCCAGTAAGCCTGTCACAGAAGCTGTGTCTAGGCCCCTAAGCCTGTCAAGGCTGCTGTGTGGTCAAGCTGTTTTGCGGCCCTCTACAAGTCCATTTGTTTTAATTCTCTGGGATAAAATCCTATCTACACAGCTACAGTTCTGTACTCAAGCCTAGTTCCTTTCTTGCCTGATTTGTCTCTACCTTTATCTGCTGTCCCCTCTAAGTTCTATCTTAATTCTCTCATCTTAGTTCTGCCTCATCTAGGTCCTTCTCATCTTGTTCTTACCCATCTAGTACTTTCCCATCTGGCTCTTCCTCATCTTCCATCCTGATCTCTAGTTGTCTAGTCAAAAATTCTTTCTAGTCAAAATCCTCAATATCCTCTATTCTGTGTCCTTATACCTCAGTTCCCCTCAGTCTCTGAGGTGTTTAGTTATAAACCCAAGCCATAGTGATCCTCTGGCAGAGCAAGGTAACCAGGCTTGAATTCTTACGGGGTCATAAAGGCAGTAAGAATTTTCCTCAGGCAGTGGCCGGCAGGCTTTCTTTTACAACCCAAATGAGTGATAATGATCTGTTAGTCAAGAAGGGAATTTATGTGCTCAATCTACATTCCTAGAAGTGGTTAGGTAAGAAGTTAGGGGTCTATTAGTAAGGCTGTAAAGAAGGAGGGTCTCACCTTAAATTGCATAAGAAATAAAGCTATCCTCCTGACCTAGGAGACAGGTGTTGTTTCATTTGGCTTTGGATGCTTGATAGGTATTTTAGATAAATAGATAAATAGATAAATAAATAAATAAATAAATAAATAAATAAATAAATAAATAAATAAATAAATAAGACACTATTAGGAGTCCTTGGAAGCATGCTTAGCATTACAAGAAAATCATTGTAGGAATCAGTATATATATATGCTATAATATCACCGAGACTTCTTAAGCCATAGCTTGACCTTTGGAGAATTCTTTGACTTTTCCAATTTGTGATAGTAGCTGAATTCCTTTATGTTTTCTTGTGGCTTGTAGCACTCTCCTTGGAATTGGGGGTGTGGGGTGTGTGTGGGGGTGTGTGTGGGTGTGTGTGTGGGGAGGTGGGTGAAGGGTTCACAACACGCCCCCCCCCACGGTCGCATTTACTAGGCGGACACTTCCGCCTAGCCAATTCCGGTCAGGCCGGACACCTCCGCCTAGCAAGTTCCGGCCAAGGCATCTCGCGTGACCAGAATCCGTGACGTTACATGGCTACGTAAGCGCGCAACGTGACCATGTGATCTACGCACACGCGTCGAGTAGTGACGTGACCTGGCCATGCCCCCAGCCGGTTTTTAAAGCAGAGCGCCATATTCCCGGTTCTCTCTCTTCTCTCCTCTCTTCTTCTCCACGCACGTGTCTCTCCCACAGGCCTGCGCACTCTATCCCTTTATCTCTAATAAACTCTTATAAGCGGATTCTGTCATGTTTCGTGAGGTTTCCTTGCAGGGTAAGAACACAACGCAGCTAAATAACTAACAGTGGGAGCATGGGGGATGGGGGAGGCACGACTCCCCCGCACCCCCCCCAACTCCCATAGATCTGAGAATGAGACTGGGAGGTTGGAACTGTTTCCCTTCTCAGCTTGTGTGTTTCCTGTGAATGCCTGCAGGGTGTTGGTGGCTGGGATGATGGGATTGAGGTAGCAGAAGGAAGGGTGGAGGTAAAGATCTTTGCATTCTTCTGGGGTTGGGGTCAGAGAGAAAAGGGAGGCCACAGCAGGTGTTCTGCTACAGAGCTGGGCATGAGGCTAGGGGAACTGGATGAGGGGGAGCAGAAGAGGTGAAGATCTATGGTCACCCCCCACCCCCACCCCCCGTTTCCCTGGAAGGGGTGGCACATGGCTTAGCAGGGAGCTGGGCCCTGCAATAAGGCAGCGAGTGGAAAGATGGGGTGTTAGATTCCCATTCCTGTGCAATCTACTAGAGATGCAGTGGAGGAGGGGATAGAGGGAGGAGAGGGGAGGGAAGGCAGGGAGGGGGAGGCTGCCACAGGTGTTCTGCAGTAGAGCAGGGGGGTATACTTTGGGATTGGATCTGGAGGAACAGAGGAAGAGGTGAAGGTCTGCAGTCATCCTATCTGGTTCCGTGGCAGGAGTCTTAAAATATCTGTAATAAACTCCAATTCATATTGGCAGAAGTATGTTTTTATTTAAAAGTCAAGAATCTAGATTGACCTGACTTGAGTGTTCCAAAAGATTTAGGGAACTTCATAGGATGCTGGGTGGCAGCATGGAGCTATGTCCTGTCTATTGTTACTACCAGTCAGAAAATCAATTTCCAAAAGATAAGTATTACTGATGAAGAAACATATTGTTTGCTGGCTAATGGAAAAGCAGGAGTTTTGCTCACAGTGCAGCTTCTTGGTCCAGTATGGGATAGATGCAGATAGGAATGGAGGTGTTTTAGGTAGAGGATGGGAGTAATGAAGGAAAGACAGAGGGTCATTGAAGGGAATAATATTCATGTCTTTTCTGTCAATAGATAGATATTATCCAAGAACTTAGAGGCGAACTCTTTTTATTCCTTTTTGCTGGTCTAATATCTCTTGCCATGGTGGCTGGTAGCTGCCATAAGCCTCAAACTGTGTGTGGACAGATAGGCTAGTTTCAGTCAAGTTAGCCCTATATCACTGTTATAGTTAGGCAAAACATTCTTCTACCCTCTCCATATATTAAATATATCACATACATATATGTGTACACACACACACAGGGGTGATACCTAGTTCCTTTTACATAGTGGGCAAGTGTTTTATTACTGAGCTGTGAATAAATAAATTCTGAAATGATGAGCATGTATATACAGAGCTAGTAGAACTTGATCCAAAGGTTAAGGCAACAAAAGGTACAAATACAATATGAAGGTAAAGATGCAAGTCTATTTCATTACGTTCAAATTACTCATTGCTGGCCCTCAAAACTGGCCCTCAAGTTCCTGAAAAGTTGCACAGGCAATTTTTTTTAAAACCTATGTGAAAGAAGAGTTATCTACAACAGAGTTAGAAAGAAACTAATAATGTATTGACTAGTTGTGTGGCCTTCCCAGTCAGTGGTCTTAAGTAAGATTTTCTTTTTCTTCAGTTCTCAAGATTGTGCTCAAGGCCCATGCATGCGAGGACAGTGTTCTTACATTGAACCGTTCCCCTATTTCCCAAGTGAATGGTCTTTAAGTCGACTAAGAACAATCAAACACAGAGAGGATGAGGAGCAGATTGTGATTTTGCTCTGACAGCTTTGCCTGACTCCTGAATTGACTTTGTGGGCTTATAAGGTTATTTCAGGGGATGACATTTCCCCCTTGATGACACTGATTTTGAGTTTTTAGTACAAACTGCACTTAGAAAGCAGAACCTCTAAGTACTTTGTCATGCTTCACACATTCCTCCTTGATCTTGGCCAGTGGTTGGAAAGTTAACGGATTCTCAAAATTTAAGACATAGCTGAGACCTCATTCCAATAGCATTGGTTAGGGTAGATGGAATTCTGCCCTTAAATCTCACAAGAATGTTTTCCTCCACGAATCTGAGTTGCAAAAATGTTAGAGCTGAGTTTTAGTTATGGGAAATAGGTTTAATTTGATTTGTAACTTAAATGAAAATCTGCTGTTTGATAGCATGTGTGTAGGTGCCATTTGATGTGAAGAGTGCAGGTGATAGATAAGATGACAGATGCCTAAGAAGTCAGTAATAGACGCCTGGAATAGAAGGAAGAAATGCCAAATATGGTATAGTGGTATCTCTTTGATCAGTTCACTGATCAAAGACAGACCAGCTGTTAGCCAGGAAGGTACAAATCTCTTTTCCTTTTTCTTTATCTCTGTCAGATCTCAATGCACAAAAGAGGTATGGAAAGAGAAAATTGTGTCTGGCTTCTGTAGAGGTGTATAAAATAAAAAATTTAATTTTAATTAAAATCATAGATAAACAAAAGTATCATGGACAACTTAGATGGCTGTTGTTGGAAAGACCGGGAAATTTTATATTATATTAAAGAAAGAAGGAGAATTTGTGCTGCATAGGCACAGTTCCTGTTCTGATAGTTCCTTCCCAGCTACACATGGGCTACTGTAATTCCAACAAGACACCTAGGTTCTCACAATACTTTTCTTGCTTTGTCTCCTTTTTCTTCACAGATTTATGGGCAATATTTTTTGTGCCCTGGGGAAGTGGGAGTCTACTACTTAGGGGGCAGTGAGGGAAGGAAAAGCCTCCTTCTGTTTTCAGTACATAACATCATTCTTGATTTGGAGCATATACATGAAAAGACTATTTTCTATTGGTTGTTGTTATGGAAATACCAATTTCTTTCTTCCTTCCTTCCTTCCTTCCTTCCTTCCTTCCTTCCTTCCTTCCTTCCTTCCTTCCTCCCTCCCTCCCTCCCTCCCTCCCTCCCTCTCTCTCTCTTTTCTTTTTTTTTTTTTGAGACAGGGTTTCTCTGTGTAGTTTTGGTGCCTGTGCTGGATCTCACTTTGGACCAGGCTGGCCTAGAACTCACAGAGATCCGCCTGACTCTGCCTCCTGAATGTGAGTGCGAGTGCTGGGATTAAAGGCATGTGCCATTGCTGCCTGGTGGAAATACCAATTTCTTTTGCTTAATAATATGTCTCTCTCAAACTTACTGGGTTAAAATAGCAATGACCAAGTCTCCAATTGTTTCCGTGTGTCAAGTGTTCAGAGTAGGTCACAGAGAGATTGACTGGTCTCTACAAAATTTACGACTCAGAAATTAAAGTGATGATTTCATTCCTGCATAGTTCTGAATTGTTGGATGAAATACCTATTTGTGTCAATGGTAAGCAGTTTATTACTTGAGGTGGGCTTTATCTCATATGACATTGGAAGGTCAAGCCACTCATCTTTTGATATAGTTCTTAATACTTTATTATTAAAAATAACTACACTTTTATCCAAATTTCACTGTTTTCCCTATTCATTTTTCTTTTTTTCTCTACGATGCTGTATTGAAAGTCTCATTTGGCTCCTCTTAGTGCTTGATAGTTTCAAGACATGCTTTATTGTGATATTGGCGGAAGAAACAGTGGTTATGTATTTTGTCCAATGTTTTTCTCATGGTCAGACAAGGATTATTCATTTATAGGAGGTTTATATTGTTCTGATTTTAGATTTTTATGTGTATGTGTGTGTGTGCCTGTGTGGGCCTATGTGAACCATTTGTGTGCATTGGCCACTGGAGGCCAGAGGGCTGGGATCCTCTGGAACTGGAGTTACAGGCACTTGTGAGCCCTGGCACCTGATGTGAGTACAGGGAACCAAACTCAGGTTCTCTGGAAGAACAACAGTAAGTGCTCTTAACAGCTGAGCTACCTCTTGATCCCTGCTGGCTTATTTTTAATGAATTTATTCATGGTTGTCAGCCTACCAAAATGAAAGTATGTTGCTTTTTCATGATTGAAAAAACTCTGTCTGAAGGACAACATCCAAAAATGCTTAGTATACAAAGCTTTTCAGAAACTTTTTTCTTCAGTTGAAAGTTCTACCCTGCAAATCACTTGCGCTCTAGCCTGAAATGGAATCTTAACAGTCTTACAATGTTATGACTTCCACCCAGGCATTCTTGGCTTGTTTTAATAGGTTCTGTTTTTCCTCAAGAGCATTCCTTTATACTGCTACATTTATTTCTCACCCAAATTCCCCCACTTCCCACCCTCCTATCCTATCTGTAACTGAGTTTCTCCAACTACTGTAACAGTGCAGGCATCAATTTATTCAAACGATGTTTATTGTATATTTTGTGACAGGAATCTTCTGGTTGAAGATATCTTAAAAAGATAAGATAAAGCCATTGCTCTAATCCAGCAAACATTTTAGTGGATCAGGAACACTGTCAATAAATCACATCGCCCTCTCTTTTGAAGGAGGCAGGAATTGAGATTTAGAACAAAATACGGGAGTGAGGTACAGTATACTTTCAAGATTTCTGGAACCCCTTCTCTGGAAATACTACAAATGCAGGCTTGCTATCTGCCAGCCGTTCCTCTGTTACCTGAAGAGTCAGTCTTAGTTCTGGTATCCAGTTCTTGCTTTGGCCTTTGTAGGCAAAATTATGGTTTCGGAATTAAAAACAAATCAGAATAGCATGTAAAAATATTAAAACCATTTGCCTCTATTGCTCACCCCTAATCTACCCATAAGAGAAGCATCTTTCAAACACGTTTGGAAAAACAGAGCACCAAGGCACTTCCCATTTGAGTCATTAGAATGTCAACATTAACGTCCTGTCTTAATTTCGGAGTAGTTGCCGTCTTTCCAACACAGGTAGGCCTCCTGGCTCGTCTTGAGTAGCACAGCCCGGGTGAAGCCACATAAGCAAAGAACCGGCGCGCGGAATTCGCTTAAGTCCACTTTCACAGGGAGCAGGGACATTCCTCTCCCAGAACAGGGCTTTAGGGAAGACTCTGCACACCAGCACCCAGCCACCCAGCCGGAGCGCCTGCAGCACCTCGGGAGCAGAGCCAGGCGCCCGCCCCGCCCACTTCCGGGTTGTTGGCGCCGCGGCCGTCGCATGCGTAGTGACGCCAAAGTCCCCCGCAGACCCCGGAAGTGCAGCTCGAAGCCGGTGGGGGCGCGGGTCCCGGAGAGAGCGCCGCGGCGGCCGCGCGGGGGAGTCGGCCCAGGCTGGAAGGCCACGCCTCCTCGCGCGCACCCCCTCAGCCGAGCCGCTGGGGGCAGAGCTCAGGTAGGGCCGCGCTGGCCGCCCCGCCGCCGCGGCGGGACCCTGCGGGCCGGCCGGGCCGGGTCTCGGGCGGGGGCTGGCCCGGGTGCCCGGCCGTCCCCGGGCCCACGGCGGACCCGTGCCTCGGACCTGGGCCCGCGATCTTGCGGAAGGGCTGCCTCCGCCCGCCCTCCAGGCCGGGGGGACACGTGCGTCCTGCGTGGCCAGCCTTGTGTCTGAGCCCACGAGGCTCTGGCTGTCACCACAGCCCACAGACACAGTTAGGGACCCCCCACTTACTGTGTCGCCGTGATCTGGTTGAAGTTGTTAGCTGTTCGTTTTTAATACAAAAAGTGTTAATTGCTAAAGCTTTGGCATGCATTTCGTGCAAACATTAGAGTGTGGTTATAAAGTGCCCTCAAAGCTTTTATCATGTGAAACTGAGTAGGATGTATACACTCTTTTCTAAGTTACTTATATTTGGAAGCAGACTTTTCTCCCACATCCTGTGCTTCTCGTTTTCCAAAGTGTCCATCTTTTGGGGCAAGTAACTTTTGTCTACGTGTGTTTGGGCTGCATTTTAAAGACAAATAGCATTGTCCGTTTCCCCCAAATTCTCAAAAAAGTTGCAGAGGGAAAGTTCTGTGGTCTGGACCTACGACTGCCTTGTTTTGTTTTTAAATAGGTGCAGTGTGGTGGTGCTCTTATCTTAAAGTTCATGGTTTGGCTTTGCCTTAAAGCACTGTCAAAAGTGTTCTGTTTCTCCTGGTTCTTTATCCTTTCTTGAGAGGGACAGATGCCCTTACTCATTCTGAAGTTGAATTAGAGCACTCTTTAGGTGCTAAATCCGGGTTTCAATGGAAGTGCTGCTATGGAGCTTTCTGTAAACTTAACTTGTTTTAAACTAGGAGTCTGGTCCGTTTAACCAGTGAAGCTGGCCGGAATGGGTTTTTGTCTGTGACTGCAGCAGCAGTTGTAAATGGTAGAACAGTATCCAGGCCAAGAGGAAAGTAGGATTTATAAAGCTGTGAGCATCAACCTTTTCATTCATCTAGCTGTACTGATGAGCCACCTTAGGTAAATCAGGTAATGTCCCATGTCCGGGGAAGACAGTAGTGAACAAGGTAGAGAGAAGTCTGGTGTCCTTTATTCTAGTGGGTGAAGAACAGTCCATAAGCAAATGCATGAAAACTAGTGAGGATTGTAAGGAAAAATAAAGCAAGTGGAGGGGGGAGAGAATGATGTGAGTGCTGTGTTAGAGAAGGTGGGCAGGCTCAGAAGTCTCTTTGCTAAAGGGGTAGTTGAGTAGAGGTCTGAATTAAGTGGGGGACGGGACTTCAGTTATGGGGGTATGTTCAGGTGAGTACAATGACTGAGGTTGAAACACATTTGTTATCACTTGGAATAGTAAAGATGTAGGGCTTACCAGTTTGGAGAATGAATATTCAGTTATTTGTTATGTTCATGAAAGATCATATTTATTTATCACCAACTTAGCTTTGCAAGAAGAATCTAGGGTCAGTCCACATTAAAGGTGTTTCCATGCTCTTTGTTGAGCTCAAACAAAATTACCAATATTTAGTCAGCTAATGTAACACGTGTTGCCTTTGTTTTTGTTAAATTGAGTTTGTCCGATAGTGTCAGTATTTAGTGAATACTTCTCCTCTCTGTGCCAACCTTACTTTTCATTTACTTTATCACTATAGTAAGATGTACCCAACATAATACGTTTTAATAATTTCAAGTATTCCATTCAGTAACACAGCATGTGTTCACACTGTTGTGTGACCATCATTGCCGTTTGTCTTCAGTACTTTTCGTCTTCCCTAGCTGAAGCTCTGTACCTGTTAAATACTCACTCCTCTTTGCCAACTACCATTAGCCCCTAGCAACAATGCAGCTTCTTCTGTGCCTGTGACCACTGTGGACACATCATATGAGTGTACTTACGCAGGATTTGTCCTTTTGTGACTGGCTTATTTAACTTAGAATAATGTCCCCAAGTTTCAGCTGTTATTGCATATGTCAGAATGTCCTTCCTTTAAAAGCTGAGTATAATAATCACAGTATAAATGTATTACTTTTTTACTTGTTTGTTCATCTGTGGACACCTGGGTTGCTTTTACTTTTTGGCTACTGTAAATGCTGCTGCTGTGTGTATAAACATGTTTGTCTTACTTTCATTTCTTCTGGTTATAGATTCATAAATGAAAATGTTTCTTTACATGGTAATATGGAATAGTTTGCATCTTGAATGTTCCTATCTTAAGGTTTGGTCCTCAGAGAAGTGACATGGAGAAAAGTCAGTCCTGGTTGGAAGTTTTAGACCATTGAGGGCATGACCTTGAAGAGGACAGTGGAGCCTTAGCCCCTTCCTCCTCCCTTTGCTTTTGCTTCTTGGCTAATAAATGAGCAGTTTGCTCTGCCTGTGCTCCTTTCTGCCCCCACCATAATGTGCTCTCTTCCACAGCTACAAAAGCCATATGGCCAACCAAAGATGTACGAAACCTCTAAAACTGGGAGCCAAAGTAAAACTTTTCTCTTTATACGTTGATTACCTTTGCATTTGTTATAGTGACGGAAGCTGACTAACATGTAATTCTGTGTCTAAGGCTTTAAGGAATTGCGGTACTGTTTACCACAATGACTCCCTGGTTTTTCTTTCCTACCAGCAATGCACAGTATCCTAATTTCACCACAGTATTGTGATTATTTCTCCACATTTTCACCAAACCTTTTAAAACAGTAATTGCCATTCTCGTAACTATATAGTACTATCTGTAGTTTTGATTCACAGTCCTATGATAATTGGTGATGTTAAGCATTTGTGTGCGTGTGCGTGTGTGTGTTGTGTGTGTGTGTGTGTGTGTGTGTGTGTACTTTTTGGCCACATGTCTTTTTTGGAGTTTTTAGAATAGTTCTTTTTCAGTCCAGGCTGGCTTCAAACTCATGATGCTTCTGCCACAGCACACACATTTATCAGCTGGCAGGTGTGGTAACCATACCCAGGTTTTTGGGGAAAGTGTGATACTAGAAATTGAACCAATGCCTTATGCATGCTAGACAAATGTTACAAGCACTGAGCTATGTCTCAAGCTTGTTCATTTAAGATCTGATTTTAATAAAACTTTTTGAGATTTAATTGATATTTTAAAGTATTGGGTTGCTTTTTAAGATGGCAGACTTCATATGTTTTCTTGCTTTTTAAGCCCAAAGTTCTACAATAGTAAAAACCCTCAAATGACTAGGCTAGTTATCTACAATCATCCCATGCTTAGAAATTAAACAGAAACAAAAGCAAAACTGTGAAGTCTCTTTGTACAGTGAACAAAACTTTCAGTATCAGATTGTGATGAAAACAGCCCAGAGACACCAAAGATCTCCTTGCTTCACTTTGTTGTTTTATTCTCTAATTGAAAGGAAGAGGATGTATTGATTGGCTGGTTGTACCTGTGAAGTAGATCTCCTTTGTTTGCTAGCTGAGAAGAGAAGGAAATAGAAGGCAGAATGATGAAGAGTAAAGATATGTTGGGTAGCAGTAAAACAGTCTGCTGTGGTTAGGAGGACGGTGACAAAGGGGATCAGTGATAATAGACAGGGAGCTCCATGACTGCCAGGTCAGAGAGGACCCAACAACCAGTTAATGAGAATGATACAGATTCACAGATGGGAATGGGATGGGGAAGAGGGTGAGAGAGTGCAAATCCCCAATCACTTCTCAGCTTGTGGTTCTGAAGTAAAACTCTGAGTAATCCAGGGGAACCTGCTCTATATCAAGAACCATGTTTCAATTTATGTGGTTCAATAGCCATTGTTTGGAAAGTATGAGCTATGTGTAGTCCTGCAGAATAAGCTAAGTTCTTGAGAATATGTACTGCATGTTTTTTGTTTTTTGTTGACAGAGATTTAGTTGAGTACAGCCACCCCCCCAACACACACACACACACACAGAGAGAGAGAGAGAGAGAGAGAGAGAGAGAGAGAAGAGAGAGAGAGAGAGAGAGAGAGAGAGAGAGAGAGACAGGCTCTTATTATATAACTTTGGCTGGCCTGGAACTTGCCATGTAGATCAGGCTGGTCTCAGACTCAAAGAGATCCACCTGCTTCTGCCTCCCAAAAGGTGATATTAAAGAGAGGAACCACCATTGTTGGCTATTAAAATATTCTTATATGTAATGTTTAAAATTGAAAGAAGTATCTTACTGAAGAATGACTGAATGTCCACTAGGTTACAGTAACAATTTTTAAAAAAAAAATTTTGCTATTGGGTTTTTTTGTATGCAAGCATCATTTGTTAAATACTTTGGGGATAGTATACTTCTGAGGTGACAGATGAGTAACTTGGCTAAGGCTTTGCAGCTGACTTACAAACAAGTTAGAGATAGCAGTACTGCCTTGGTTTCTCTGTATCGTTGTCCCCCCTTTTTTGGAGGCACTTTGGTTTGCAATATATGCAATAATTTTTGTTTCAGAGAAAATATTACTGTCAGGAGAGATTACCAGAGCAACAGCATTTATTGTATGTACAGTTCTTCATAACAGGTTTATATTTGGTTTAAGCATAGTGTCAAGTGATCATGAATTCAGTCTTGATTTGTTCAGAGGTTATGGGGTGATAATAAGACTTGGAGTGTGAATTGAGGCCTCTTTAATATATCCATAGAACAATGATTACAACCAGTACCCAACAGTGTAAATATAAACCATTGTGGGAGATAGGTAGCATTCTTAGGCTCAGATCATGAATCTTCAGGAATGTCTGAATGTTTACATGACATAGGAAGATACAGCATGAGCTATAAGTGAAGGGATTTGGAGGACCTATATAGGTATATAGATAAGAAAGACCTAAGACCAGGAAATAATACTACATTTAAAGAATTTATTCATTTATGCCAACTAGTTTGAGGAAGTATTGATACTTTCACAGATAAAACAGAGTCATGGTTCAATTTTTGCAAGTCAGTTTTGGAAAATACTTCTGACTTTATTCTATTTTGGAATACAATTATTAATCTGTTGGGTCATTAGGGTTTTATTTTTTTTAATCACAAATATGTTTATTTTTATCCTAAATATTGCTCAGCTATGTAGGAGAATACTAGAATAATATGTTCTATAATACTCCATAGAGCACATGTCTGTGGGCCCAGCTACTCAGGAGGATGAGTCAAGAAGCTTAGCAATTTAGTGAGACTCTCAAAATAAGATAGTTTCCAAAAAGGGAAGGGGATGCAGCTTGGCAATAGACCATTTCCTTAATATTATGAGGCCCTGGTATTAGTTGCGGGTACTACAACAAACAGAAGTCTATGTAGGACAGAGTTTAAAAGGAACCTTAGGATATATTCCTATCTAATTTAAGTAAAGATCCATGATTTTGATCTCAAAATAAGTCCCCACTACAGGAGGCTTGCATTCTGTATGGTAGTTGTGGGACAGGTTACATCTCCTGGCAATGAACCCTGTCTTCCCATTGGTTGCTCTTCTGTTGAGACCGTGGCTGTTGATGATCACAGGCTCTCACTACCTGCTTTTACTGCTAACTCCCCGATGTTTATAGGCATTTGGCATTTTGATTCCCATACCATACAAATTTCAGAGTGACTACCGTTTGCTTTCTGTTTCTGTGGTTATGCCACACCTTTTCTTGCTTCTTTCCAGATACTTTCCGTGTTTGGATTTGACACTGGGTGCAGACACTGCTCTGAGCATGAAAGCTTATTGTCTCGACTAGATCTATGTGTCTCTTGGTCTCCAGTGTCTCCTGTTTTCTTTGTCAGGATCATGGTCTTTCCTATGAGTTGAATTCTGGTCTGAAGTCTAGGTTTTGTTCTAGGACCAACAAAATTGATTTTGCTGGTGGCTGTGTGGATCTTTTCACTCTAGCATCGGAGCATTTTTTTTTTAAAAGTCCATTTCCTACTCTTACAGAGTTATTGAGTACTTTTTTTATATATGATCAGTATATGAAGTCAGTTTGTATGATGTGTTTGACAGGTGCTTTTGATTAGAGTATTATTTAGAACCAGGAATTCATTCTTTTGAGACTGAGTGGTGGTGGTGGTGGTGGTGAAAATTTTATGTGCATCAGGAATACTACAAGAACTACTAAGACACTGGATAGTTCTGTTTTATCATTGAAAATAAACTACTTAAAACAAGCTTATTTATTCTAAATATTTTTCTTAACAAGAAACTTGTATAATTTTATCAAAACAAGCATATGTGTTTGTGTTTTTAACTGTTTTAATTAAAATGTAAGGTTTCTTACTACCATTTTCATTATTTTTCTCCTTTCTTAAAATGAATAAAGATTCTCAGCTAGGTCAACTCATTACTGAAAAATACCAAATTATATACTAATTTTTTATTGTTTGTTTTGAAATCTAAAGGATGTTAAAGATACCATTTCTGTTTTAGCAAATCTGAAGGAGGCTTCTTCCTTGCATGGAACATAAATTACTGTTGAATTGGAAAATCACTAGGCAATTCAGTGCTGATGAGAACTAATGAATCTGGAAGCCTAAGTGACATTCACTAGTTCATTAAGGATTTAAATATATGTTGCCTATTGCTGTGTAATAAATTATCCCCAAATTTAGCAGCTTGAAGCAAAAGCCTGTATCATCTCACACAGCTTCTCAGTGTCAGAGACTTAGGAGCCTTTTGGCTGGGAAGCTCTGAATTAGAAGCTCTGATGAAATTAAGATGTCAGCCGGGGCTGCTTTTGTATATAATTTGGGTCTGTAGGATCTACTCTGAGCTCACTCATGTGGCTATTGGCTGGAAGCCTCACTTAACATGTGCGGTTCTTGATAGGCCTGGTCATAATATGGCTTTCCCAAGCCTAGTCAATTGAGGAAGTGAAGAGAAGGGGGAGAGGAGGAGGGGTGAGAGAAAGAGAGAGAGAGAGAGAGAGAGAGAGAGAGAGAGAGAGAGAGAGAGAGCGAGCAATGGATGGATATAGGGAGGGAATGCCCCTAATGAACACAATAATTTTTTGTAACATAAATCAAGATATTATGCTATTACGCTGTCTGCTATTGGTTACACAAGCGAAATCTTATATGGTGTTGGAGGTTATGACTCTTAGGGGTTAGGTCTCATCAGGGGACATTTGGGAGGATACCACTGCCCGGCCCCTGATGGTTCACATGAAAGGATGATAAACAACGCTGGTCATTGTGCTGGTTACCGTGTGGAAAGGTCATGGTCACGACAGAACCCATTGCTAGTTTTTAGATCTTTATTAGGTGGGAAAGAGGGGAGGGGAAAGAAGGGAGCCAGGCTTGGAGAGAGAGAAAGGTGGGGGGAGGGAGGGAGCAGAGCAGAGGACAGAAAGAGATGCAGATTGCATGACCACACTGCATACATAGTCGCCAGTGCCCCTTGATGACGTAAGACACAAGACCCCGAGCTGCGCCTGTGCAGGAGTGAGGGCAGGACCCTAACAGCAAGTCTGTCCCATATACAGAGAACCTTCACCACTTCTTGGGCCCCCATTTGTCTCATCTGATTATTAAAGCACTTCAAATCAAGAGTTGCATTATAAAATATCAAATTCAGGTGTGAATGACACCAGTTGGAATTAGTTCCTTACGTACAGCTTTTTGATTATAAGTCTTTTTTGCTTGCTTTCTGACAGCCAACATACAATGGAGGGGATGGATAGAATAACAGCTTGTTTTTTCCTTGGGTCTTCAACAAATTTTAAGTCACATTTTATTTATGTGTGTGTGTGTGTGTGTGTGTGTGTGTGTGTGTGTGTGTGTGTGTGTGTGTGTGTGTGTGCCTGTGCCTTCTACATTGTGTGGATGTCAATGGAAGGAAGTTAGGGACAACTTGGAATCTTTTCTCCTTTCACCATGTAGACACCAAGAATTGAACTCAGGTCACAGGTATGGTGGTGGACATTTTTACCTACTCAGCAGTCTTGCCAGCCCATGTGTTTGGGTCTTAATTTGTAAAGGTTACTAAGTGGTAACAAGCAAAGGACAACACATTATAAGAAATGTTGCCCACCATTCCTCCAAGAAATGAGAGGCATGCTTCCCTATGCATGGTTACAAGAGAAATACCAAGTTTTGGTCTCCAACCAGAGCCAGGAGTAAAGAAGTGTTGAGAACCGCATCTGTTATTGGGGTAGCCTCTGGCAAGGCAAGGAACAGACCAAACTGCTAAGGAGTGTTAAGTTTGAATAGTTAGTTTGAATAGTTCTGGTGTGCTTTGGACTGGAGGACTGATCTTTAGCTGACAGTATCTCATTCTGAGGTGATTTAGGGCCAGAGAAACTTTAACTTGATATGTGTAAGTTAGAGAGGTAGTTGGAGGTATAAATGGGATTGGTATGATCGTAGGCAAGTAGAAATTAACTGGCCCTGGAAGGAACAATCTCCCTCAGAGTCAGTAACATCCCGTTTTCAAAACTCCACAAATATAGAAAGAAATAAGATGTTGTTAATGTAATTGGCTCTGTGATGAATGGATGGTAGATAAATAAATACGACACCTAACAAAATGCAGGACACTACTGCAAGCACTCTTGTTCAGATGGAGGAGAGTAGGGAGAATACAGAGGAGTCTCTGGTTCCTAGCAGTTCTGAAACTGTTGGACACATAGGATTCTTAGGGTTGGGATATGACTTGAAAAACACTGTGACTGACTTACAAAACAACAGAAATTTATTGCTCACAGAAGTGGACAATATATTTAATACAGTTAACTTACCATCATAATTTATAGACCACAGTGTACTGCATTGTAAAGGTGGTTTTCCTCTATGGTGTGACTGACTGGAGCCATAGCTTACTAAAAGCATACCAAACCTTGTGAGTAATTTCTGTGGTTTTCTGTTCCAACCTTTTATGTTGGTGTGTGTGTGTGTGTGTGTGTGTGTGTGTGTGTGTGTGTGTGTGTGTGTTAGAGACTAGGCATTTTAGGTGTGTAGTTTCTTAGTCTGCTTACTGTTAGTATTTTTCTTTCTTTCTTTTTTTTTTTTTTTTTTGGTGGGCAGTCCAAAGTTCTTTTCATGGTTATATTTTCTCTTTTAAGTATCAAATATCTTGTGAATTCTGTTAAGATAAGTTGTGTTGTGTAATATTATTTTAACTGTGTAAAGGTGTGTTACATTTGTTTCTGCTGCTTTTGTTAATGATGCAAAGATGTGTTACATTTGTTTGATTAAATAAAATTAACCTGGGGTCAGGAGGCTGAGTCAGCAACTAGCTGACGGGAAGTGGTAGTGAGGAACTAAGTGTAGAGAGGGTTCTTAAGTGGGGGCTGAGCAGGATGGCCTCTTTTTTGGAGACTTGAGCAAGGAAAGAAGGTTAACTATTTGCTATTCAGCCTCTCTGAACTGGGAGGATTTCACCTTGACCTTTGAATCCCGAGTTCTATAGAAGGATAGAGACTTAGATAAAGTTTTCTCTAGCGGCCATGATAGAACTGGTACCTAACTGCTGCTGGTAGCTGCCGAGTGGCAGTTACCAATTAGGAGAACAGTTGCTTAAGATGCAGCCACTGTATTGAATGAAAAACAACACAATTGCTTTAGATAGAAGCTATATGCAAGCAATTTATTGAAATAAATTGTATGTTGGGCTCTTGCGAAGCTTACTGGGAACTATGAACTTAAGGGTCCTAGAAGTTGTGCTGCCGATGTATCTGTGGTGTGCATGCTTGTGCGTTTCCATGTTTACTTGTGTGGCTGCATATCCATGTGCAGGTGCATGTGCATGTGGATGTCAGGCAGAAGACTGGCTTTCTTGAACCCAGAGTTCACTGATACAGCTAATTTAGCAAGCTAGACTTGCTCCAACAATTCCCTGCCTTTGCTGCTTGAGTACCTGAATTACAGGCAGGCAGCCAGCCTGACTCACATTTTCATGGCTGCTTGAGATCCCATTTGCAGGGCTTTTGTGTGCATGGCAAGTGCTCTGCCCACTGAGCCTTCTTCCTAACTCTTAGGCCTTCATTTGAGTGGATGAATACCAGTCCTGAGTGCTGCACACTCATTCTGTCCAAAGCAACTTAACAGAACTCACAGACAGTGGATCCTAGTCACTGACTGATGCCTACACGTGCAGTATTATATTCCAGGCCATGAGTTTGCAGGGCCTACCTTAAGGCCTTTCATCTGACTGGTACTGTCAGATACTACCTTTGTTGTAGTTGCTATAAATTTTTTTAGTTAGTTTAAAAATATGCATGTATTGAGCCGGGCATTGGTGGCGCACGCCTTTAATCCCAGCACTCGGGAGGCAGAGGCAGGTGGATCTCTGTGAGTTCGAGCAGCCTGGCTACAAGTGACTCCAGAAAGCGCAAAGTACACAGAAACCCTGTCTCGAAAAACCAAAAAAAAAAAAAAAAAATGCATGTATGTATGTGTACATGTATATGCATGTGTGAGTGTGGATGCATGTTTGCCTTAGCATGTATGTGGAGGAGGTCAGAAGGCAACTTTCAGAAATTGGTTCTTGCTTTCTATGTTTTAACTGCAGTTTCTCTTGTACTTCATACCTCAGGCTGGCTGGTCCTTCCTCTGGCCAATTTTCCTGTCTTGATCTCCAGCTTATGGTAAGGAATGGCAGATAGAGGCTAGCATATCTAACTTTTTAGGTTGGTTTTAGGGATAGCTACTGAGCCATGTCTATGGCCCCCAAGGCTTTAGAGTTACATGTCAGCTCCATCTTTGGTTCATGTGGTTTTGATCTCCTCAAAAGACAGCAATTTTACCTCAGTTTCTTTTATGGAGTGAACTTCTAGTACATTTTATTTTGTGTGTTCTTTTAGGTGCACAGCAAATTTAAGTGGAAAACACAGAGAGCTCTCATTTTTTCTACCCTCTTTGTGCACACAGTGTGTCCTTTGTCAGTATTCTTTGCCTCACCTACCTAGGCATAAAATCTCTACTAAAAAAGCCGCCTGTGCTACATTTGTTACAATCAGTGTACCTGCACCAGTACATCATCACCATGTCTATAGTTTACACTGGTGCACACTCATGTTCTGCATTCTGACGTTTTAAAAACATTTCAGATTATAATTACATTTCTACCACCCCTTTCCTCCTCCTAAACCTTCCATATAACCCCTCCATTCTCTCCTTTAAATTCATGGCCTCCCCCTTTTTTTAACCTATTTTTATCTGATGTGTGTATGTATTTGTGTAGATGTATATATTTCTATATAAATTGTTGAGTCCATTAAATGTTAACTTGTGTGCATGGTTTCAGGGCTGTTTAGCACTGGACAACAAATTGGTATTTGCTTCCTTGGGGAAGATCACTTTCCTTCTTCCAACTTTCCTCAGTTGCCTGTAGAGTTGAGACCCCATAACCCCTGACCCCTGAAATTGCTTTGGCATGTTCATCAGTGTCTTTTTTGGTTAGCTCACTATATTGGAGAGAATTGACAGAGGAGTATCTTCTGACATTATGATGTTACACAGCCTCATAGTCAAGTATCTGATCATCTGGCTCTTACAATCTTTCCATACACTCCTGCACAGTGTTTCCTCAGCCTCAGGTGCAGGAGTTGTTTTGTAGATGTATCCATTGGGACCGGGCTCCACAACTCTACATTTTGATTGGTGTGGTTTTCTGTAGTGGTCTCCATCTGTTGCAAAGAGAAGTTTCCTTGATTATATCTGTGGATATAAGGACAGATGTTTATATATTGTTAGGGGTTGTGCTCACTTAGCATATTAGTGGTTGTTGGTTCTTCCTTAGTAACTATGACTCCATTAGCACTGGGTAGTTAGCTAGGTTTCCAGCACCAGGCATGGTCTCCCTGTTATTAAAAGGGTTTTAAGTTCAGTTAAAGAGCTGTTGTTTACCACCAAGGTATGTGTTAACACTGCTGCACCCTTAGGTTAACATTTATGCTGGGGTTCTTGATGTGGTTCATAGATATCATAGATAGTTAGGACTGTTTGTTGCTTCCTTTCTTTGGAAGCTTGAATGTCGCTTTCTGGTGTTATGAAAGCTAGTCCTTGGGAGAAGAAGCATTGAGATCAGATTCAGCTCAGGGTCCTCTGGGCCCTGTGTCTGAAGTGCACAGTGTCTTCAGCAGTAGAGACTTACCCTCTACCTCTGGGGATATCCAAAGGCAACAGCAATAGACTATATGTTTTGGGGATGTCTAGGACAGCCCTGGCCAATAACTCAGAAGAGGACTTCTCATGTTGGGTTTTGGGTTTTTGTTAGGTGGTCTTTGGCTCTTGTAGGGAACACTGTCAGCTCAGATGAGAAAAGTTCATTAAGCTACATATGTATATTTATATACTGTATTACATGAGTTAAAAGCTTTTTAAGATTTAATACTTAATAGTATGATCCCTTTTGACTTTTCAGACATCCTTATTGTTATCCACATCCCTCTGTATTTTCCTCCCCCTGGTTCCTTAAGGAGTTTCCCCCTTTTCCAGTTTTCCCTATGAGATCATGTGTATCCTGCTACTCCCTTTTACCCTCCTCCCACTTCGTTCTGTATTTACCTCTAAGGGTTTTGACCAATATATGCCATCCACTCATCCTAGTATCATTCAGAATAATGTAGATTACTGTTCTGCACCAGTTTGTCTGTCCCGCCCTCCAGCTGCTAGCAACCAGGTATCTATTTTCTATTGTCATAGTTCCTCATTTTCTAGAATATCATACAGTTGAATCAATACAGTGTGTAGCTTCTGTAGATTTTCTTCTTTCTTTGGACTTTTCAAGTTTAAGCTTCCTTCTTCTGTGTCTTTTCATGGCATGATGGTTTTTGGAATCCATTTTCTGTTGAGGTGACAGGTATAGCCTAGGTAAATGATAAACATAGGGAGAAATGTATGTGCTCATAGTTGTAGAGTCTGAGAAGTCCTGATAAAAGCCTCATTGCTGCATCAGAACATTTCAGAAGGGCAGGAGAAGCATGCCCACACAGGACCCAGAGAACTTAACAAGCCTATTGTTACTAACTCCTCTGGTAATCAATTCATGAGGCTCTCTTTTCATGACCTAATCATTCTTTAAATGTCCCACCTCTTAATACTGTTGAGTATTAAATTTCTTTTTCCCTTTTTTCATATTTTTTCTGTGGTGATATGTTGTTTCCCCTAAAATATTTTGTACCCTAATAAAACTTATCTGGGGTCAGAGAACAGAACAGCCACTAGATTAGACATAGAGTCCAGACAGTGGTGGCACACACACCTTGAATACTATCGCTTGGGAGGCAGAGATCCATCTGGATCTCTATGAATTCAAGGCCACCCTGGAAACAGCCAGGCATGGTGACTCATGCCGTTAACCCCAGGAAGTGATGGCAGGAAGCAGAAAGGTGTATAAGGCATGAGGACCAGGAACTAAAGGCTTTTAGGCTTTTAGCAGCAGTTGAGCTGAGATACATTTGGATGAGGGCTCAGAGACTTCCAGTTTGAGGAAACAGGATTGACTGAGAAGTTGTCAAGGTGAGGTAGCTGTGGCTTGTTCTGCTTCTCTGATCTTCCAGCTAAGTTTTATTAGGGTACACAATATTTTGGGGGACACAATATATCACCACATTTTCCCTTTTATTGAAAATAGTCTTTTCCATACAATATATCCTAATTATGTTTTATCCTCCCTCTACTCCTCGCAGTTCCTCCTCACTCTTCCCCTCCCCTCCAGATCCACTGCCTTTCTGTCTCATTGGAAAACAACAGGCTTCTAAGAGATAACAACCGAACACGACAATATAGAATATAATAAGATGAAGCAAAATATAACATATTGAAGTTGGACATGGCAACCCAACAAGAGGGAAAGAGTCCCAGGAGCAGGTACAAGAGTCAGAAATCCACTCATTCTTAGAGTCAGGAGTCCCATAAAAATACTGGGCTAATAGCTATAATATATACACAGAGAACCTGGTGCAGGCCCTTGTATGCCCTGTGTTTGCTCATAATGTGCCTTGCTTAGTTGATTCAGAGGGCCTTGTTCTCCTGGTGTCCTCCATCTCTTCTGGCTCTTAGCTTTTTCTGTCGTCTTTCCCATGGGACTCCCTGAGCTCTGAGGGGAGGGATTTGATGGA